>NC_136959.1:40911336-41088836 GCF_032717465.1 Coenobita brevimanus
AAGTGACCACGTCCCCCTTCTTCCTCGTACTTTCCTAGCATAAACACTTCTTCAGTCTCCTCTTGAGCTTCGTTATTACCCTCCATAACTATTGATACTATCTCTTTAATCTTACTCAGTTCTTCTCTTTCCCTTTCTGATCTTACTGTCATACATTTTTCTTTTACTCCTGAAATTATCATGCCTTTTTTCTTGTCTGCTACATCCCTGGTTATAGATTCTCTACTTCTTAGTACCCTAACCACTTCCTTCTCCACCTTTTCCTTGCTTTGTTGTTCTATAATCTCTTTCAAATTTATGTTTCCTTCCGCTTGAACTTTCTTCCACCCCCTGTGTTGCTCCTTGATTTCCTTAATGTGTTCATCTTGCATCCTTAATTTTGATTCATGCTAATCTATATTACTTTTCATCCTGTCCCTTTCTTCTTCCAGCCTCTTATTTTCCCTGTTGAGCTGTTTTATTGCATTTGAGGCAGATTCGTTACTCACTTTTAATTTTGTAACTTGTCTTTCTTGTTCAGCACTGCTTGTGCACACGCTTTCCAACCTACTCTGCATTACTTTGATGTTTTTCTCATGTTCCAAGGTCTGTTCCTGCAACTCTAATTATTGACCATACCTGTGATTGTACCCCTGTACAAAAAGGTGAGCGAAGTGAGTGCAAGAAATATCATGGCATAAGTTTATTGTGTTTGGTAGGGAAGGTATATGGAAGAATTATTATAGAGAAAGTAAGAGAGATATCAGAAGTCCTTGTGAGTGATGAACAGGCTTTAGGAGTGGCAGAGGATGTGTGAATCAAGTATTTGCAGCGAGACAGATAGCAGAGAAGGCTTGTGAGAAGGACAATAATGTGTTTATGGCTTCATGGAATTGGAAAAAGCATATGAGAAGTGGACAGAGAAGGATTGTGGAAAGTTTTGCGCATGTACAGTGTAGATGGTAAGCTGCTAGGTGCCGTCAAGAGTTTTTATGATGGTAGTGAAGCATGTGTAAGGGTTAACGGGCATCTAAGTGAATGGTTCACGATCGGTGTGGGCGTGCGAGAAGGTTGTGTGATGTCCCCATGGTTGTTCAATATATATATATATATATATATATATATATATATATATATATATATATATATATATATATACGGATGAGGCGATGAAAGAAGTAAAAACATGAGTAATGGAGAGAGGGATGGCATTCGTAATGAATGGTGATGGATGGAATATCTCATATTTGTTGTATGCTGATGATGCAGTACTGCTTGCAAGTACTGGACAAGAACTTGGTAGGCTAGTGCAGAGTTTTGCTGATGTCTGTGAGCATCGTGTCTTGAGAGTAAATGTAGAGAAGAGTAAAGTGATGGTTATTGAGGGAGAAGGTGACTCCCACTGCAATGTAACAGTGAATGGAGAGAGACTGGAACTGGTGAGAGAGTTCAAATACCTGGGTACAGTGATAGAAAAGAGAGGAAAATGTGCAAAAGAAGTTAAAAGCAGAGTGACACAAGGAAGAAATGTAGCTGGTGCAATGAAGGCCATGATAAGAAACAGAGGCTTGAGTGTTGCAGCAGCACGAGGCTTACATGAGGGAGTGTTAGTGCCAACTTTGACATAAGGATATGAGACTATGATGTGGCATGAAAATGAAAAGTCAAGAGTAAGAGCAGTGGAGATGGGACTGCTGAGGAATGTATGTGGTGTACAGAGGGTGGAAAGGATATGAAATAATGATTCGTGAAAGATGTGGAGTGAGGAAGTCGGAGGTCACCAGAATCGAAGAGAGTGTACTGAGATAGTATGGTCATGTGGAGAGAATGGATAACAACAGAGTGGTGAAAAAGGTATATCTGAGCGAATTTGAAGGAGGGAGGAGGCGAGGTAGGCCAAGGAGAAGGTGAAGGGATATGGTGGATGAGTGTTTGAGGAAGAAAGGTCTGGAAGTCAGTGAGGCTAGGGAACTGACAAGAGATCGAACTGGCTGGATGAATGTTGTGAGAAGTGCATGATCAGGGATTTGGCATCCCTTTTTAACATGGTAGCGACCGGATCGAGTCAATCGGATACGTTTATGTGAAGCTACAGAATGTGGTGAATGTTTTTGGCGTATCCGATAGAGCCAGGATTCCGAGGGCTTGAATGATGAGTGAATGGAAGTGTGGCCCATTGGATTGGGCAAATTTGGGCTGTCTGGACATTGCTACTTCTCACCCTGCCCTAGGGTGGGAAAGGAGGTCCAGATGATGATGATGATGATGATGATGATGATGATGATGATGATGATGACCTTTTTTAGCTCCTGGACATTCCTCTCCCGCCATTTTCTCCACTCCTGCTACTCTTGTTTGGTTCAGTTTAGTGCTTCATCTACCTTATCATCATTGGAGAAGTCCGCAAATTCATCACCACCAGATGTAAACATTGACCTATCCCTTTCTGCCATGATGCAGCCTAAGAAAACTTTCTAATTCAACTGTGTCATGTACTCTTGTATGACTGGAACCTGCATCTTTCTCACTAAAATCAGACGTGACGTTCATTCATGTATATACAGGTATTCATGTAATTACAATAGGCTGGTTTCCTTTTCGCCGCTGATTTGACGATTATTTCCTCTCGATCCACAAAGAGCTCTGACTGTCAGCAACCTGTGTGTGTGTGTGTGTGTGTATTTACCTAATTGTGATATAAAGGAAATGAGCTACGCTTATGGTGTCCTGTCTCTATTTCTCAATAAGTCAAATTTGGCTTTAAACTCGTGTAAGTTTTTAAACTGGACGATCTCTTTCTCCAGGCTATTCCATAGGTCTATACATCTATAAGGAAAACTATATTTCTTGATATCCTTCAACCAGCTTGGCTTCTTCAGTTTCATTCTGTGTCCTCTTGTTACTCTCTTATCCCATAAAAACAGGTCTTCTCTGTCAATTTTATTTACTCCCATCATGGTCCTGAACACTGCAGTCAAGTCATCCCTCTTCTCCTTTCCTCTAAGGAAGGCAAATCCAGCTTTTCCAGCCTCTATCTGTATGACAGATCTGCCAGACTGGGGACCCTCTTGGTTGCTGTTCTTTGTATTCTCTCAATCTTGTTTATATCTTTCTTTTTGTGTGGGGACTACACTACTGCTGCATATTCTAATCTGGGGCGAATCATGGCCACTATCAATTTTTTCATCATCTCATCCATATAATGAAAAGCTACTCTTATATTAGTCAGGAGTTTATATGTCTCTCTAACTGTCTAGTTAATGTGTTTTTCAGGTGACAAACTGTCCTGGACCAGCACTCCCAAATCTTTCTCTTCTCTCGCTTTTGGGATTGGTTCATTACCCATCAAATAATTCAATGATGGTCGCTAGGTACTTTTACCCATTTCCAATATTTTACGTTTCTTTGCATTTAATTTCATTTCCCACATCCAGCTCCATTTATGTATCCTGTCCAGATCCTCCTGCAGCATTTTACAATCCTCCTCAACCTCTCTTCCTCAAGATCTTTGCATCATCAGCAAATAGACTTGGATAACTGTTCATTCCATCTACCATATCATTTACATAAATCAGGAACATTACTGGCGCCAACACCAAGCCCTGTGGGACTCCACTTGTTACTTCCCTCCATCCAGATATCCTATCCTTTATTAGTGTCCTCATTTGTCTGTCTCTCAAATAGTCTCTCATCCATTCCAAGAGGTTCCCCTTCAGTCCTCCTATATGCTCTAGTTTCCACATTAGTCTCGTATGGGGTACCTTGTCGAAGGCCTTCTCCAAATATAAATACGCACAATCCACCCAACCATCTCTTTCCTTTCGCACATCAATCGCTCTTTAGTAAAAGCTCAACAAGTTGGAAACACATGACCTTCCACTTCTAAATCCAAACTGACTATTAGCCAAAATATTCATCTCTTCCAGATATTTTATCCATCTATCTTTCAAGATTATGTCGCACAATAATTCTACAATTCTATAATTCAGGGGTTCTTCCCTGTTTCCTCCCTTATAAATTCGTACCACATTAAATTTTGCCCTCTTCCATTCTTGAGGCACTTTCCAATCTTCCAGAGAACACACAATTAAACTGTGAATCTTATCTGCTAGTTGTTTTCTGCATTCCTTCAGTACCCAATTGGAGATTCTATCTGGTCCTGGGGCTTTCCTTACATCTTGAGTTTCCAGTAATTTATACACTTCCTGTACTTCCCCTTTTATATCTTTTATCACTACATTTCTAGTCACTCCCTCGCCTTCCACAAACTCACTTTCGTTAGTGAAAACTGACTGGAAACGTTTGCTCATTATTTCAACTTGCATTGCTGCATCTTTATAGTCCTCTCCTACTTTCAGTTTGGTGATTCCTTCCTTTTGTTTCAGTTTACCATTGACAAATCTATAAAACAGTTTGGGTTCATCCTCACATTTGTCCATTATACCTTTTTCAAAATTCCTTTCTTCCTCTCTACATATTCTTGTGTATTCATTTCTAGTTCTTTTATATTCTTCCTTTGTTCTGTAGTTACCTCTCTCCAATTGTTCCATGCTATATCTCTCTCATTTTGGTATCATATACCTTCTATTAAACCACTCTTTTTTCCTGTTTTCTTTCTCCCTTACGCTTGCACAAATTTTTCCACTCCCGAATTATAGAGGCCTAAAAATATATCCCACTTCCTCTGTATCTCTTGTTTCTCTGAATTTTCTCCAATCTGCATTTTCAAAATTTTTTCTCAATCCTGTATAGTTTACTTTCCCAAAGTTGTATCTTTCCTGCCTCTAAAGGTCGTCTCTTGGCTCTACGTTCCCTGTTATCATCTGGTACTCAATGACCACATGATCACTTTTTCCAATAGGACACAGATATTTCAAAGATTCTATTACATCGGGTTCTTTGGTAAACAGTAAATCTAGTCGTGCTGGTGTGTCCTCACCTCGGAACCGTGTCTCTTCTTTGACCCATTGCATCATCACATTGCTCATTGTTATTTTTAATAATATAGTGCCCCACGAATCTTCGCTGCCTCCTGAGTCCCATTCCTCCCAGTTCACCTATTTACAATTGAAGTCACCCATTAAAATTATATTATTGCTCTTCTCAATCACTTTCTGTTAATAACTTGTCATGTCTGACAACATTTCCTGGTATTCATCATCACTCCATGCTCTTGTCTTAGGGGGACCATACACTACTGCCATATCTCTCATGCTATTCTCTCCAGTTTCTAATTTCATATTTATCACTTCGGCCCTGCCTTGTCCCATTTCCACGGTATCTACATTTATGTTGTTCTTCACTGCTATCATCACTCCTCCTTCCGTTTTTTCTTTTCTGTCTCTTCTCCACAGTTTGTATTTACCATCTCCCATATGAACATCAATATCTTCTCTTAACTTGGTCTCTACAAAGCACATAACATCAGGTTCATGTACCCTAAAAAAATCGTTGAAATCTAGCCTTGCCGATATTAAACCATCAACATTAGTATATGTCACCTTCCATTTTTTTTTTTTTATGTTTTCTTATACCCTCTTTTCCCCTTCTCTCCGCCGGTACCACTTCTTTAGTTTCTGATGCATGACTCTCCAATAGAACACTGTCTTCTCTTCCTCTGTTCTCTGTTCGTTTTTTACCTTTGACTCCTTTACTAATTCCTTTTTTTTAGCCCTTTTTTTCCTCATGTGCATCTCTCCTTATCCAAATATTCTTGAACCCTTCCTTGTCTGATAATTTCCAAGTTCTACTGATAATTTCGTTTACTGTTGCCTGGGACTTAAACTTTACCTGCAATGGCCTTGCCCTTCCTTTCTCGTACTTTCCTAACCTAAACACCTCTTGAATCTCTTCTTGAACTTCGTTGTTTTCCTCCATGACTACTGATATTATTTATTTAAACTTACTCAGTTCTTCTCTTTCTCTTTCTGATCTTATTGTCATATGTTTTCCTTTAACTCCTGAAATTATTACACATTTTTTTCTTATCTGCAACATCCCTAACTAAAGATTCTCTGCTTCTCAGCACCCTAACCACTTCCCTCTCCACCTTTTCCTTGCTTTGTTGTTCTATAAGCTCTTTGAAATTTACATTTCCCTCTTCCTGAATTTTCTTCCACCCCTTATGTTGCTCCTTGATTTCTTTAATGTGCTCATCCTGTATTCTTGATTTGGATTCATACTCATCTAGTTTGCTTTTCATCCTGTCCCTTTCCTCTTCCAACCTCTTATTCTCCCTCTTAAGCTGTTTTATTTCATTAGAGGCTGATTCATTGTTCACTTTTAATTCAGTAACTTCTCTTTCTTGTTCGTCACTGCGTGTACAAATTTTTTCCAGTTTATTCCATAAACTTTTGATCTCGTTTTCCTGTTCTATGGTCTGTTCTGTAACTCTTTAATTACAGCCCATCCCTTTTTTATCTCCTGGACATTCCCCTCCGCTGTTTTCTCTACACCTGCTATTCTTGTTTGGTTCAACACTTTCATATCCCACATCCTCTTCAGAGAAGCCCTCGAACTCTCTCTTACCAATTGTAAACAATGCACCGTCCCATTCTGCCATGATTCAAGCATATGGAGACTTCTATGTTTTCATTGTATCTTCTTTTTATGACCGAAACCGCGTTTTTTTTTTTTTACTGCTATCCGACGGGACCACCACTCACGCACTCATTAACATAATCACAAATAGGCTGGTCTTCTTTTCGTCGCTAATTCAACGATTATTTCCCCACGATCCTGGAAGAGCTCCGTCTCTGTCAGCAACCTGTGTGTGTGTGTGTGTGTGTGTGAACAGGAATGAGTCAAGCTCATGCTGTCCCGTGTATTAAATCACTTTTATCATACACATCCCTAAATATATGAATTGTTTTGGCACACATTGTTCCATTTGGTAGTGCATTCCACTGATCAGTTGCCCTGCGTGGGAAACTGAATTCCCTTACAACTTTATCACCTCTCTTTTTTTTTTTTGTAGTTTATTTGCAGTGTCCTCTTGCTGATGCTTCTCCATAGGTTATATGCTCATTTATGTCTATTTTCTATTTTCCTAAGACACATTTATATAGCATAATCAAGTCTCCTCTTTCCCTTCTCTCCTATAGTGTTGGTAGATTCAATTTTTCTAGTCTTTCTTCGTAGCTTAGTTCCCTTAGGCTTGGTACCCATCTTGTAGCGGCTCTTTGTACCTTTTCAATCTTATCTATGTGTTTTTTGAGATGAGGATTCTAGTTGGTCTGAAGAATGATATTATCTTTCACAGCATGTCATCATTTATGTATGTGAATGCTATTCTTACATTAGCAAGCAGTGTATACATGTTCTATACCTTCTCACTGATGTGGTCAGCTGGAGATAGTCTGTTACTAATAATCACACCTAGGTCCTTCTCTCTTTCTGATATGTGTAGGGTTGAACTTTCAAACTTAAAATACCAAACTGGTCTTTTTCCATTTTTACCAAACTTAATTACATGACACTTGTCCACATTGAATTCCATTTGCCATTTATTTCTCCATTCATGAAGTTTACTTAATTCTTCTTGTAGCTCTCTACAAGAGTCAGTGTTAGTAATTCTCCTTTGTACTTTTGCATCATCAGCAAACATACTTAGATAGTTTTCATTTCCAGTGTTACTATCTGTGTCATTTATGTACACTAAAAAAATAATTGGTGCCAGCACTGAGCCCTGTGGAATTCCTCTAGTCACTTTCCTCCATGATGAATAATCACCCCTTAGTACTGTCCTCTTTTCCTTTTTTCTGAGAAAATCTTGCATCCAACAGTGCAGATTGCCTTGAATACCTCCTTGATGGTATAGTTTTCATAAAAGTCTTGGGTGCAGTGCTCTGTCAAATGCCTTCTTGAAATCTAGCTAGATACTATCCATCCATCTTTCTCTTTTTTGTAATGTTTCTGCAGCTCTGTCAACGTAGCTTAGTAGATTAATACATGATTTTCCCTTTCTAAAATGAAACTGCCTTTCTGATATCATGCTGTTTGCTTCTACATGGTTTACCCAAACTTCTCATATAAGCTTTTCTAGTATCTAACATACAACACTGGTTAGTGATACTGGTCAGTAGTTGAGTGGATTCTGTCTATTCCTTTTTCTTGAATTGGGGAACAATGTTTGCTTACTTCCAAATATCTGGTAGTTTACCATAACCTAAGGATTTCTTGAATATTAAATATATTTGGTTTACTTAACTCTTTTACATCCCTTTTCTGTCCAACTCTAATTCAAGAATTAACCGTTACTCCCAGTCCTTCATTTATGCAACAGGTCATCTCTGGAACAATCTCTCTCTGTCTGTATTTCCTACTTCCTATGATCTCCAGTCTTTCAAACACAGTGTGTCCAGGCATCTCGAAATGATCGGGTCTTGAATTTGTCTCTCTCTTGTATTTTGTTTTTCTCTTGGAGGGAACAGTTATTGCGAGCTCGTGACCTTTGGTTCCTTCTTCGTCACAAAAAAAAAAAAAAAAAAAAAATGTAGCACCCATGAAATTTCATCAGGACCATTTGCTTTTCCATTGTCTAATTTTCTAATTTACTCAACTCTTCGTGAACCTCTTTTTCTGATATTTGTATATCTGGTAATATGTGTGGGCAAGCATGTCCCATATCATCTCTCTCAAAATTATTTTCTTCCGTAAAAACTGACTGGAAGTTTGTATTCAGTGCTTCACAAGTATCATTCTTTTGTGTATAGATGATCCTCTCTTGCGTAATGGACTGTATTTTGTCTTTATCTTTTGTTTTTAGCTTAAGTTGATCATTCCTTTTATTTATAATGTCTTCCTCAAACTGTCTTTGGGCATCTCTCCTTATCCTTGTATAATCGTTTCTTGCCTGTTTATAGTTGTTATATGCCCTCTCACTATTGTGTCTTCTGTATATATTCCACAGCAAGTCTCTTTTTCCTTTTGATTTTTTACATTTTGTATTAACCCTTATCTTTATTTTCATTTCAGTTTCTATGTACTGAGGGATGTAATTTTGGATTTATATTTCTTAAAAATCACATAATTTTCTATGTATAACATTTAATTCTTGTCCTCTAAGCTCCTTTTCCAAATCTGTGTCTAGGAAGTACTTCATTAGGTCATGGTATTGCCTTTTTTGTAGTTGAGGCTGTTTTTGTAACTCTCACTACTGTTAACTATGTCATGTTCAATCTTGGAGCTGCAATTTAATACTGCATTGTCGCATTTGCCGACTGGAGGGTAGTACATTATATTGTCAATATCATTTTCTTGCCTAGTAAATATAAGATCTAGTACTGATGGATCATCAAGTCCTCTTTTTCTGGTGTTTTCCTTTACATGTTGTTAGGAAAGACTCTTGCACATGATCCAGGAGCTTTTGGTTCCAACTTTCATGGCTTCGTACATATAGAGTACTGTATTCCAATTTATGTTTGTATTGAAATCTCCAGTTAATACATTCATTCAGATTTCTCTTCCATCCTGTGAAGTAATGCTCTTAAACTCTGAATTGTACTCTCTGCCAGGTCTTCATATTCGCCTCTTTCCCAAGTGTTTGTTTTGGGTGGCATGTATAAATTTGCCACAATTACTCTATCAGATGTATTAATCTCCACTGCAATTAGTTCTACTTGGGAGGGTATATCTAGTTCTAATTCTTTGACTTGTAGATTTTTCTTTGTTAATATTATAATTCCCTCTCCTTTCTTAAAATTCCTATCTCTTCTCCATATATTGTATTCCTCTAAGTTTAGGGTATTGTTTGACATCCTTGGGGTTAATTTTGTTTCAGTTAGGCAAATAATGTGTGGTTCCTTTTCTTTGGTATAATCTTTCATCTCTAATAATTTAGATACCATTCCATCTACATATGAGTACATCAACTTAATCATCTTGTTTATATACTTGCAGTAGCTTGAGTCTGTTACCTTCCTTCTTTTTATTCCCTGCTGGATATGTATCACTTTTGTACCGGCAATCCAGTTACAGTATTTGAAAAAAAAAAAAAAAAAATCTCTTCATCTAATCTTTCCTCATTCTTTATTTTTGCTTTCTCCCTCTGCTCCTTTAGTGTTCCCAATTCCTCCTGAGTTAGGCATCTTTTTATCCATACTTTTTTAAATTCCTCATTTTCCATGAGTTTGTTGGCATTTTTCATATTTCCTCTACAGTGTTTTCACTTCTTTCATATTTCCCTAGCCTTTTATGTTCTTTTATATCTTTATCACAGATAAACTCTGATACTTGCTGCAGTATGTATATTCTTTACATTTTCCATCTCCTTTTTGTCCCTTGAGATATTGTTTTTTTATTTCTTCTTCACCTATGCTCCTGATTACTATAGATTTGTTAATCTCTGCATCTTCCCTGACTAGTTTTGTGTTATTTTTTATAATTTATTTTACTTCCTTTCCTACACTTGTTTCTTTTACGTTGGTATTATTCTCTACTTTCACCATTTCAACATATGCAGTTTGTACCTCATCTTTGTAATTTCTCACCATTTTAAATACCTGTGTTATTTTCTCTTCAATATTACTACTTGGCCTATCAGACTGCTTGCTTACCTGATTTTCCCCATATCATTTCTGAAATCATCCATAATTCTCTCATGGTTAACAACTGTACATCCCATTTCACTAGCCTTTGTTCTTAGTGAATTTAACTCAGCTGATAGTTCATCTGTTGTTGTGGCTTTTCTGTTTATTTCCTTTATTAATTCCTCTTTTTTTCCTTCTGTCTGCATAGTGCATTCTTGATTTCCTTGATTTCCATTTGAAAAGTTCTTTCTCTTCAGATGTCTGTGTGTATTTACCTATTTGTATTTACCTACTTGTAGTATACAGGAATTGAGCGATGCTCGTGTTGTCCAGTCTCTATATCCACATTTATCTAGTTTACTTTTACACATATGAATGTTTTTCTCCTGCACCACCTTTTTGTCTAAGTCTTTCCAAATACTTATGTATTTACCCAATATACCTAATTGAGATACACACGAAATGTGCTATGCTCGTGGGTTCCCATCGCTGTTTCTCAGTAAGTCAAATTTAGCTATAAACTCGTTTAAGTTTTTAAACTGGATGATCTCTTTGTCCAGGTTATTACATAAATCAATACTTCTGTAAGGAAAGCTATATCTCTTGATATCCTTCAAGCAGCTTGACTTTTTCAATTTCATTCCGTGTCCTCTTGTGCTCTCTTATCCCATAAAAACAGATCTTCTCGGTCAATTTTATCTACTCCCACCATGGTCCTGAACACTGCAATTATGTCTCCCCTCTTTCTCCTTTCCTCAAAGGAAGGCAAATCCAGCTTTTCCAGCCTCTCTCTGTATGACAGATCTGCCAGACTGGGGACCATTTTGGCTGCTGTTCTTTGTATTCTCTCAATCTTGTTTATATCTTTCTTTTTGTGTGGGGACCACACTACCGCTGCATATTCTAACCTGGGGCGGATCGTGGCCACTATCAATTTTTTCATCATCTCATCCATATAATGAAATGTTACTCTTATGTTAGTCAGGAGTTTATACGTCTCTCTAACTATCTTATTAATGTGCTTTTCAGGTGACAAACTATCTTGGACCAGCACTCCTAAGTCTTTCTCTTCTCTCATTTTTGTGATTAATTCATTACCCAACAAATAATTCATTGATGGCCTCCTGGTACTTTTACCCATTTCCAATATTTTACATTTCTTTACATTAAATTTCATTTCCCACTTCCGGCTCCAATCATGTATCCTATCCAGATCCTCCTGCAGCATTTTACAATCCTCCTCAACCTCTACCTTCCTCAAGATCTTTACATCATCAGCAAACAGACTTGCATAACTGTTCACTCCATCTACCATATCATTTACGTAAATCAGGAACATTTCAAGTTTTCAAGAATACTCCCCCAGTATCCCTGCTTGTCGTAAAATCCCCCTGGGGGTAGGGGGGTTTTCAAGAATACTCCCCCAGTATCCCTGCTTGTCGTAAAAGGCGACTAAAAGGGTTGGCGGAGGGTTAGTGCCCCTCCCTGGAAAACAACTAACTAAAAAAACAAACAAGAAGCCTCGGACAAGGACTGACCAAACGTTGACGACCCAGGACCGGACAAAGGACTTGGTAATGTGTACATGGAATGTAAGAGGAGCGAATGATGAGGTGAAAGAGAGAGAGATTGTCCAGGTGCTTGAGGATGCGAAAGTGGATGTATGTGGAATAACTGAAACAAAATGGAAAGGAGAAAGTGTGAGAGAATGGGAGTATGGATGGGGTATATGTGCAGGAGTAGATGAGAATGAGAGGGCAAAGGAAGGAGTGTGTATAGTTGTGAGTAAAAGATGGAAGAAGAGCATAAGACAGTATGGATCAGTTGGGTCAAGGATTGTGTGGGTAAAGTTGAAAGTTGGAATACAAATGTGGGCGATTGTGTGTGTGTATGCGCCAACGCAAGATCGTGCTAGAAGAGTGAGAGAAGAGTTCTGGACAAATGTGGAAGTGTGCATGGAAAAGTTTGGAAGGAATGAGAGAGTGTTTTTGATCGGTGATATGAATGGTAAAGTTGGTAATGTGAAGGTGGATGGAATAGTTGGTGAGTGGGGTGTGCCTGCTGAGATAGATGAGAATGGGAGTGCGTTAGTGGACATCTGTGCTGGGAGGGGGTTGGTAATAGCCAATACCCTCTTCAGGCATAAAATGATCCACAGGTATACATGGCGAGTGATGAGAAGGGTGGGTGGTGAACTGAATGAAAGGAAGGCAATGATTGATTATGTGTGTGTGGATGAAAGGATGCGAAGATGTATATTGGATGCAAGAGTTTATAGAGGTTGGGGGAGTGGCCTTTCTGACCACTACTTGGTGGTGGCCAGAATTAGGATGCAAGTAAGATGGAGGAATAGAAGAAGGGAAAGACGAGAGGAAGGAGTAGTTGCAAGGAGAGTGGAAAGGTTACAAGAGGATGAGAAAAAGGCAGAGTATAAGAGAGAAGTGGAGGAACGATTGGGCAAATATGAATTGGAGCAGATGGGAGACGTGGAAGGTGTGTGTAAGATATTTACAGAAGAAATATGTGCAGCATGTGATGTGGTGTGTGGAAGGAAGAGAAGACGGAGGGGGGTGCAAGGAACAGCGTGGTGGACTGAAGAGGTGAAACAGGCTGTGGCACAAAAGAAGAAAGCATACAATGAATGGATGAGAAATAGGGGCGTGGAAGAAGTTGAGAGGCAGAAGAGAGAGTTATATGTGGAAAGGAAGAGAGAGGTGAAAAGATTAGTAAGAGAGAGTAAGAAGAGAGTGGATGAGGAATTTGGAAGGAATTTGAGTGTAAAGTGGAGGGACTGTAAGAAAATGTTCTGGAGAGAAGTGAAAAGAGTAAGACAGGGTGGAAGTGAAGTTAGCAGGGGAGTGAAAGATAAACATGGTAGATTACTAGTGGAGAAGGGAGAAAAAGTGAGCAGATGGAGAGAACACTTTAAGGAATTGTTGAACGTAGAGGATGGAAGTAATGCGAGTATAAGTGGCTGGGGAATGGCTGGGAGAAGGAGGGAGGTGAGAAGACAGGTAGAAATCAGTAGGATAGAGGTTGTGGAAGCAATGAAGAAAGTTAAATCGGGGAAAGCCCCAGGAATTGATGGAGTGTGTGGTGAGATGCTGAAGCATGGGGGAGAGATAGTAGTAGAATGGATGTGGAAGATGTGCAGATTGGCCTGGGAGGAAGGTAGAGTCCCGGAGGATTGGAAGTCAGGTATAATTATTCCCTTGTACAAAGGAAAAGGGGAAAAAGAAGTGTGTGGTAATCATAGGGGGCATTTGTCTTCTTAGTATAATAGGAAAAGTGTATGGTAGGATACTTATAGACAGAGTTAGAGAAAGAACAGAGAAATTAGTTGGAGAAGAACAGGAGGCTTTAGGAAGGGAAAGAGGTTGTGTAGATCAGATATTCATTCTTAGATCTTTAGTGGAAAAGTTTCTAGAGAAGGGAAAGAAGTTGTATGCGGCTTTCATGGATTTGGAGAAAGCATATGACAGGGTGGATAGACAAGGATTGTGGAAAGTGTTAAGAATATATGGAGTAGATGGGAAGTTGTTGAATGCTGTGAAGAGTATGTATGATGGTGCTAAGGCTGCAGTGCGTGTGGATGGTGAACTAAGTGAATTTTTCTCTTTGAAAGTTGGTTTGAAACAGGGATGTGTCATGTCTCCATGGTTGTTCAATCTGTACATGGATGGGGTAATAAAAGAGGTACAAGGTAGGGTAGTGGATGTTGGAGTGGCCCTGGTGAGAGAGGATAGTGTTTGGAAACTCCTGTACTGTTGTTTGCAGATGATACTGTGTTGTTGAGTGAAGATGAAGGGGAGCTGCAAGGCTTGGTGGATGAGTTTGAGAGAGTGTGTAAGAAACGGAACCTAAAGGTGAATGTAGGGAAGAGTAAAGTGATGGTCTTTGAGAGAGGTGAAGTCAGTGAATGTATGGCGAGGTTGGATGGTGAGGAATTGGAAAATGTGAGTACGTTTAAGTATTTGGGTAGTGTGATGAGTAAGGATGGAGGTTTGGAGGGTGAAGTGCTTGAAAGGGTACAGCAGGGAAGAAAGGTTGCTGGTTCCTTGAAAGCAGTGATAAGAAACAGGGAAGTGAGCATGGAAGTAAAAAAGTTACTACATGACAGTATTGTGATACCAACTCTAACGTACGGAAGTGAAGCTTGGACGTTGTTGGAAGGACACAAGTCAAGAGTGAGAGCAGTGGAAATGAGTTATTTAAGAGGAGCTTGTGGAGTCACGTGGAGAGACAGGCTGACGAATGAGGATATAAAGGAGCGTTGTGGTGTTGATGTGGATGTGATAGGAAGCGTTGTGAGGAACACACTGAGGTGGTTTGGCCATGTGGAGAGGATGGAGGGTGAAAGACTGACGAAGAGAGTGTATGTGAGTGAGGTGGAGGGTGGAAGAGGGAGGGGGAGACCGAGGATGAGATGGAGGGATGGGGTGGAGAGGGATATGAGAGAGGGGGGTGTGAGTTGGGAGCAGGGTAGTGAAATGGCGGGGGACAGGGCGACTTGGAGGCGATTTGTTTGTGGCCACCCCAAACGGGATTGAGGCGTCTGGCAATAGATAGATAGATAGATAGATAGGAACATTACTGGCGCCAACACCGAGCCTTGGGGGACTCCACTTGTTACTTCCCTCCATCCAGACATCCTATCCTTTGTTACTGTCATCATTTGTCTCTCTCTCAAAAAGTCTCTCATTCCAGGAGTTTCCCCTTCAGTCCTCCTATATATTCTAGTTTCCACATTAGTCTCTTATGAGGTACCTTGTCAAAGGCCTTCTCTAAGTCTAAGTACACACAATCCACCCAACCATCTCTCTCCTGTACCACGTCAATCGCTCTTCAGTAAAACCTCAACAAGTCAGAAACACATGACCTTCCACTTCTGAATCCATACTGACATTCAGCCAAAATACTCATCTCTTCTAGATATTTTGTCCATCTGTCTTTCAGGATTCTCTCACACAATTTTGCGACCATGCTGGTTAGAGACACTGGTCTATAATTCAGGTGTTCTTCCCTGTTTCCTCCCTTATAAATTGGTACCACATTTGCCCTCTTCCATTCTTGTGGCACTTTCCCCTCTTTCAGAGAACACATGATTAAACTATGAATTTTATCTGCCAGTTGTTCTCTGCATTCCTTCAGTACCCAATTAGAAATTCCATCAGGTCCTGGGGCTTTCCTTACATCTTGAGTTTCTAATAATTTGTACACTTCCTGTACCTCCACTTTTATATCTTTTATCACCAGTACATTTCTAGTCACTCCCTCCCCTTCCACAAACTCTTTTTCATTAGTGAAAACTGATTGGAAACATTTGTTCATTATTTCAGCTTGCATTGCTGCATCTTTATAGACCTCCCCTTCTACTTTCAGTTTAGTGATTCCTTCCCTTTGTTTCAATTTGCCATTAACAGATCTATAAAACAGTTTGGGTTCATCCTTGCATTTGTCTATAATACCTTTTTCAAAATTCCTTTCTTCTTCTCTACGTATTCTTGTGTAATCCTTTCAAGTTCTTTTATATTCTTCCTTTCTTCTGGTGTTGCCCCTCTTTCTCCAGTTGTTCCACGCCTAATCTCTCTCTTTTTTTGCCATCATACACCTTCTATTAAACCACTCCTTTTTCCTGTTTTCTTTCCCTCTTACTCTTGGTACAAATTTTTCCACTCCCAAATTGTAGAGGTCTAGAAAGATATCCCATTTCCTTTGTATCTCTCCTGTTTCTCTGAATTTTCTCCAATCCGGATTTTCAAAAAACTTTCTCAGTCCTGTGAAATTAGCTTTCCCAAAGTTGTATCTTCCCTGTCTATGAAGCTCAACTCTTGGGCCGACGTTCCCTATTATCATCTGGAACTCAATGACCACATGATCACTTTTTCCTATAGGACAGAAATATTTCAATGATTCTATTACATCGGGTTCTTTGGTAAACAGTAAATCTAACCTTGCTGGTGTGTCCTCACCTCGGAACCGTGTCTCTTCTTTGACCCATTGCGTCATCACATTATTCATTATTATATTTAATAATATAGTGCCCCACGAATCCTCACTGCCTCCTGAGTCCCATTTCTCCCAGTTCACTTCTTTACAGTTAAAGTCACCCACCAAAATTATATTATTGCTTTTCTCAATTATTTTTTGTAAATAGCTAGCCATATCTGACAACATCTCCTGGTATTCATCATTCCATGCTCTCGTCTTAGGGGGAATATACACTACCGCCATATCTCTCTTAACTTTCTCTCCAGTTTCTAATTTCATATACATCACTTCGGCCCTGCCTTCTCCCATTTCCACGATATCTACATTGATGTTGTTCTTCACTACTATCATCACTCCTCCTCCCGTTTTTTCTTTTCGGTCTCTTCTCCACAGATTGTATATCCATCTCCCAAATGAACATCAATATCCTCTCTTAATTTGGTCTCTACAAAGCACATGACATCAGGTTCATATTCTCTCAGGAAATCATTAATTTCAATCCTGGCCGATATTAAACCATCAATTTTAGTGTATATCACCTTTAAATTATTTTTCATGTTTTTTATATCCTCTTCTCTCCTTCAGTACCACTTCCTCAATTTCTAATCTTTCACAGCGATCCCCCTTAGTTTCCTTCGCTTCTATTTCCGTATATACCACTTCCTTACTTTCATATCCAATACTCTCCAAAAAAAAGTATTACATTCTTCCTCTGCCCTCTTATCATTTTTTTTTCCTTTACTGGATCCTCCAGTGATTTTAAAACGTCTTTTTCTTCTTAATCTTTTCCTATTATAATATTTTCCATTCGAGCCTCTTTGCTTAATTTCCATGTCATTTTGAGTATATCATTTACTAAACTTTCTGATGTCAACTTGACTCTCATTGGTCTTGTTTCCTCTGTCCTATAAGGCCCTATCCTCCTTACTTCCTCAATTTCTTTTACCCACTTGTCTCCTTCGGGGTCAATTTTGCCTAATATACCTCTCACCAGGTTCGTGTCTCTCTCGAGTCTCACGAATCTAATCTTTTCTTCCTCCTCCCTGTTTCCAAATATTACCACGCATCTGTTCCTTTCTACAGTTTCTCTCACTATTTTCTCTTTTTTCTTCCATCTTTTTCTTGTTCATTTCCTTCTTCCTGGATGATTTCCCTTAAGCTGACTACTTCTTTCTGTTCTTCTTCTACCTGTGCCCACTTTGCCTTATGTTCTTCTAATACACTACTCACCTTTTCTGTTTTATTAATACTCTCTTCTAGTTTCCTTCTCAATTCAACATTTTCACGCTTCAAATTTCTAATATCTTCAATCGCTGTCTCATTGACTGGATCAGACTCTGTATAGTAATTTCCGTATTCTCAGACACGTCCTTTAATACTAAATTGTCCACTTTCTTTTCATGTTCACTAATCCTCATTATCTGTGTTTTAACCAGATCTATGATATTAGTATATCTATCAAATCCTGGAAATTCGAGTCCCTCAGTGTTTACATTTTCGGCCATGTTGGATGTTGGTTACTGTAGCAAAAACTGCTGTTACCGAAAATATTACAAAACATTCATGTATATTCTTCCCAATAAATCTTTACATTTTTGGTAGTCTATATTAACTTACAATATTTTAAGCTTAAAACAAAATCATGGGAGACAGGATAAACATAATTCCTGGAAACTACTTAAGGTATGCAGCCTGGTCGGCCTGGGAGCTGTTGAGAGACACGTCCGTCCGTTGTGGCTGTCCGTGTGTGTGTGTGTGTGTGTGTGTGTGTTTACCTATTTGTAATTACCTATTTGTAGTATACAGGAATTGAGCAATGCTGGTGTTATCCTGTCTCCATATCCACATTTATCTAGTCTACTTTTACACACATGAATGTTTTTCTCTCTTGCACCACCTTTTCGTCTAAGTCATTCCAAATATTTATGTATTTATCTAATATACCTAATTGTGATATACACGAAATGTGTTATGCTCATGGGTTCCCGTCGCTATTTCTCAGTACGTCAAATTTAGCTTTAAACTCTTCTAAGTTTTTAGACTGGACAGTGTCTTTGTCCAGGTTATTCCATAAGTCTATACATCTATAAGGAAAGCTATATTTCTCTATATCCTTCAAGCAGCTTGACTTTTTCAATTTCATTCTGTGTCCTCTTGTTGCTCTCTTATCCCATACAAACAGATCTTCTTTGTCAATTTTATCTACTCCTATCATGGTCCTAAACACTGCAATCATGTCTCCCCTCTTTCTCCTTTCCTCTAAGGAACTCAAATCCAGCTTTTCCAGCCTCTCTCTGTATGACAGAGCTGCCAGACTGGGGACCATCTTGGTTGCTGTTCTTTGCATTCTCTCAATCTTGTTTATATCTTTCTTTTTGTGTGGGGACCACACTACTGCTGCATATTCTAACCTGGGGCGGATCATGGCCACTATCAATTTTTTCATCATCTCCTCATCCATATAATGAAATGCTACTCTTATGCTAGTCAAGAGTTTATACCTCTCTCTAACTATCTTGTTAATGTGTTTTTCAGGTGACAAACTATCTTGGACCAGCACTCCCAAATCTTTCTCTTCTCTCATTTTTGTGATTAATTCATTACCCATCAAATAATTCAGTGATGGCCTTCTGGTACTTTTACCCATTTCTAATATTTTACATTTCTTTACATTAAATTTCATTTCCCACATCCGGCTTCAATCATGTATCCTATCCAGATCCTGCTGCAGCATTTTACAATCCTTCTCAATCTCTTCCTTCCTCAAGATGTTTACATCATCAGCAAACAGACTTGCATAACTGTTCACTCCATCTACCCTATCATTTACGTAGATCAGGAACATTACTGGCGCCAACACCGAGCCTTGAGGGCCTCCACTTGTTACTTCCCTCCATCCAGACATCCTATTCTTTATTACTGTCCTCATTTGTCTGTCTCTTAAAAAGTCTCTCATCTATTCCAGGAGTTTCCCCTTCAGTCCTCCTATATAATCTAGTTTCCACATTAGTCTCTTATGAGGTACCTTGTCGAAAGCCTTCTCTAAGTACACACAATCCACCCAACCATCTCTCTCCTGTACCACATCAATCGCTCATGAGTAAAAGCTCAATAAGTTTGAAACACATGACCTTCTACTTCTGAATCCAAACTGACATTCAGCCAAAATATTCATCTCTTCTAGATATTTTATCCATCTGTCTTTCAGGATTCTCTCACACAATTTTGCGACCATGCTGGTCAGCGACACTGGTCTATAATTCAGGTGTTCTTCCCTGTTTCCTCCCTTATAAATTGGTACCACATTTGCCCTCTTCCATTCTTGTGGCACTTTCCCCTCTTTCAGAGAACACACAATTAAACTGTGAATCTTATCCGTCAGTTGTTCTCTGCATTCCTTCAGTACCCAATTAGAAATTCCATCAGGTCCTGGGGCTTTCCTTACATCTTGAGTTTCCAGTATTTTATACACTTCCCGTACCTCCACTTTTATATCTCTTATCAATACATTTCTAGTCACTCCCTCCCCTTCCACAAACTCTTTTTCATTAGTGAAAACCGATTGGAAACATTTGTTCATTATTTCTGCTTGCATTGCTGCATCTTTATAGGCCTCTCCTTTTACTTTCAATTTGGTGATTCCTTCTTTTTGTTTCAGTTTGCCATTAACAAATCTATAAAACAGTTTGGGTTCATCCTTGCATTTGCCTATTATACCTTTTTCAAAATTCCTTCTTCTCCACGTATTCTTGTGTATTCATTTCTAATTCTTTTAGATTCTTCCCTTGTTCTGTTGTTACCTCTCTTTCTCCAGTTGTTCCACGCCTTATCGCTCTCCTTTTTTTCCTGTCATACACCTTTTGTTAAACCACTCCTTTTTCCTGTTTTCTTTCCCTCTTACACTGGGTACAAACTTTTCCACTCCGAAATTATAGAGGTCTAGAAAGATATCCCACTTCCTCTGTATATCTCTTGTTTCTCTAAATTTTCTCTAATCTACATTTTCAAAAAATTTTCTCAATCCTATAAAATTTGCGTTCCCAAAGTTGTATCTTCCCTGTCTATGAAACTCGTCTCTCAGCTTGACGTTCCCTGTTATCATCTGGAACTCAATGACCACATGATCACTTTTTCCTATAAGACAGAAATATTTCAAGGATTCTATTACATCGGGTTCTTTGGTAAACAGTAAATCTAACCTTGCTGGTGTGTCCTCACCTCGGAACCGTGTCTCTTCTTTGACCCATTGCGTCATCACATTATTCATTATTATATTTAATAATATAGTGCCCCACGAATCCTCACTGCCTCCTGAGTCCCATTCCTCCCAGTTCACCTCTTTACAGTTAAAGTCACCCACCAAAATTATATTGTTGCTTTTCTCAGTTATTTTTTGTAAATAACTAGCCAAATCTGACAACATCTCCTGGTATTCGTCATCATTCCATGCTCTCGTCTTAGGGGCAACATACACTACTGCCGTATCTCTTTTGCCATTCTCTCCGGTTTCTAATTTGATATATATCACTTCAGCCCTGCTTTCTCTCATTTCCACGGTATCTACAATTATGTTATTCTTTACTGCTATCACCACTCCTCCCGTTTTTTCTTTTCTGTCTCTTCTCCACAGTTTGTATTTACCATCTCCCAAATGAACATCAATATTATCTCTTAATATGGTCTCTATAAAGTACAAGACATCAGGTTCATGTTCTTTCAAGAAATCATTAATTTCAAGCCTTGCCGATATTAAACCATCAACATTAATATATACCACCTTCAAATTATTTTGTGATGTTTTTTATACCCTCTTCTCTCCTTCTCTCCGTTGGTACCACTTCCTCAATTTCTGATCTTTCATAGTCTTCCCCCCCTAGTTTCCTTCACTTCTATTTCCTCACATACCACTTCCTTACTTTCATATCTATCACTTCCCCCAAAAAAGTATTACATTCTTCCTCTGTCCTCTTATCATTTTTTTCCTTTACTTGGTCCTTCAATGATTTTAAAACTTCTCTTTCTCCTTCATTCAAATCTTTTCTTATTATAATATTTTCCATCCCTGCCTCTTTGCTTAGTTTCCAAGTCACTTTATGTATATCATTTACTACACTTTCTAATGACAACTTGACTCTCATTGCTCTTGTTTCCCCTTTCTTATAAGGCCCTATCCTCCTTACTTCCTCAATTTCTTTTACCCACTTGTCTCCTTCGGGATCAATCTTGCCTAATATTCCTCTCACCAGGTTCATGTCTCTCTCGAGTCTCATGGATCTAACCTTTTCTTCCTCCTCTCTGTTTCCAAATATCACAATGCATCTGTTCCTTTCTACAGATTCTCTCACTATTTTCTCTTTTTTCTTCAGTATTTTCACTACATTTTCTTCCATTTTTTTCTTGTTCATTTTCCTTTCTTCCTGGATGATTTCTCTTAACCCGTCACGTACCGAGGTTTTCCGCAACTCCGTCCCCCAGTCCCGAGCCTTTTTGGAATTTTTTTTTTTTGGCTCAAACTTCCGCTTAGGTTGAGAAACGAAGGAAAATTACCAAGAAAGGGCTTACCGTGGTGTATAAGTGGTCGGAACAGGTGAGGTCCCCCGCGCCAGGTATCGTATTATTGACGTGTCAGGTGCTCACGTTTTCTATGGTAAGAAATACTGGGAGAAACAACACACAACACCTCTATATTTATTGAATTTAAACTAATAAACAATAACAGTAACAATATAATGGATTTCAGACACATATATATGAAAAATAAGCATTGTACCATCGCGCGAGCATAGCGAGTTAGGTCAGAATCGTAACATGCTATATGCTAAGTTTCTTGTATCAGTCAACATATCATATTTTCTACTTGTATACTTCTGTTTCAATGACATTTTACCAATTTCAACTGTTTGTAACTGTTTTCAGATGTTTTCATTCATTATGATGACATGCAGCATAAGTTTAGCGCACATCAGCTTAGTAAGCGCACTCGCTATGACTCGTATTTCAACATACCCAATTGTTTTATCACTTTCCTATTATTTTTCCCTTTACATAGAACTTTTCCTCCACCACTGTAAATGTTTTCAATTATTTACATTCATTACGAGGGCATTTAGCGATATGCTAGCGCATATTCACGTAGCAACCACGATCTCAAACACTTGTGTTTCATTCTACTTTATTTATTCACTCCAATTATACTTTCCCACTTACATTACACACGTTTACACCCCTATACTGCACTGTACATACTTACTGGCATTATTTATTCAAGTGAGCGTCAGAATATCGCATGAAAATACGCTCGCAATGAATGTTTCGACCAACATAATACTCAACACTTATATACTAATTCTTCACATATATTACACACTTTCCCACTTGTTGACTTCTATTTTCAATATTACGGGCCTTATTCAACTGAGCGTCAGGATATCGCACCTCTATACACACGCTATGAATATTTGACAGAATATATTTCAGCACTTACAATAACTTGAACTTATATTATACCCGTAAGCATTTCCAATAATAATAATTATATAATTACAGGCCGTATTTATTGCACTGAGTGACAGAATATTGCATCATAAAACCCTCACTAGGTATGTTTCCACTTACAGCATATTTATACACTTACATACAATTTTTGCACTTATGTTATACCCGTACGCACTTTACACTAATATTTGGAGATCAACATGACTGATAATTTCACTGGGCGTCTGTCTGTCGCATTTACTTCATAGTTTCAGCGTCCTGTCGCATTCACACCATATCAGAATTGCATCAACGTGTGATATTCGCTGAAACATGGGTGAATACAGAGACCCACGTCACACTTAACACACTCATAGCGGGTGTCCTTCCTCTGTGTCGTGAGTCTCACCCGGGAATTGCTACACACGTGACACCTGCGTTGGGGCCTAGGTCTGTTTGGCTGGGGAGGGATAGGAGTGGGGAAATGGCGGCCGGATATTCTCAGGGGAGTTTGGGCAATAGGGACAGTGTGGGTGCGATGTTGGGTCCTTTCTACAGCATAACGTGCAAACATCTCTCTTGTGAGCTCCCTCACAAACCCTTCAAAGGTTTCCTGAACTCCTGTTGTCATGGCGTGAAGGTGGTGGCAATTCAGAGCAGTGATGTCTAGCAAGTGAAAGAACAGTTTCTTATACCACTTCATCATGGTCCTGGCACACTCTACCGTTGATATCATGGAGTCTGACTGGTCCACGAGGCGCATGTTTATGTTATAGTCCATGACACACTCAGGTTTCCAAATGTGACGCCTGTTCTCGCTACGGTAATCTACGGAATCAGTACGGTGCATCAAGGGGCGGTGAACCGTTGACAAGAGGCTTACTTCTCTATTGTGGTTCCACACAGTTGCAAGGATGTTGTTGGCTTTGAAGAAGGCAACCTCATTCCTTGCAAGTTTCTGCCCTACCTTGGCCATGTGACACAAGTTCACCTTCACGGTTCCACAGACTCCCGTTTCATGCGTGTGAAGATAACGAGCGAGAAGAGGGCTAGTGTACCAGTTGTCCAGGTAGAGGACGTGACCACGATGAAGGTTGTCTACTATCATCGTCTTTACCACTGCTCCCGACAGTCCAATACTTCAATCTTCTATTATGTCTGTCTGTGCACCGGTGTACAAGACTATGTCTTGCACGTATCCAGTCCTACAGTCGCACATAACAAAGATCTTGAACCCAAAACGGTGCCTTTTGCTGGGTATATACTGCCTAAATGAAATATTGCCTCTCCACAACACGAGACTCTCATCTATGACGAGGTCTCTATAGGGTTAGAATGAGGAACGAAAGGTTTGCCTCAGGTGATCAAAGACCAACCTAATTCGCCTCATTTGATCAGTGTCGTTCGCATTTGCAGGATCATGAGCATCATAGAAATGGAGGCGACTTAGAATTTGTTGAAACCGATTATGGCTCATCACTTGCCCAAATATTGGGGTAAACATAACAGGGTCCCTTGTCCAGTAAGCAGGAATTCTGTTCTTTCATATAATACCCATCAAAAGGACCAGGGCAAAAAATAGGAACATTTCTGAAAGGGAGACAGGGTAATCATATATGGTAGAATGCCTACTCCTTGTTCCCAATCTTTCACTCTCAAGGTGCTGGGTGCTTGCAAAAAGGTTGGTTTGGTATACAATCTGCTCCACAAATGCCTCACTAAAAAACAGGTGGAAAAAATCCAACCTGGTGGAATTACGGTGAATTCCGGGAGCAATGTAGCCAGAGCGCCCCTGCTCAGTGAAGGGGTGAATGAGGGGAGAAAAATCACTCCCATCCTCCCAATTCCATCCCACAAATCCCTCGTCCCCATCATCCCCATCATCGCCTTCGTCTGGGTGGGGAGGAGATCCTGGTTGGGGAGGTGGGGGAGAAGGAGTGCGGAGGGCTTCCCCACTGTCACTCCTCTTCCCTCTGCCTTTACCCTTTCCCTTTCCCTTACCCTTACGGCCTTGAGGAACATTAGGGGGCTGTGGGGATGAAGTAGTGGAATATTGGGGAGCAGAAGACGTGCTGGGGAGTGGTTCCTCCCCACCTTCCCCCTCTATGACAACACCACGTGCTTTCTCACGCACCCTAGCTCGACCACATGTTAGGGGATATTGGGGAGCATAAGACGTGCTTGGGAGTGGTTCCTCCCCACCTTCCCCCTCCATCACAACCCCAGGTGATACTGAACGCACCCGCACTCGCCCATGTGATACACTACGCCACCTCACACTACCTAGGGAGAACAATGACTCACTCACGTCACTCTCACTTTCCCTAATCCTCCCTGTACTTTCCCTTTCACTCCCCACTCCCTCCACGGCACTTCCTAACTCCCTAAACAAAATACTAGGCCCATACCTGCTCGTCCGACGTGGTGTGCGCTCTGGGCCACGATGAGTGATTACCTCACGTCCATACCACGTGGCAGCACGTCCCACAACTCCGTCCTCGTCCTCGTCATCGAAATCTGGTTCCAAATCACGTTGGGGATAGGCATAGGATGTTCCACGTGGTTTCTTGGCCGGCTGCCCCTCTCTAGCAGCACGGTAAGTCACGTACTGCCACTTCCTGGGAGACGGGACTTCTTCATCACTGCTGGTGGTTTCTTCCTCCTCTGGCTGCACATAATCTTTATCCACAACCTCGTCATCCAGGGGGGAATCACTGTCGCCTGTAAAGGCGTCCAGGGTGGCTTAAATTTCGCCCTCTGAGAGACCTCTCTTAGCCATGTCTGAGCAGGACCATTGCTACCAGGTGAGTGGACGAGTGGCTGGTTAGCGCGGGTCGTGTGGGGTCACCGAGTGTCCCCGCCTTGTGGCAGGTAGGGGAAGGTCATGCGAGGATACGTACCGCAAATCAAGCGCGAAATTTGAAAATTGTCAAAATTATGCACTTTGCAATTGCACGACGTACCGGTACGTCACCGGGACTGGCAAATGCAAATCGTTGCAACGTACCCATATGTCGACGGGATGGGGCGGGTTAAGCTGACCACTTCTTTCTTTTCTTCTTCTACTACGTGTGCCCACTTTGCCTTATGCTCTTCTAATACACTACTCACCTCCGTTTTATTAGTACTCTATTCTAGTTTACTCCTCAATTCGATATTTTCACGCTTCAAATTTCTGATCTCATTCGCCATCTCATTGGACTGAATCAGACTCTGTATGTGTGTGTGTGTGTGTGTGTGTGTGTACACTCTCCCCCCCAAAAAGTATCGACCACGTAGGGTACTATAGTTGTGAAAATGAGTTAGTTCTGCACACATACATTAATCTATAAATCTTGTGCCTCAAAACATATACCACCTGGTACGTGAATTTTTTTGCGATTTCGAGTTCTAACACAAGAATCCCTTTATTATCCGGACGGCCACTATCCAGAGTGTCCATTACCTGGACGCTGTGATCTGGCTGTTCGAAATCATTGTTTGTAAATTTTTCCATTTTATCTGGACAAAATGCTTGTGTCCAGGGTATGGACCCTGTGGTGGTGATTGCTTGTCTGTAAGTTGATGGGTCTGCTTAACCATGGTAATTGCTTGGCTGTGGTTTATAGGTCTGCTTGACCAGACTGAGTAGTGTTAACTATCACTAACAAGTGTTGTATGATGTACTGTAATGGCCTTTTACACTGGCTTTCAAAGTTAGGTTATGTATGAAGAGGTCCAGGGGAGAAGTCCACTATCCGGATGGAACCATTACCTGGACTTACCTTTGGCTCTGTTACATTGGATGATCAAGGGATTATTGTAATTAGCAAAGATAATATTTGTATATTATAAGCACAGGATGCACCATATATCACAATGCTTCATCCATGTTTTCTTTGATTGTACCTATTTGTATTTACCTGTTTGTGTTCTGCAGGATTTGAGCTAAGCTCATGTTGTCCTGCATCCAATGATATAACTATCCAACATTGCTTTGAAAGCATTGATATTGTTTGCACAAACCACATTTTCATCCAGATTATTCCATTTGGTTAGACAGTACTTCTGTTTGGAAAGCAGTTATCTTTGCATCACTTGAGTAAGCTGGTATCATTAATTTAAAACTATGTCCTCACATTTACCCCTCATTCCATATGATATTATGTGTGTCAGTGTTCTCAATACCATCTATACATTTACACATCATAGCCATATCTCCTCTTTCTCTTCTTTCCTGTATTGTCTTATTCTACCTTTCCAATTCCATAATCATTATAAATCCTTGAAGCTTGGTGTACTTTTTGTAGCTGCTTTTTGCACCCCCTCTAATTTATTTTTATGTTTCTTTAAGTGGGGAGACCACACCTCAGCAACTTATTCCAATCTTGGTCTTACCACTGTCACTGTCAGTTTACCTAGAATTTATTTACTCATATTATTAAATGCTGTTCTTATGTTCATCAATAGATTATAATTATGATCCACAAGTTATCATATTTATACTTTTTTGCATCTCTGGTGATAATCCCTGCTGTATCATTACACCTAAATCTTTCTCCAGAGTAGCACTGTGACATCATTTCCGATTTTGTAATCCCAGTTTGGTCTCTTACTATTGCCCATCTCAGTTACATGACACTTTCTAATGTTAAAATCAGTCTTCCATAACTGGCTCAAGTTATGTACAGGCACTCCTCTACTAGCATAAATTTGGATATGTAAACACTAATTTCGAAGATAAAAATCTTATAATACATCTATCTATCCATCTTTTGCCAGACACCTTAATCCCATGAGGGGTGGCCACAAACAACTTGCCTCCATGTCACCTTGTCCCCCGCCATTTCATTGCCTGCCTCCAGCTCACACACCCCTCTCTCATATACCTCTCCACTCCAGCCCTCCATCTCATCCTTGACCTCCCATTCCCTCTCCCTCCTTCCATCTCACTCACATACATCCACATACTCCTCATCAGTCTCTCACTCTCCATCCTCTCCACGTGGCCAAACCACCTCACTGTGTTTCTCCTAATGTTTCCTATCACATCCACATCCACACCACAATGCTCCTTCACTTCCTCATTTGTCAGTTAGTCTTTCCATGTGACTCCACATGCTCCTTTCAAATAACTCATTTCCACTGCTCTCACTCTTGACTTCTGTCCCTCGAACAAGGTCCAAACTTCAATTCCATACATTAGAGTTGGTATCACAATACTGTCATGTAGTATCTTTTTCATTTCCATGCTCACTTCCCTGTTTCTTATCACTGGTTTTAAGGAAACAGCAACCTTTCTTCCCTGTTGTACCCTTTCAAGCACTTCACCCTCTAAACTTCCATCCTTACTCATCACACTACCCAAGTAATTAAATGCACTCACATTTTCCATTTCTTCCTCATCCAACCTCACTGTACATTTAATGACTTCACTTCTCTCGAAGACCATAACTTTACTCTTCCCTACATTCACCTTTGGTTTCTGTTTCTTACATATACTCCCAAACTCATCCACCAAGCCTTGCAGCTCCCCTTTGTCCTCACTGAACAACACAGCATCATCTGCAAACAACAGTACAGGGGGTTTCCAAACACTCCCCTCTCACTAGGGCTACTCCAACATGCTCTGCCCTGTCTTGTATCTCTTTTATTACCCCATTCATACACAGATTGAACAACCATGGAAACATGACACATCCTTGTTTCAATCCAACCTTCAAATAGAAAAATTCACTCAGTTCACTATCCACATGCACTGCAGCCTCAGCACCCTCATACATACTCTTCATGGCCTTCAGCAACTTCCCATCTACTCCATATATTCTTAATACTTTCCACAGTCCTTGTCTATCCACCCTGCCATATGCTTTCTCCAAATCCATGAAGGCCGCATACAATTTATTTCCCTCTCCAGAAACTTTTCCACTAAAGATCCAAGAATGAATATCTGATCTACACACTCTTTTCCCTTCCTAAAACCTCCCCGTTCTTCTCCAACTAATTCCTTTATTATTTCCCTAACCCCGTGATTAAGTATCCTACCATATGCTTTCCTGTTACACTAAGAAGACAAATGCCCGTATGATTACCACGCACTTCTTTTTCCCCTTTTCCTTTATACAGGGGAATAATAATACCTGACTTCCAATCCTCTGGGACTCTACCTTCCTCCCAGGCCAATCTGCACATCTTCCACATCCATTCCGCTACTCTCTCTCTCTCTCTCTCTCCCATACTTCAGCATTTCACCACACACTCATCAGTCCCTGGGGTTTTCCCCATTTTAACTTTCTTCATTGCTTCCACAACTTCCATCCTACTGATTTCTTCCTCTCTTCTCACCTCCCTCCTTCTCCCAGCCACTTATACTTGCATTACTTTCATTCTTTGTGGTCAACAATTCCTTAAAGTGTTTCTTCATCTGCTCACTTTTTCCCCCTTCTCGAGTAGTCATTCATTCATCATTCATTGCCAGATGCCATGTATCCCAAACGGGGTGGCCAACGGCTTAGAGTTAATTTTTTACAGGGAGGAGCACTAATCCTCCACCAACCCCACTTGACACGTAGGGAGAACGTTATGCCAACAGCATCTGGTGTTCCCAGGCGGTCACCCATCCAAGTACTTACCAGACCCAACGTTGCTTAACTTCGCTGATCGAACGGGAAGCGGTGTACTCAACGTGGTATGGCCGTTGGCTCGACTAGTAATCCACCATTTTTATCTTTTACTCCCAACTAACTTCTTTGGCACCCTGTCTAACGCTCTTTACCTCTTTGCAGAACATTTTCTTACATTTCCTCCACTTTACACTCAAGTTCCTACCAGATTCCTCATCCACTCTCTTCTTACATTCCTACCACTTTACACTTCAGTTCCTTTCAAATTCCTCATCCACTCTGTTCTTACTCTGTCTTACTAATCTTTTCACCTCTTTCTTCCTCTCTACATGTAACTCTCTCTTCCGTCTCTCAACTTCTTCCATGCTCCTGTTTCTCATCCACTGACTATATGCTTTCCTCTTTTGTGCCACAGTCTCTCTCACCTCTTCATTCCACTGTGCTGTTCCCTGCACCCCCTTTCGTCTTCACCCCAAACACCACCTCACATGCTGCACAGATTTCTTCTGTGAATATCTTGCACACACCTTCCAATCCCCCATCTGCTCCACTCAGTATTTACCCAATCGCTTCTCCACTTCCTTCTTATATTCTGCCTTTTTTCCATCCCCTTGTAACTTTTCCACCCTCCCTATATGAAATACTTCCTCCTGTCCTTCCCTTCTTCTATTTCTCCATTTCCTTTGAACTTTGATTCTGACCACCACCAAATGGTGGTTGGAAAGTCCACTTCCCCAGCCTCTATTATACTCTTGCATCCATTATCCACCTTCTCATCCTTTCATCCACACACACATAATCAGTCATTGCCTTCCATTCATTGAGTTCACCACCCACCCTTCTCATCACTCGCCATGTATACCTATGGATCATTTTGTGCCTGAAGAGGGTATTGGCTATTACCAACTCCCTCCTGGCACAAATGTTCACTAAGGCACTGCCATTCTCATCCATCTGTGCAGGCACACCCCACTCACCAACTACTCCATCCACCTTCACATTCCCTACTTTTCCATTCATATCTCCAATCAAAAACACTCTCATTCCTTTCAATCTATTCCTTGCATGCTTCCACATTTGTCCAGAGCTCTTCTCTCACTCTGCTTGCATGATCTTGCGTTGGTGCATACACACACACAGTCGCCCACAGTTTTAGTCAAACTTTCTATCTTGCCCACACAATCCTTGAGCCAACTAATCCATACTCTCTTATATTCTCCTTCCGTTACTCACAACAATACACACTCCTTCTTTTGCCCTCCCATTCTCACCTACTCCCGCATATACCCCATCCATACTCCCATTCTCTCCCTTCTCCATTTTGTTTCAGTTAATCCACGTACATCCACTTTCACATCCTGAAGCACCTGGACAAACTCTCTTTCTTTCACATCATTTGCACCCCATATATTCCGTGTAGTTATGTGTACCATGTCCTTTGTTCGGTCCTTAGTCGTCATTTTTTGGTCAGTCCTGGTCCGAGCCTTCTTGTTCGTATTCGTATTTTTAGTTAGTGGTTTTCCGGGGATAGGCACTAACCCTCCGCCAACCCACTTGTTGTCACGTAGAGAACACGTGTTGATTGATTATAAGGTTATCGCGTAGTGTTGATTTCCTGGTTTACAGGATATCATTTGGCTTGCCACTCAGTGTAGAGCTACCCTAAAAACAGAGTACCACTACACTAAGTGGGTGGATGATGGATGCCCCCACCTACCACTACATACTGTATGTATTTTACCTATTTAAAATGCATGCTGTCCCACATCATTAGTCAGGCACCAGGTGGTGTCTGTGCGCTTCCCGCCTTTCAGTTTGTTTTGACAGTACACATGTAGTTATTGTTGTAGCAGGAGGTATAGGTACCTCTTGATTTATGTGAGTATTGTGTCCCAGAAGAAATGGTTTAATATGAATTTCGTGCAATTTAAGCATAATTTTCCCATAAGAGTACATGTTAACTGAAGGAGTTAGGTTCTGTGAACTTTCTAGAGCATTATATGGTAAGTAAAATACAGTTATACTATAAGTCCAGAGCTTCCTTTAATTGTACATGAATTTTCTACAGTAATACCTCGATAGACGATACTCCTAGATGCGATACCCCAGCTTAATGATGGGGGTAGAAATATCACCATTCCCCACCTAACGATGGCCAAACTCCAGTTTAACAATGGGTTTTGATTCTTTTTACTGATCTTGATATTTTAGTCTAAAATTGTGTGTTTAAGTTGATTTATAAACTGTTTTAGGACTTAGATTAATGTGTTTTAGCCATAGGTGGGGTGAACACTGTCATTTTGAGGTACAGTTCACTAAGCTTGATTTTTTTCCAGACTTATATTTGACGATTTTCAGATTTGATTTGTTGGTTTCAGTGAGCTATTTACAGGTGTTAGGCCTAGGTTAGCTTCCTTGACAGCTGTTTGGCTTTTTAGATTGGCTTTAAACTTGTTTTTGGGATCATTTGAGTGAGTTTTGGGCTTGGTTTGGGGGGAAACCTAAGGCTGGTAAATGCTCCACAATGCCTTACATGTCAAAAGTACCCTGATATGTGATACTCCTCCTAACGATGGGGTTTTACCTAACCAATTACATCGTTAAACCGGGGTATGCCTGTACACACAGATGAAGGTAAGTTAGGTACCGAAAAAAATGGTGTAAAACACTGATGAGATTGCACAGTAATGTTGACATGAAGCTGGTACAACAGAGACTATATGTTTGGTGACGTTTTTCATCCTCCAGCATAGGAAGACAGTGTGAGACCCTGGTTGCCTTAAAATGAAATGCCCCATGGCGTGAGTTTCGTTTTTCCTTAAATTGTGTTATTTTAAGAAAAACACGTAAACAAAAAGACAGATTTTTACATTGTGTTACAGGTATTTCAAAAACATTTAATATAAGCTCATGTAAATCGAGAGGTACCTGCACACAGTTGTGTTTTTCATTATTTTGACCCTCATCTTGTCACAGAAATGAAAGAGTAGTGGTGATGGTGAGAGCAGCAACAGATAACGACACACTATAACGATGGAAACGAAAGTGGAAATCATTAAGAGAGTGGAGAGAGGAAAGAGAAAGAGTGATGTGGCATGTGTTTGGTCCGATGGGCTTATGTAAAAATCCAACTTACACAAGAGCTGCGGGAACCAGTTAATTACGTAAGTTGAGGAGTACTTGGAGCTGATCTAAATCATCCTGCAACACACTACAGTTATTTTCATCTACAATTTTCTTCATGATTCTAGCATCATCAGCAGACATATTCATATATGATTGAACTTCATTATGCATATCATATACATACCCAGTATCAAGAATGTAATGGAGGCTAAAACAGCTCCTTTGGGTGTTTTACTTATCACTTCATTCCATGTTAAAAACTTGTTTCTAATCATAGTTGTCGTCTGTCTGCTGGTGAGGTAACTCCTCTCCCATTTCAGTAAAACACATCTGTGCCACCATTGTTTTTAAATTCCAAATCAGCCTGTCATGTGGTACTCCTTAAGACACTTTCCTGAAATCTGTGTAAATACCCACCATCTCTTTCATGTAACACATCGATAGCTCTGTCATAAAAAGTCAGCAGGCTCATGATCCATTAAGTACCTTCTCTGAAACCAAACTGCTTAGAGGTTATTACCTAATTTTTCTCTGAATGAGCAACTCATCTCTTCCTTATGATTTTTTCACACAATTCACAAACGGTATTTGTAAGAGACGCTGGTCTATAGTTTTCCCTTCTGCCACTCTTATATATTGGTACCACATTTGCTCCCATCCATTTCCTTGGTAAATCTCCCTCCATTAGAGAACATTCTGCCTCATACTGTATATTGATTTAACCAGCTCTTAAGCTCATCCCTGTTTACCCAACCAGAAATGCTATCAGGTCCCATGGCTTTGGTTACATTGTTCATCAACTCCAGAAGCTTATCAGGTTCAAATTTAATTTATCTATCTATCTATAGCCAGATCCCATAACCTTGTGAGGGGTGGTCATTTGTCTCTGAGTTGGTTGTTTTATGGGAAGGGGCATTAGCCTTCTCCCAACCCACTTGTTGACACGCAGAGAACACGTATGGGTTGGGTATATGATTACCATGCAGCAATGTAAATGGTTTCCCGGCTTACATGAAACTATTTGGCTTGTGAGTCAATGCAATTCCACATGAAAAGAAAAGAAGAGTAATCTAAAGTGACAGAAAAGATGGGAGAAATAGGAAGAGAGGAACACAGACACACAAAAAGAATGGTAAATGTGAAGGAAAAAGTAGGCAGCACTACATCAAGCGAGTGGATAATTGTCCCCACCATGTATTTAACCTCATTTATTATGTTTACCAAGTTCATGATTTATTTCTGATCTCTGAAAATCCTCTTCCTTTACAAACACTGTGTATATGTATGTGTTTTTGTTTTATAAATTTCAAGGCATTCGTGAAAACTAAGAGTCTTGTAGAAACAGCATGAAATAAATTAACTATAGAAAGTATTGGTGCAATTTCCAGTTCCTCTTATGTTTGTCATTAATTATATGTTTTATTTTATATACTGGTTCAGGCTAACCAGGTGGTTTCATCAAGCAAATAAATTTGCTAAATATCAATGGAATTATTTTTGATAAGCCTTAAGTAGTGTTTGAGAAGTAATTGACAGATTAAGAAATCGGTCCGTGTCCACCCCGTGTGTGGTCCAACTTTGCCTCTGTATGTTGCATAAATCAGACAGCAATAGGCATTAATAACTCTGTAAGAAGGGATATTTATTCAGTGTATGTACTTTATACATAATGTAGCCCATTACAGAGGCACAATACTACAGAAGTATGAACAGTTTTCAACTACAGGCTTTGACATTATACAGTAATATGTGTACTGTACAATAGAATTCCTGTCTTTCGGCACCCTACAGGACCGAACAGGTGCCAAAACATCGATTTCGCCGAAACATTGGATGCTTTTCTAGTGTGTGCTTTTTGTAAACTATAAGCAATGAATAATCAATACACAATGTATTTTTTTGTGTATTTATTTATAGAAAACACAAATTAACTCTCACCAAGGCGTATTTATGCATATGAAGTGTATGCATGGATGATCTGGGTTGGGACTGTAAGTGTGTAAGAAATGCGTTCTGGCATTTTTTTTTTTTTTGTAAACCATATGCAATATTGTAAATATTAAATACTAAAAAAGCAACATATGTGTTATGCTACGTACTCAAGGTTCAACCTCTTGCTCCCTGAATATGAGGAACTGATCTGGGGCTCTTTTCAAGACCGGGTCTGGAGCATGCAACCAGAGGAACAGGGCTCAAAAACACAGCCCAACCAATCTTACATGTATATTGTCATACAAACATACAGTACTGGGCACAATACAAATGGGCAGATTACACACACTATAGTGGACACAAAGGACAAGAGTTGTGACTACAGGTGACAGGGAAGCTGTAGGCGCTGCCCAGGTGTGGGAGGGATCCTGTCAGACATGCGCTCTCTGAAGGGGCATGGGACCACTGTCGTAGGCCAGATCGTCTGGTGTGAGCTGCTGGGTGGCATAGAGGGAGGCCTTTCCCTGGAGGGGCCTCAGCGAGTGTGTCGGCCCTTGGGACTGTGGCCAAACAGGGCGAGTAGGCGCTCTGCCTTGTGCCTGCCCGTGGTGAAGGATGACTTGCCGGCTGGTCTGGGAAGGTCTCGGCAATTGAGAGGCCGTTAGGGGCTGCCTTTGCTGAGAGGCCGGCAGTGACGGGTGACGTAGAGGTGTTGGCTGCAGTGAGTGTATCCCCAATCTCACTATGGGGCCACTCCAGACCCTGTCCAGCTGCAACTTCGCTGGGGACCTAGCTCCGCCCCTTGGGGTGTGGGGAGAGTGAGAGGGGGGTCCCACTCGGCACCTGGAGGAGTGAGGTGAGCAAGGGACATTACCCTCAGTGGGTGTCGCAGGGGTAGCAGATGAGAGAAGTACGGTGGATGTTCCCTCCCCGGTGGGCACCGCCACAGTTCCACTAGACCCTGAGACTGCGGGTGAGAGGAGGACAGTGGCTGTCCTCTCCCTGATGAGCACGGTGGGCGTTGCTGCAGTCCTGCTCCCTGTGGGGACTGCAGATGAGGGATGTACAATGGACGTTCCCTCCCTGATGGGGATGGTGGGTGCCACTGTGGTTCTGCTTTGCCTGGGACTACAGGTGAGAGGAGTACAGTGGTCGTCCTCTCCCCGGCGAGCACGGTGGGCGTTGCCGCGGTCCTGCTCCCAACGGGGGCTGCAGGTGAGGGAAGTACGGTGGACATTCCCTCCCTGATGAGCACAGTGGGCATCATCGTGGTCCTGCTTGGGACTGTAGGTGAGGGAAGTACGGTGGACGTTTCCTCCCCTATGAGCACAGTGGACATTGTCATGGTCCTACAGGGGGTAGTAGGTGTGAGGTGTACAGTGGCTGTCCTCTCCCCGATGAGCACAGTGGTCATCGTCGCAGTCCTACTTGAGACTGATTCCACGAGTCCCACCCTGATCCTGATGAGTACTGGTCTGGCTCAAGAGTAGTGCGGCGGGGTGGCATACCTCCCGCAGGCTCCATTGAGGGGAAGAAGGGTGCATGGTGGCAGGGGACGTATGCCTGTCTTGCTTGGGCCCTTCCCATGCCTCCCTGTGGTCTCCCCTTGTTGCTGGTATTTCATTATGGTGTTTTTTTTTATGATAGAAAAAAAAATTACCAAACCAGGGTGTTTTTATACTGTACATATTAAGTGTATGGTTGATCTGAGTGTAGGCTATGGCTGGCAGGTGCTGATGCCTGGGACTGTGAGTAGGATACGAGGCTTGCAACGAATGAATGGATGCAATTCTAGTGTGTGTTTTTTATGTCAAACATAAGCTATAAATACGGTATTAAATAAGCAACATATTTTAAGTATGTTTAATGATAGAAAATACAAACTTACCCTAACTTAGGTGTATTTACATATGTACACGGGCTGATTTGTAGTTTACTGCTGGTAGGGACCCCGAGCAGTAGAAGGCCCTGCAACAGGCTGGGGATCATCAACCTCCTCTTCTAAGTTTATTTCCTCCACTGGTTCTCGTGAAGGTATTGAAGATTCAGGGCTTGTTGTTGGTGATCGGGAGGGAGTGGCAGATGACGAGGTTCTTTTGGCAGCTTTTTCAAACAGGTCATACAGTGTAACCTGCTCAAATTATGCTTTTTTTTTTTATGCTAAGAAGAAGGAACCAAAGGCCACGAGCCCACAATAACTGTTCCTTCCAAGAGAAAAACAAAATACAAGAGATCCATTCATTTCGTGATGCCTGGACACACTGCGTTTGAAAGACTGGAGATCATAGCTAGCAGGAAATACAGACAAGGGGAGACAGTTCCAGAGATAACCTGTTGCATGAATGAAGGACTGGGAGTAACGGTTAATTCTTGCATTAGAGCTGGACAGAAAAAGGATGAGAGTTTGCTGCTAGGCGGGTGCTACGGACCCGTCTTAGAGGTGGAGGAATGCAAGCAGACAGTTCAAAGGAGCAGTGACCATTGAAGTAGCGATAGAAAAAGAGATAAGGATGGAACAGTGCGGTGAAGAGACAGAGGTTGAAGGAAGCCAGTAAGTGGGGGAGAGTTAATGAGACGAAAAGCCTTTGACTCCACCCTATTGAGAAGAGCTGTATGTGGGGACCCTGCCCACACATGAGAGTTGTACTCCACACAGGGGAGGATAAAACCCGTATGAGTCAACAATTGTGCAGGGGTAAAGAAGGAACGGAGTCGGCTTAGCACACCTAACCTCTTGGAAGCAGATTTTACAAGAGATGTAATATGATCTTTCCAAGATAAGCCCCAAGTGAATGAAACCCCAAGCATGTTCAAGGATGATGCAGGATTAAGCTAAATATTATTAAACATTAGTGGATACACCTGTGGAAGATTTTGTCAGGTTGATAGGTCTGTGATGCATTAAACAAAATTATTTTTACCCTAGTCAGAGATACGAGTCAAGTCAGACATTAGGTGTGCCATAGCCTCATCCCTTGTTTGTTGAAGTAACTGCTAAGATGGACGTTGCATGGAAAGGTGAAGGGTGGAGTTATCAGCGTAGGAGTGGATAGGGTTAGATGTACAGCTTAGAAGGTCATTGATGAATAAAAGGAAGTGAGTTGGTGGTAGGACAGAGCCCTGAGGAACACCACTGTTGACAGATCTAGGGGAAGAACGATGGCCGTCTACAACATCGGCTATAGAACGACCAGAAAGGAATCTATAGATGAAGGCACAGATAGAAGGAGAGAAACCGTAAGAGGGTAGTTTGGAAATTAAAGATTTATGCCAGACTCGATCGAAAGCAATTGAGATGTCAAGTGCAATGGCAAAGCTTTCACCAAAGTCCCGAAAGGAGGATGACCAGGAGTCTGAAAGGTAGGTAAGAAGATCGCCAGTGGAGTGTCCCTGACGGAACCCATACTGATGATCAGAAAGAAGGTTGTGATAGGAAAGATGCTTTAAAATGTTTCCATTAAGAATTGACTCGCAAACTTTTGAGGTACAGGATGTTAAAGCAATTGGTCGACAGTTAGAGGGTTGGCAATGGTCACCCTTCTTTGGGACTGACTGAATGAGTGCAAATTTCTAGCAAGAAGGAAAGGTACAAGTTGACAGACAAAGGCGAAAGAGTTTACGTAGGCAGGGTGTAAGCACAGAAGCACAGTTCTTGAGGACAACAGGAGGGATTCTGTCAGACCCATATGCCTTATTAGTATTGAGGCCTGTGATGGCAGAAAATACATCAGCTGAAGAAATTTTAATGTCAGCCATGAGGAAGTCAGAGTGGGGGGAAATGATGGAGGAACAGCACCGGAATCGTCTAAGGTGGAATTGGAGGAGAAAGTTTGAGTGAAGAGATCTGCTTTATCAGAAGAAGAAATAGCTACAGAACCATCAGAGTAGAAAAAAGGAGGGAAGGATGATGAGGTAAAGTTGTTAGAAAGGTTTTTGGCAAGGTGCCAGAAGGAACGAGAAGAATTCGAGTTGGAGAGTTGAGAGCATTTATTACGGATGAAATATATTTTTAGCACAGCAAAGAACAGACTTAGCACGATTCCAGGCAGAAACGTAAAAATGATGTGATTCAAGGGCGGGTTGGCTCCAGCATCTTTTGCAGGCCCTCTCCTTGTTGCGGACAGCATTAGCACAAGCGTGATTAAACCAAGGCTTTCTTGCATTAGTCAAAGGATATGAGAAAGGAATGTATGCTTCCATGCCTGAGAGAATAACCTCTGTATTTTTTTTTTTTTTTTTAACGTGTCTGACTCTGGGCAAAGGCTTCAGGGCCTATTTCTCAGGGGCAGTGACCCGCTCAAGGCACACTGAGATGGCTCCCGGCCAAGGAAGCAATAATCATTCCAGGGAAAATAAAAAAAGTACTGCCTGAGGGCCTCCCAATCCGCAGCTCTAAAGTGCCACAGACGACGTTTCTTTGGAGGGTCCACAGGCTGTACCGGAGCGGTAGGACAGGTTAAGGTAATAAGGTTGTGATCGGAGGAGCCCAACGGAGAGAAAAGATTAACAGTGTAAGCCAAAGGATTAGTTGTAAGGAAGAGGTCAAGTATGTTGGAGCTCTCTCCAAGGTGGTCAGGGATATGGGTAGGGTGCTGTACAAGCTGCTCTAGGTCATTAAGGCAGAAAAGATGTAGGCTTGTTCACCAGGTGGATCAGTGAAAGGAGGGAAGAGCCAAAGGTGGTGGTCAACATTGAAATCTCCTAAAATGTAGTTTTCAGAGAAAGGAGAAATGGATAGAATGTGTTCCATCATAGCAGTAAGATAGTCAAAGAATTTTTAATAGTCAGCAGAATTAGGGGATAAGTAAACAGCACAGATATATTTAGTCAGAGAATGACAGGAAAGCCGAAGCCAGAATGTAGAGAATTCAGAAGCACCAAGTTCAGGAACACGAGAGCAAGATAAGTCATTGCGTATATATACACAACAGCCACCTTTGGCTTTGAAATGAGTATAGAGAAAGTAGGAGGATACAGAAAAAGGTTTGCTGTCAGTTGCCTCAGACAGCTGAGTTTCAGTTAGGAAAAGGTGAGGTTTAGAGGAGGAGAGGTGATGCTCAACAGAGTGAAAGTTAGAGGAATGGCCAAGAATGTTGCAGAAATGAGGAAGTGAGTCAGACAGTGGTTCCAGGCAGCTCGAGTCGTCACCGGGAGAGGGGTGGAAGGTGGGGCATTTATGGTCCCACCACTGGGGACTCCGAGGCTATGTGTTGTGAAGTCATGATTTGTTACCGAATTTTGGAAAAGGAAGTGTAGTGTGTACTGTGCATGTAGTTTGATGTTGATAGTTAGAGAAACTTGTATTGGAGTGCATGCTGGCCTACTCTCTGTGTTACTGAGACACTAAAAAAGTTCAGCAAAGGGAGATTGTTGAGCAGGTGAAAGCTTATCACTTCGGTGGCACTGTAACGAGAAGAGCCCTCAGCAAACTAGAGAAATAACTGAGGCCTTTTTCAGCTTCCTTCCATGAGACTTTCTCTTGCTCTTAATCCTCCTCACCATCACTGTCTTCCTCTTTAGCCTCCAGAGCATCAGGTTTTGTTACAGTTAAGATTATCTGCTGGTTAGTCTGCTCCTCAACCACTGGTGGATTTTCATCCACCCACTCAGAAAGTTCACCCTCAGTAAGCTGGCTCAAGACGTTGGATTTAGGAGTACCCTAAACAATCTTAAGCACGCTTCGGATTTCGCTGGTCCTATTGTCACCAAAGCCATCAAATATCTCTTCGTCCTCCTCGTCGTCCTGGAACATTACCCTTGGCCACAGTTTCCGCCAGCATCGTTGCAAAGTTGACTTTGTGACATCACCCCGTGCCATCACTGCCATAAACATTGCATCCTTGATGTTGAATGCCCGCTGAAATTCATGAATAGTGTTATGCGGGATGTTTTTAGTCCGACTTCTCGTTCTAAAAACGCCCGTGACTGAGTGGGGTCCTCTTTCCGGACCGGAAATAAAACACTTACAAAGGAACAGAGCATAAAAACTAGGCAGTACACCTTAACACATCTATTGGCTTATTTCAATACACTGTTACAATATAAAAACAGTTACTGGATATGATGGAGACAGGTTTGCAGAGTTAGCTCCCCAATATAATATCAAACACAGCACAGGCAGAGAGTGGAGTTCTGCAGTTATACATCGATGGTGAGTTGTAATTTCTATATACCCATATTATGTCCATAGGCAGAAGTAGTATTTAATAGTCTCAACCGGATGCACTAGGGGTAAAGAGGGCCAGGGGTCGAGAGAGTGAATATTACTATAACTTGTCAGAGCGCGAGTCGCAACACTCGGGGTAGTTACTTAGTCGCAGAGACACTGTTCACAGACTTTTGGCTTTTCCTCGTGCTCTTGCCGTTCCCGTATGGCTCTGTGTCCGTGCTCATTAGTCTTTTCTGTTCTGCCTGGGTATTTGTCTCACTATGTGTCACTTATATTATTCTGGCCTCACTCTTTCACTGTCACTGTTCACTCCCATCTCTGTGATTTCCCAAGGCACACGAGATGCGTTAAAGTCACTACTTGCCCTTGTTTCCTGGGCTTAACACAGGAAGTGCCCAGGCATGGGAGGGGGCTCTACTGGGGAGCCCTTCTGCTGGAGACAGTGCACTACCTGTAGGGGTGTCACTGCCCGGGCTTTCTTCGTCAGGGGGGGTGCAGGGAGGCTCTCCCGTCTGGGGTCCTCGACCTGAGAGGCCCTCGTGCTGGAGCCTTGTCGGTGGGGTGCAGGGAGGCCCTCCGACCTGGGAGCCTCGACCTGAAGGGCGGCCCTTGGGACTGGGGCCGGACAGCTGCAGGAGATGGGCCTGTTGCCTCTTGTTCCGGGCAGAGAGCCGTGGGGGAGTGGAGCCCAAACGGCCTGGCTCTGGGGCCCGCCGGTCTGGTCTGGGAGCCTGGGTGCTGCGGTCGCCTATAGGGAGGGGTGCCGTCAGGGGCAGACTGCTGCACCTCTTCTGTCTGGCGTCCATCAGGGACCGGGGCTGACCAGGGGCAGACTGCAGCACCTCTTCTGTCTGGCGTCCGTCAGGGACCGGGGCTGACCAGGGGTAGGCGGCAGGACCGACACAGGGTCGCGCCACCACTCCGGCAGCACCTCCGGGGAACCACACCTGGAGGGAGTAAGAGAGGGGCATCCCACGCAGCCGAGAGGTGAAAGGCCGGCAGCGTAAGGGACCTCCTTCTCTGGGAGGATCTCAGGAATCATGGATGAAGGGCATACAGTGGCCGGTCCTTCCCCCACAGGTACAGTGGCCGTTGTGGCGGTTCCGTAATCCCCAGGGTCCACAGCTGAAGGGCGTACAGTGGCCGTTCCTTCCCCCACACGTACAGTGGCCGTTGTGGTGGTGCTGCTCCCATTGGAGGAAGAGGCAGATGAGGGGCGTACAGTGGCCGCTCCTTCCCCAGCACATACAGTGGCCGTTACCACGGTGTTACTCCTGTAGGAGGAAGAGGTAGTGGATGAGGGGTGTACAGTGGCCGTATCCTCCCCAACATGTACAGTGGCCGTTATTGCAGTTCCACTCCTGCTTCCTTTGCTAGCCGGAGTGCACTCAATAGCTAACACTCTGGTGGTGTTACTCCCGTAGGAGCAGGAGGTAGTGGATGAGGAGCGTACAGTGGCCATACCCTCCCCGACACGTACAGTGGCCGTTATTGTGGTTCCACTCCTCCTTTCTTTGCCAGTCGGAGTGTGCTCAATAGGTAGCACTCCAAGGCCGTCTCCAGATGTGGCTGTAGCTGAAGGGCGTACAGTGGCCATACCTTCCCCCACACGTACAGTGGCTGTTGTGGTGGTGCTACAGGGGGAAAGCAACTGAGGGCGTACGGTGGCCATACCCTCCCCGGCACGTACCGTGTTGTTGCTTGGGACTGAATCTGGCTCAGTCCCACCCCGAACCTGGTGAAGGCTGCCCCGCCTGCAGGGTCGTGTCTTTTTCCTGCGTAGCTTCTGTCGGACCGGTTGGGTGAAAGAGGGACTCAGAACAGGTGAGCACCAGTGCCCTTCTTGCTCCAGGTCGGTCTCTCGATGATCCGGCCCTCCGCGGTGTCCTCCTGGGGTGGTGGTGAGGTGGTGGCTCGGTGGTAGGGTGGGGGATGGCGGGGTGGTCGGTCCGGCAGCGGCGGGTATTTTAAATAGCCTGGGATGAATTCAACAGGTTCCTTGCAAATGATGCCCGGCAGGACCTCTTGAATTTCTGGATCACTCCTTGGACCATAGGCTGTATCAAGGCGGTAACATTAGGCGGTAGGTATACCGTGAAAATGTTCCCATTGACGAGTTCATGTGCGAGAGGATGACCTCTGCAATTGTCGAGGAGGAGGACAACCTTAGTGTCGGCAGGTAGACTCTCTTTCCCAAGGTTAGCCTTCTTTGCTGGTACAAAATAATGATGGAACCAGTAGTTAAAGCTTCTGCAGTCATCAGGCATTTGATTGAGCATCGTACCATACAGGCAAATGCTGCACATTTCCTGTGTTTGCCTATAACAAACAGTTTTAACTTGTGTGTACCTGAAGCATTTGCACACACCAACACTGTTAAGTGCTCCTTGTTACGTTTAAAGCCCTTAGCAGCCTTTTCATCAGCTCCAGTCAAAGTTCTCTCAGGCATACTCTTGAAAAAAGTAGGCCGGTCTCGTGTGCATTATAAATTTGGCATGGCAGTAATCCATGCTCTCTGACTAGCTCAGAAAATGTTTGACTGTAGCATTCGACAGCATCAGCATCAATGGAGTGGGTTTCGCCACTAACATCCAGATGCCTGATGCCATACTGATGCTTAACCCTAGATAGGTAATGTTTCTGACAACATATTTATGTAATGTGGGGTCTGACAGACCCAAACATCATAAAATACAAAAAATACTTACACTACATTTATTTAGAAAACCTTTTTTCAACTTGAAACTAAATCATATTTCTTTATTTTTGAAATACCACCTGCGACGAAACACCACTGGGACGTTGCGACCTCCACCCCAGAGGGAGACCACAGAAGGGCTTCGAGGGCACATGCACTACCCAGGCAGTATAGGCCTATGTCCTCTACTACCTTGCTCCCTTATTCCCTGCAATGGACCCAACCAGAAGTACTCAGTGCTAGTGTATTATCCTCCAGCCAGACCAGTTCTCACCAGGTTCGGGGTGGGGCTGAATACTCAGTCCCAGACAGCGCCCGAGTGATGGCCACTAGCCACACTAGAAGAGAGACGGCCACTAGCTGCTCACTAGCTGCATTCCCCCCCTCTGCAGGGACCAGTGACGGCCACTAGCCATGCAAGTGGAGAGATGGCCATTAGCCGCTCTCCTCCTGCAGCTGCCTCAGGGAGCTGGACCTCAGTGACAGCCATTAGCTGCACCAGCAGGCAGGTGACGGCCACTAGCCACACTGTGTCTGCCATCCCCTCCTCTCCCAGGACTTCGGTGATGGCCATTAGCAGTACTGGTGAGCAGGCGACAGCCACTAGCCACACTTAGCCCACAGTCCACCAGGAAAACAAGGCCCCAGCGATGGCCACTAGCCGTGCCTCCCCTCACAGGACCTTAGTGACGGCTACTAGCTGCACCTGTGGACAGATGACGGCCACTAGCTGCACCTGTGGACAGATGACAGCCACTAGCTGCACCTGTGGACAGGTGATGGCCATTAGCTGCATCTGTGGACAGGTGATGGCCACTAGCTGCACCTCGCCCTCAGTCCTGCCAAGAAGTCGGACCCCGGTGACAGCCATTAGCTGCACTGGCAGGAGAGGGATGGCCACTAGCTGCCCTACCCCTGTTGCCCTTGGGACCTCGATGATGGCCACTAGCCGGGCAAGGAAAGACCAGCCACCACCCGTCTCTCACCCCCCGTGACTTCCCCTATGGAGGACGTCCCTTGCTCAGCCCATCCTTCCTGTGGCTGAGTGGGACACTCCTGTTTTCCCCACATAGGCAGCCCCCAGGAGGAGCTACCCTGTCTGGAGGAGTCTGGCAAGGCCCGATCGTGACCCCGGGAGTGATAGCAGTCCAGCTGACGCCCAGGTGAGACCACCCGCTGTCAGACTCCAGAGGCGAGGTAGCCGCAGCCCACACCCTCAGACTCCGGAGTGACCTCCCCAGCCCCAAAGGACAATGACCCTCTCCCCAGGGTAGTCACAGACAAGCGTGCCTACTCTTCCTATTTGGTCCCAGCCCTAGAGACTGAATGCCCCACTGAGGCCCCACTAGAGAAGGGCCCCTCTCCACGCCACCCAGCAGCCCACTCAAGATGACGCAGACCCTGAGAGCAGTCCCGTGCCCTTTAAGGGAAGGCATACCTGACAGGACCCCTTCCATGCCCGGCCGACACCTGTAGGAGCCCAGGACTTCAGCAGCCCTGTAGAAACCCTCCTGTCCTGAGATAGACTTTGTACCTAGACAGTGTATTGTGTCTTTATTGTATCTGCATTGTATCTAGTGGTTTGTGAATTTAAGTTAATACACGTTTAAGGTTGTTTGACCATAGTTTTTATGTCCTGCTCCTCTCGTAGTGTATTCCGGTTCCGGTCTCAAAAGAGAACCCCAGATCAGCAGCTAGTGTTTTTAGGGTGTGGAGTCGACCTAAAAACACTTAGCATAACAATTTTAATAAAAAATAACAAAGTCCATTTTTACTATGTTTTTTTCTTAAACTTAATTTTAAATAAAAACATTAATTTTCTTACACTTTTGTTTTTAATTGCCCGATGAAAACTGAAAGGTTTCTTTCAACGGTGGGTGGTCCACACATCACTGGTGGTGAGAACCCCTTTTGAGAAATGGAGAAACAAAGCATGAAAAACAGCATAGTCTCCCCAGGAGTCCTCAATCCCCCACACCAGAGCTTCATCATAGTGCCCCAGGAAATTCACCGACACCCCTACAAGGACCTCACGGAGGAGCAGCAGCAGCACACCGAGACTCGGCATGACAATGGCACAAGCCAGCCCAGGCTGTACACCCTACCTGGAGCCGCCCTGCCGCCGTCATAGCAGGAATCTGGCAAAACCTTCCAGGCAGGGTTCCACCAAACCATCTCAGGGTGGAGCTGTTTGACTCCGATCAGCGCCCCTCAGGAGTTGGCCTGTAGCCACTCCCGCCTTCTACAGGAGTGTGCCAGTAGCCTCTCCGAGGGTGTCTTCCCCATTGGGACGGCCTGTAGCCGCCCGCCCCTCATAAAGGAATCAGTCCAGCACTGACCTGAGGGTAATCAGGAGATGGCCGGTAGCCGGTCCCGCCTTCATCAGAAGGTGTCTTTCCGGAGACGACCAGTAGCCGCTCCACACCTCCTCCTGAAGGAGAAGACCGGTAGGCGCTCCCACCTTTGTCAGATGGCCAGTAGCCGCTCCAAAGGCATTGCCCCTGAGCCGGCCTGTAGCCGCTCCACACTCCTGTTCAGGAGTCAGCCTGTAGCCGCTCCCACCATCGTCAGATGGCTAGTAGCCGCTCCGAAGGTGTTGTCCCTGAGTCGGCCTGTAGCCGCTCCCCACCCCTCCTGAAGGAGTTGGCCTGTAGCCACTCCCACCTTCGTCAGACGGCCAGTAGCCGCTCTCAAGGTGTTGCCCCTGAGTCGGCCTGTAGCTGCTCCCCACACCAGCAGAAGGAGATGGCCTGTAGTCACTCCCGCCTTCGTCAGACAGGCTGGTAGCCGCTCCTAAGGTGCTGCCCTCAAGTCGGCCTGTAGCCGCACCCCACCCCTCCTGCAGGAGTCGGCCTGTAGTCGCTCCCCCTTCGTCAGACGGCCGGTAGCAGCTCCGAAGGTGTCCAGAGGTGCTCTGGTTCCTATTCCCCCTCTCAGGCCATGGCCAGTAGACGGGCCTCGGTGCCTTATGGTCGCACCCCTGGGAAGCCACGGCCAGTAGCCAGGCCCCACGGCCGGAACCAAGAGAGAGAGCAGTCCTGCCGCCCCAGCGTGAGTTGAGTGTCCTGTCCCCCGGCGCAGTGGATGTGGGAGAGTACAGAAGAGGCCCTATCGTCTCCCCTGGCCTCTGCTCCCTATGCCTGGCCCTGGAGAAAACTCACCTGACGGACCCTGATGCAGACCGGTGCTGCAGCCCCTCCATAACGGCGCCACCTGACTCTGGGGGCCGCAGCCCTCGGGAACTCCAGGCCCCTTCCAGAACTCCTGGGCGGGACCTCCCTACGTCCTGATGACGGAGGACCTCCAAATCCGGCCGAGACCTGACCGCAAGTTCAGGGAATTGTTCGGCCCCTCCTGAGGGCCATACTCCTGTCCCCAGCCCGGTAGAATCGGGCCCCTTCACCACCTGCAGCCCCGGACGAGAGAAGATGCCCTTGCGCACCATACCATGCCATCTCAGCACGCCCTCCCCTGGCAGTGCCCCTGCCCTGGCCGAGCTGTTGCCAGAGTGTTTCCCCGCCGCACCTGCCCCTCAGTAACTTGTGAGACAGTGACTTTGCCCTGAATACAGTGGAACAGTGACAAGGGGATAGTGTACTCTATTAGCACCAGGCCAAGTGTTTATGTGACAAGGAAATGAAGGCCTAAAATACAGAAAGGGCAGAGTAGTGAGCAATCCCTGTGAAACCCAAGTGACAGTGCATAAGACTTGTGTACGACTTCCTCCACATTATCCTCAGTGTAACAACAAAGCTGTGTTACTCAGATTAGTAATTGATCTAAAAGTTTCCTGCTCCTAGAAAATAATGAATCGAACACGCTATCAATGCCCTCCACGTCATATTACTGTAAACATAATTAGACCCCAGTGCCTTACACCCTCCCCTAGTGAGCTTTACCTTAAACTCTCCTTCCCCTCCCCCCATGCGTGCCACCACCTTGGATCGTATTGTGATAATTAACAAATAACCCTTTGCACTTAGAAAATATAAGTGAACGTGCTGTCATTAACCTCTGCCTCATACTACCATAAATACAATTAGACCTTATACCCTCCCTTAGTGAGCCCTGTCATTCACCCCTCCACGTGCACCAATACCCTAGACTATACTAATTCTGTACATTACCCTTGGAGCGTTATCCCATGTACTTACTACTGTAGTATCCTGTGTGATACTGAGAACCTAGTTATAAGAGTTTGTAATTGACCAAATATTGTGCTGTATCATCTGCTGTTGTCCTTTGTCTAACTAAGTAATACACGTGTAAAGGTTATTGCCTGAAGTTTTTGTGTCCTGCCTCTCTCTTATTTGTCCTAATCCCCGGTCTCGAAAGAGGACCCTGCTCCCTGTTAGGTGTTCTAGGAGCAAGAAGTCGAACCTTAAACACCTAGCATTACACTGATGGACAGTGGTGGTTCTTGACCCGGGTGTACGAGAGAGGAAGTGAAGAAATATCGGCAAAATGACAACAAAACCACACGTGCAATTGCCCGACCAGTATGATGTACACACATATCTGGCAATCATCACGCCCTTACCAGACATTGGTTTTGTTAATGACCAACAGAAAACCGCAGTCACCCTCCCACTACTGGGCAAAGCGGCGGCAAACATAGAACCGAAAATCATCTCGGAGCTCACCTGGCAGAACTTTACAAAGTTTGCGATTGAAGCCATCACCCCATCACTATGGAAAGTGGTGGCACTATCCCAATGGGATAGCCTTACATTTGACGGGGATATAGATAATACCCTAATTCAGGCAAGACACCTAGTGACCGCTGCCTAACCAGAGGCAGATGAGGATAACTGGGATCAACACACTTTTAACACTCTTCTGAGAGTGCTTCCCAGTGTTGTAAAACAATACTTTACTATCTATGACCCGACCGGACACATGGATAGAGATATCCAGCTTATACGACGCCTCCTGACCGCTTGCCCAACACCCCAGCAGATCATGATGAAGAAGTTTCCCACACAGACTCCGGCTCCCCCAGTTAAGCCACGTCCACCCTTGTCTCACACCAGCCACACCCCGGCACCGAGCCCACCTAGAGCACACCCCATGTGCCGGCGCCCCGCCTCCAGGGAAAATCCTAACTTGACTCTGGTGAATCCTTGGGAATTCACAGTCTGCAGCTCCCGGTGCCCCCTGCATGACATACGGGACCAGCTAAAGGCTGCACGCTGCAAGCCCACTACCCTGGGTTCACATAAAGCATCCTCGCTGCAGGACGAGGCCCCAGAGGACGAACTGGCAACTGTTGAGGAGACCTACCCTTGGGAACAGGAGCAGGAGCAGGAAGAAGGAGGCCCCAAAGAGCTGGATTTTTAGGCCCGCCCCCGCACCATCCCACGGTGGTGGGGGCCATTACCCCCAAATATCACCTCCCAGTGTACCACAAGATGAAATTAAATGGCGTGGAGGCCAGACTGCTCATCAATACGGGAGCAGCCAGATCCTGCCTTTACAGCCATTACTTCTCCCGCCATAAATCAACTTTTGGCCCACTCCACCCCACAGCCACCCACCTTGTGGACATGGGAGATGGCCCCCTGCCCATCCGTGGGGAGACACGGGCCCCACGGGTCAAGACCCACCAACCAGTGTCGACCCAGCAGCAGTTCATAATTTTTGACTCCTTCTGCCGGAGGTACGATGGGTATTTGGGACTGGATTTACTCCGGAAGCTGGGAGATACTATAGATTGCCACTACTGGCAGCTCCAGTTCCGCGCCCCACATAACCCCACCCAGGTCGTCTGCACATGTACACCCCGGCCCCGGCTGGAAGACTCACCCGCTCCTTCCCTCCCCCACCCCCATCTTCCTCCCTCCCCTCCCGTGCCCCCACCCACTACCCCTCTTCCCTTGTTGCCCGTCATCATCTCTGCTGCCGTTACCATTCCCCCCCATCACGAGACCTGGGTGCCCCTCAACCGGCCCTCTGGCCCCTCTGTCTTGTTCTCCCCCCTCCTGCCACCAGGAGCCCTTTCGGCCTGTCTGTTGTCTCCCACTTTCCTTCCTCCTCACCACACGGCCGTCCGCATCGCCAACCTTGCCCTTTCTCCCCTCACCCTCCTGAAAGGGCTCATAATTGGAGAGATGGAGGATGCCAAGCCCTGTGCCCCCTCCCTCTCCCACTCCTCCACCCCTCTCCCACTCATCCCTGACCATCTCTCTGCTCAGCAGTCAGACACTCTACACCGCCTTCTCCTGGATTTCCAGGATTTGTTTGCGGCAGGACCAGCAGACATAGGGCACATCACTTATCTGTCACACGAAATTCATACGACAGGCCCACCAATTCGACAACCTTCCCAGCAGAAGAACCCCAGACAGTGGGAAGAAGAGGACCGTCAAGTGCAGGAAATGATAAAGGCCGGTGCCATTTCCCCCTCCACCAGCCCCTGGTTCTCCCCCGTCGTCCTGGTGAAAAAGAAGGATGGCACGATGCGATTCTGCATTGACTATCGCTGCCTTAATGATGTCACCATCAAGGACGCCACTCCCCTCCCTCGAATCGATGATTCCTTAGATTTCCTCTATGGAGAGTCCTGGTTTTCCACTCAGGACCTTCAATCTGGATATTGGCAAGTCCCCGTTCACCAAGAAGACCGAGACAAAACGGCCTTCTCAACAAGTAACGGCATGCATTATGAATTTAATGTCTTGCCGTTCAGACTTTGCAACACCCCCACCACCTTCATCAGGCTGATGGAATGTCCTCAGCGGCCTGACGTGGGAAATATGCTTAGCATATTTAGATGACGTCATTATCTTCAACCGGACCTGGGCCGACCACCTGCAGCGCCTCTGCCGAGTTTTCACCCGAATTCGCCAGGCAGGCCTCAAGCTCCACCCCTCTAAGTGCGTCCTGGCTGCTCGGACCATCTCATTCCTGGGACAAGTTATCTCTCAGGCAGGAATCTCTTCTGACCCTGACAAACTCCACGCCATTGCAGACATACCCCTGCCACAGGATGTCCATGGCATCTGTGCCTTCCTAGGACTGACGTCCTAATACTGCCGGTTCGTGAAGGGGTTTGCCCACAACGGAAAACCTCTCCATGAGCTAACAAAAAGGAGAACCGTTCATCTGGACAGAGGAAAGACGAGCTGCTTTTCAACAGTTGAAAGACAAACTCGTCTCTGCCCCCATTGTAGCCTTCCTTGATTATGCCCTCCCCTTCTGCCTGTACATTGATGTCTCCCTCTCCCCCATAGGTGCTGTATTAGCACAAGTTCAGGAGGGCTGCGAGCACATCATCGCCTGCTCCAGCCGTACTCTGAACCAGGGAGAAAAGAACTATGGCGCCACTAAACGGGAATGCCTAGGGATAATATGGGCCCTCCAGCATTTCAGGGCATATCTATTTGGGACACAGGTCACCATCATCATGGACCGCCAGTCTCTTCAGTGGTTACGTCAATCGAATTCCCAGAATGCCCAGCTCATCAGGTGGCGCAAGACCTTAGAAGAGTTTAATTATGAAATCTCCTACAGACCAGGCAAGCTCCACACCAACGCGGACACACTTTCCTGGCTCCCCATCCACACCATCCAGCCAGAAGCCGACCTCCTGCAGCAGTGGCACCGCAAGGAGCGACCTCCGTGGATTCCCTTACACTAATTCAAAAAGCTACACCAGCAGGGTGACCACCTCCTAACCCCCTCCGGTCATATAATCCTAACTCCTGACACCGCTCTCGATCCCTCACGCCACCTTCACGCCCATAACGGCATCCACCTGGGTACGAAAAAACTGCTACAGGTGTTCAATGACACATACTGGGCACCAAACCCCTCCACCCTCACCAAGGAAATTATTCATAGTTGCTGTGCCTGCACGCTCAGGAAAGACATCACACGGGCTGCAGGACCTTTGGGCTGCATCAGAGCTCATAAACCCTGGCAACATTTGGCAATCGACGTGGTGGGGCCCCTTCCCCCAAAATCGGGTTACAAGTACATGATCATGTTCGTGGACACTTACTCTAAATTCGTAGTAGCCTGCCCAGCCAAGGAACATCACGCCATCGCCATAGCGGATGCCCTACTCCAACTCGTCTTCCCATACTTTGGCATTCCCCAGGCCATCCATTCAGACAACGCCCCCGAGTTCACAGGCAAAGTCTGGTAGGAACTCGCAAAAAATATTCGGATACAGTATTTCTTACTCCTCCCCCTACTGGCCACAAGGAAACGCAGTGTGCGAGTGAAACCATCGCCCTTTTATGAACAAACTCCACACACGCATCGAGGCCACTAAAAATGACGACTGGCCTGCTCATGTCAAAATCGTCCAATGGGGTATCAATTCCTGCCCCAGAGAACACGGAGTTTCACCCTACGAGCAGATTTTTGGTGAGGCACCCCTCCTACTGCCCCTTCGGCAGCACCTACAACCACCCTCCTCTGCTCCAACTACAGACCTGCTACACCACCTTAAGAGCCAGCTGGTGCACCTGCAAATTAACCTGGACCTCAGCCCTGACACAGCATCCAACCCCTACCGTCCTGGCGACACTGTCATGGTCGCGCTACTCTCCACCCCGCACAAACTCGCCCCCCTCTTCACGGGCCCCCACACTATCACCCGCATCCCCAACCCTTACCAAGTTACCGTGGATTACCACAGCTCCCCTCGCACTCTCTGGAATCGCCACGTGCGTCCCTTCCGCGTCCCGGGCCCTGCTGCCCCAGCCCCACGACCCATCCCTCCTCCTGCCCAGGCACCACCCCCACCTTCCGCATATGAGTGCTACATTTCCTCCTCCCCCTCTCCCTCCCCCTCCACTCCCCCTACCATCTCCGCCCCCCCGGCCGCTACCCCACCCCGGACCTCACCTGACAGCATACCTGCACCACCACCCTCCCTCACCACCTCCTCCCGCCACCCCCTCCTCCACGCTCAGCTCCACGTGTCCCGCATGCGCCACCACCGCCCCTGACCACCACCACCACCCCCTCCGACCCGCCGACCCTACACACGTCCACACCCACCTCCTTGCACCACACCTCACCAACGGTGCACACCTCCTGCCCCCGCCCACCATGCACACCCACCTCCCTGGCCACATCCACCCTCAAAACTACCACCACCTGCTCTGGCCGCCTCTCACGCCCACCCGTCCCATACACTCACTCTCCCACCCCACCTGCCTCCCCACAACTTCACACCGTCATGATACACCAGGCCCAAATCCCAGCTAACTATACTCCCCAGAGACCCTACGCCACATTACCCCAGCACAAAACCCAGCTTCTGCCTTCAATTGGCAGCATTCAGCACCACACCACACCACCAGCAACAACCACGACAATGTGCATCAGACGAGCTGTATGGGCACCTACCCTGGGTAGGAATCGCAAACTCTGAGGGCCGCACCACCTACTCCACCTCCTCTGCTCCTCTCCCTCCGCCTCCACCCTCTTCCTCACCTGTGATGCGGAGCAGGAGAACCTCGCCACCACTACCTGGTGAGCCCTCCTCAAGCACCTCCAACCTGCCTACGCCACCCATGACACTCATGTTTACCACCTCCAGTCACGGGGACGTGACTTTTTCAAGGGGGACGGTGGTGAAATACCGTATAGTGTCCCTGGGAGTGCTCAATCCCCCACACAAGAGCTTCAGCATAGTGCCCCCGGAAATTCACCGACACCCCCACAAGGACCCCACGGAGGAGCAGCAGCAGCACACCGAGACTCGGCATGACAATGGCACAAGCCAGCCCAGGCCGTATGCCCCTATGACCCGGAGCCACCCCGCCGCCGCCATAGCAGGAATCCAGCACTACCTTCCAGGCGTGGTTCCACCATACTATCTTGGGGTGAAGCTGTCTGTCCGGCTCCAATCAGTGCCCCTCAGGAATTGGCCTGTAGCCACTCCTGCCTTCTACAGGAGTGTGCTAATAGCCACTCCGAGGGTGTTTTCCCTCTTGGGACGGCCTGTTGCCGCCCGCCCCTCCTAAAGGAATCGGTCCAGCACCGATCTGAGAGTAATCAGGAGACTGCCGATTGCCACTCCTGCCTTCATCAGAAGGTGTCCTTCCGGAGATGGCCAGTAGCCGCTCCACATCCCCTCCTGAAGGAGACGGCTGATAGCTGCTCTTACCTTCATCAGATGGCCGGTAGCCACTCCGAAGGCATTGCTCCTGAGCCGGCCTGTAGCCGCTCCACACCCCTCCTACAGGAGTCGGCCTGTAGCCGCTCCCACCTTCGTCAGATGGCCAGTATCCGCTCCGAAGGTGCTGCCCTCGAGTCGGCCTGTAGCCGCTCCCCACCCCTGCTGCAGGAGTCGGCCTGTAGCCGCTACCCGCCTTCGTCAGACGGCCGGTAGCCGCTCCGAAGGTGTCCCAAGGTGCACTGGCTCCTATTCCCCCTCTTAGGCCACGGCCCGTAGCTTGGCCTCGGCGCCTTATGGTCGCGCCCCTGGGAAGCCATGGCCAGTAGCCGGGCCCCACGGCCGAAACCAGGGGAGAGAGCAGTCCTGCCACCCCAGCGTGAGACGAGTGTCCTGTTCCCCAACACAGTGGACGTGGGAGAGTACTGGAGAAGCCCTATCGTCTCCCCTGGCCTCTGCTCCCTACCCCTGGCCCTGGAGAAGTCTGATGCAGACTGGTGCCGCAGCCCCTCCCTGATGGCGCCACCTGACTCTGGGGGCAGCAGCCCTCGGGAACTCCAGGCCCCTCCCAGAACTCCCAGGCGGGACCTCCCTACGCCCTGATGATGGAGTACCTCCAAATCTGGCCGAGACCTGACCGCAAGGTTCAGGGAATTGTTCGGCCCCAGTCCTGAGGGCCATACTCCTGTCCCCAGCCTGGAAGAATCGGGCCCCTTCGCCACCTGCAGCCCCGGACGAGAGAAGACGCCGTTGCGCACCATACCATGCTCTCTCGGCACACCCTCCCCTGGCAGTGCCCCTGCCCTGGCTGAGCTGTCGTCGGCGTGTCTCCCTGCTGCACCCGCCCCTCAGTAACTTGTGAGACAGTGACTTTGCCCTGAGTACAGTGGAACAGTGACAAGGGGATAGTGTGCTCTCTTAGCACCAGGCCAAGTGTTTATGTGACAAGGAAATGAAGGCCTAAAATACAGAAAGGGCAGAGTAGTGAGCAATCCCTGTGAAACCCAAGTGACAGTGCATAAGACTCGTGTACTACTTCCTCCACATTATCATCAGAGTAACAACAAAGCTGTGTAACTCAGATTAGTAATTGATCTAAAAGTCCCCTGCTCCTAGAAAATGATAAATCGAACACGCTATCAATGCCCTCCACTTAATATTACTATAAACATAATTAGACCCCAGTGTCATACACCCTCCCCTAGTGAGCTTTACCTTAAACTCTCCTTCCCCTCCCCCCATGCGTGCCACCACCTTGGATCGTATTGTGATAATTAACAAATAACCCTTTGTACTTAGAAAATATAAAGTGAACATGCTGTCATTGACCTCTGCCTCATACTACCATAAATACAATTAGACCTTACACCCTCCCCTAGTGAGCCCTGTCATTTACCCCTCCACATGCACTAAAACCCTGGACTATACTAATTCTGTACGAGTACATTACCCTTGGAGCATTATCCCACGTACTTACTACTGTAGTATCCTGAGTGATACTGAGAACCTAGTTATAAGAGTTTGTACTTAACCAAATATTGTGCTGTATCATCTGCTGTTGTCCTTTGTCTGACTAAGTAATACACATGTAAGGGTTATTGTCTGAAGTTTTTGTGTCCTGCCTCTCTCTTATTTGTCCTAATCCCCGGTCTCGAAAGAGGACCCTGCTCCCCATTAGGTGTTCTAGGAGCGAGAAGTTGAACCTTAAACACCTAGCATTACACTGATGGACAGCAGTGGTTCTTGACCCAGGTGTACGAGAGAGGAAGTGAAGAAATATCGGCAAAATGGCAACAAAACCACACGTGCAATTACCAGTATGATGTACACACATATCTGGCAATTATCACGGCCTTACTAGACATTCATTTTGATAATGACCAACAGAAAATCGCAGTCACCCTCCCACTACTGGGCAAAGTGACGGCGAACATAGCACCGAAAATCATCTCGGAGCTCACCTGGCAGAACTTTACAAAGTTTGCGATTGAAGCCATCACCCCATTGCTATGGATAGTGGTGGCGCTATCCCAATGGGATAGCCTTACATTTGACGGGGATTTAGATAATACCATAATTCATGGAAGACGCCTAGTGACTGCTGCCTAACCAGAGGCAGATGAGGATAACCGGGATCAACACACTTTTAACACTCTTCTGAGAGTGCTTCCCAGTGTTGTAAAACAATACTTTACTATCCATGACCTGACCGGACACATGGATAGAGATATCCAGCTTATACGACGCCTCCTGACCGCTCGCCCGACACCCCAGCAGATCAATGTGATGAAGAAGTTTCCCACACAGACTCCGGCTCCCCCAGTTAAGCCACGTCCACCCTTGCCTCACACCAGCCCCACCCCGGCGCCGAGCCCACCTAGAGCACACCCCATGTGCCGGCGCCCTGCCTCCAGGGAAAATCCTAACTTGATTCTGGTGAATCCTTGGGAATTCACAGCCTGTAGCTCCCGGTGTCCCCTGCATGACATACGAGACCAGCTAAAGGCTGCACGCTGCAAGCCCAGTTCCCTGGGTTCACATAAAGCATCCTCGCTGGAGGACTAGGCCCCAGAGGACGAACTGGCAACTGTTGAGGAGACCTATCCTGGGGAACAGAAGCAGGAGCAGGAAGAAGGAGGCCCCAAACAGCTTGATTTTTAGGCCCGCCCCCGCACCATCCCACGGTGGCGGGGGCCATTACCCCCAAATATCACCTCCCAGTGTACCACAAGATGAAATTAAATGGCGTGGAGGCCAGACTGCTCATCAATACGGGAGCAGCCAGATCCTGCCTTTACAGCCATTACTACTCCCGCCATAAATCAACTTTTGGCCCATTCCACCCCACAGCCACCCACCTTGTGGACACGGGAGATGGCCCCCTGCCCATCCGTGGGGAGACACAGGCCCTACGGGTCAAGACCCACCAACCAGTGTCGACCCAGCAGCAGTTCATAATTTTTGACTCCTGCCGGAGGTACGACGGGTATTTGGGACTGGATTTACTCCAGAAGCTGGGAGCTACTATAGATTACCGCTACTGGCAGCTCCAGTTCCGCGCCCCACCGAACCCCACCCAGGTCGTCTGTACATGTACGCCCCGGCCCCGGTCAGAAGACTCACCCGCTCCTTCCCTCCCCCACCCCTCTCTTCCTCTCTCCCCTCCCGTGCCCCCTCCCACTACCCCTTTTCCCTCGTTGCCCGTCATCATCTCTGCTGCTGTTACCATTCCCCCCCATCACGAGACCTGGGTGCCCCTCAGCCGGCCCTCTGGCCCCTCTGTCTTGTTCTCCCCCCTCCTGCCACCAGGAGCCCTTTTGGCCTGTCTGTTGTCTCCCACTTTCCTTCCTTCGCACCACACGGCTGTCCACATCGCCAACCTTGCCCCTTCTCCCCTCACCCTCCCGAAAGGGCTCATAATTGGAGAGATGGAGGATGCCAAGCCCTGTGCCCCCTCCCATCTCACTCCTCCACCCCTCTCCCACTCATCCCTGACCATCTCTCTGCTCAGCAGTCAGACACTCTACACCGCCTTCTCCTGGATTTCCAGGATTTGTTTGCGGCAGGACCAGCAGACATAGGGCACATCACTTACCTGTTGCACGAAATTCATACGACAGGCCCACCAATTCGACAACCTTCCCAGCAGAAGAACCCCAGACAGTGGAAAGAAGAGGACCGTCAAGTGCAGGAAATGATAGAGGCCGGTGCCATTTCCCCCTCCACCAGCCCCTGGTCCTCCCCCATCGTCCTGGTGAAAAAGAAGGATGGCACGATGCGATTCTGCATTGACTATCGCTGCCTTAATGATGTCACCATCAAGGACGTCACTCCCCTCCCTCGAATCGATGATTCCTTAGATTTCCTCTATGGAGAGTCCTGGTTTTCCACTCAGGACCTAGAATCTGGATATTGGCAAGTCCCCGTTCACCAAGAAGACCGAGACAAAACGGCCTTCTCAACAAGTAACGGCATGCATTATGAATTTAATGTCTTGCCGTTCAGACTTTGCAACACCCCCACCACCTTCATCAGGCTGATGGAATGTCCTCAGCGGCCTGACGTGGGAAATATGCTTAGCATATTTAGATGACGTCATCATCTTTAACCGGACCTGGGCCAACCAACTGCAGCACCTCCGCTGAGTTTTCACCCGAATTCGCCAGGCAGGCCTCAAGCTCCGCCTCTCTAAGTGCGTCCTGGCCGCTCGGACCATCTCATTCCTGGGACAAGTTATCTCTCAGGCAGGAATCTCTCCTGACCCCGACAAACTCCACGCCATTGCAGACATACCCCTGCCACAGGATGTTCATGGTATCTGTGCCATCCTAGGACTGACGTCCTAATACTGCCGGTTCGTGAAGGGGTTTGCCCACATTGCAAAACCTCTCCATTACCTAACAAAAAGGGGAACCGTTCATCTGGACAGAGGAAAGACGAGCTGCTTTTCAGCAGTTGAAAGACAAACTCGTCTCTGCCCCCATTGTAGCCTTCCCTGATTATGCTCTCCCTTTCCGCCTCTACATTGATGTCTCCCTCTCCGCCATAGGTGCTGTATTTGCACAAGTTCAGGAGGGCCGCAAGCACATCATCGCCTGCTCCAGCCGTACTCTGAACCAGGGAGAAAAGAACTATGCCACCACTAAACGGGAATGCCTAGGGATAGTATGGGCCCTCCAGCATTTCAGGGCATATCTATCTGGGACACAGGTCACCATCATCATGGACCGCCAGTCTCTTCAGTGGTTACGTCAATCAAATTCCCAGAATGCCCAGCTCATCAGGTGGCGCAAGACCTTAGAAGAGTTTAATTATGAAATCTCCTACAGACCAGGCAAGCTCCACACCAATGCGGACGCACTTTCCTGGCTCCCCATCCACACCATCCAGCCAGAAGCCGACCTCCTGCAGCAGTGGCACCGCAAGGAGCGACCCCTGTGGATTCCCCCACACTTATTCAAAAAGCTACACCGGCAGGATGACCACCTCCTAACCCCCTCCGGTCATATAATCCTAACTCCTGACACCGCTCTCGATGCCTTACACCACCTTCACGCCCATAACGGCATCCACCTGGGTACGAAAAAACTGTTACAGGTGTTCAATGACACATACTGGGCACCAAACCCTTCCATCCTCGCCAAGGAAATTATTCAAAGTTGCCGTGCCTGCACGCTCGGGAAAGACATCACACGGGCCGCAGGATCTTCGGACTATATCACCGCTCATAAACCCTGGCAACATTTGGCAATCGACGTGGTGGGGCCTCTTCCCCCAAAATCGGGTTACAAGTAGATGATCACGTTCATGGACACTTACTCTAAATTCGTAGTAGCCTGCCCAGCCAAGGAACATCACGCCGTCTCCGTAGCGGATGCCTTACTCCAACACGTCTTCCCATACTTTGGCATTCCCCAGGCCATCCATTCAGACAACGCCCCCGAGTTCACAGGCAAAGTCTGGTAGGAACTCGCAAAAATCTTCGGATACAGTATTTCTCACTCCTCCCCCTACTGGCCACAAGGAAATGCAGTGTGGAAGTGAAGCCATCGCTCCTTTATGAACCAACTCCACACACGCATCGAGGCCACTAAAAATGACAACTGGCCTGCTCATGTTAAAATCATCCAATGGGGTATCAATTCCTGCCCCAGGGAACAAGAAGTTTCACCTTACGAGCAGATTTTTGGTGAGGCACCCCTCCTACTGCCCCTTCGGCAGCACCTACAACCACCCTCCTCTGCTCCAACTACAGACCTGCTACACCACCTTAAGAGCCAGTTGGTGCACCTGCAAAATAACCTGGACCTCAGCCCTGACACAGCATCCAACCCCTACCGTCCTGGCGACACTGTCATGGTCGTGCTACTCCCCACCCCACACAAACTCGCCCCCCTCTTCACGGGCTCCCACACTATCACCCACATCCCCAACCCTTACCAAGTTACAGTGGATTACCAAAGCTCCCCTCGCACTCTCTGGAATCGCCACGTGCGTCCCTTCCGCGTCCCGGGCCCTGCTGCCCCAGCCCCACAACCCATCCCTCCTCCTGCCCAGGCACCACCCCCACCTTCCGCATATGAGTGCTACATTTCCTCCTCCCTCTCTCCCTCCCCCTCCACTCCCCCTAACATCTCCGCCGCCCTGGCCGCTACCCCACCCCGCACCTCACCTGACAGCATACCTGCACCGCCACCCTCCCTCACCACCTCCTCCCGCCACCCCCTCCTCCACGCCCAGCTCCACGTGTCCCGCACACGCCACCACACCACCACCGCCCCTGACCACCACCACCACCCCCTCCCACCCGCCGCCCCTACACACACCCACACCCACCTCCTCGCACCACACCTCACCAACGGCGCACACCTCCTGACCCCGCCCACCATGCACACCCACCTCCCCGGCCACATCCACCCTCAAAACTACCACCACCTGCTCTGGCCGCCTCTCACGCTCACCCGTCCCATACACTCACTCTCCCACCCCACCTGCCTCCCCACAACTTCACACCGTCATGATACACCAGGCCCAAATCCCAGCTAACTATACTCCCCAGAGACCCTACACCATATTACCTCAGCACAAAACCCAGCTTCTGCCTTCAATTGCCAGCATTCAGCACCACACCACACCACCAGCAACAACCACGACAATGTGCATCAGACGAGCTGTATGGGCACCTACCCTGGGTAGGAATCGCAAACTCTGAGGGCCACACCACCTACTCCACCTCCTCTGCTCCTCTCCCTCCGCCTCCACCCTCTTCCTCACCTGTGATGTGGAGCAGGAGAACCTCGCCACCACTACCTGGCGAGCCCTCCTCAAGCACCTCCAACCTGCCTACGCCACCCATGACACTCATGTTTACCACCTCCAGTCACGGGGACGTGACTTTTTCAAGGGGGACGGTGGTGAAATACCGCATAGTGTCCCTGGGAGTGCTCAATCCCCCACACAAGAGCTTCAGCATAGTGCCCCCGGAAATTCACCAACACCCCCACAAGGACCCCACGGAGGAGCAGCAGCAGCACACCGAGACTCGGCATGACAATGGCACAAGCCAGCCCAGGCCGTATGCCCCTATGACCCGGAGCCACCCCGCCGCCGCCATAGCAGGAATCCGGCACTACCTTCCAGGCGGGGTTCCACCATACTATCTTGGGGTGAAGCTGTCTGTCCGGCTCCAATCAGTGCCCCTCAGGAGTTGGCCTGTAGCCACTCCTGCCTTCTACAGGAGTGTGCCAGTAGCCTCTCCGAGGGTGTTTTCCCTCTTGGGACGGCCTGTTGCTGCCCGCCCCTCCTAAAGGAATCGGTCCAGCACCGATCTGAGGGTAATCAGGAGATGGCCGATTGCCGCTCCTGCCTTCTTCAGAAGGTGTCCTTCCGGAGACGGCCAGTAGCCGCTCTACATCCTCTCCTGAAGGAGACGGCTGATAGCCGCTCTTACCTTCGTCAGATGGCCGGTAGCCACTCCGAAGGTATTGCTCCTGAGCCGGCCTGTAGCCGCTCCACACCCCTCCTACAGGAGTTGGCCTGTAGCCGCTCCCACCTTCGTCAGATGGCCAGTAGCCGCTCCGAAGGCGCTGTCCTCGAGTCGGCCTGTAGCCGCTCCCCACCCCTGCTGCAGGAGTCGGCCTGTAGCCGCTCCCCACCCCTGCTGCAGGAGTCGGCCTGTAGCCGTTCCCCACCCCTGCTGCAGGAGTCGGCCTGTAGCCGCTCCTGCCTTCGTCAGACGGCCGGTAGCCGCTCCAAAGGTGTCCCAAGGTTCACTGGCTCCTATTCCCCCTCTTAGGCCACGGCCCGTAGCTTGGCCTCGGCGCCTTATGGTCGCGCCCCTGGGAAGCCATGGCCAGTAGCCGGACCCCACGGCTGAAACCAGGGGAGAGAGCAGTCCTGCCACCCCAGCGTGAGACGAGTGTCCTGTTCCCCAACACAGTGGACGTGGGAGAGTACTGGAGAAGCCCTATCATCTCCCCTGGCCTCTGCTCCCTACCCCTGGCCCTGGAGAACTCTGACGCAGACTGGTGCCGCAGCCCCTCCCTGATGGCGCCACCTGACTCTGGGGGCAGCAGCCCTCGGGAACTCCAGGCTCCTCCCAGAACTCCCAGGCGAGACCTCCCTACGCCCTGATGATGGAGTACCTCCAAATCTGGCTGAGACCTGACGGCAAGGTTCAGGGAATTGTTCGGCCCCAGTCCTGAGGGCCATACTCCTGTCCCCAGCCCGGAAGAATCGGGCCCCTTCGCCACCTGCAGCCCCGGACGAGAGAAGACGCCGTTGCGCACCATACCATGCCCTCTCAGCACACCCTCCCCTGGCAGTGCCCCTGCCCCGGCCGAGCTGTCACCGGCGTGTCTCCCCGCCGCACCCGCCCCTCAGTAACTTGTGAGACAGTGGCTTTGCCCTGAGTACAACGGAACAGTGACAAGGGGATAGTGTGCTCTCTTAGCACCAGGCCAAGTGTTTATGTGACAAGGAAATGAAGGCCTAAAATATAGAAAGGGCAGAGTAGTGAGCAATCCCTGTGAAACCCAAGTGACAGTGCATAAGACTCGTGTACTACTTCCTCCACATTATTATCAGTGTAACAACAAAGCTGTGTATCTCAGATTAGTAATTGATCTAAAAGCCCCCTGCTCCTAGAAAATGATAAATTGAACACGCTATCAATGCCCTCCACTTAATATTACTATAAACATAATTAGACCCAAGTGCCTTACACTCTCCCCTAGTGAGCTTTACCTTAAACTCTCCTTCCCCTCCCCCCATGCGTGCCACCACCTTGGATCGTATTGTGATAATTAACAAATAACCCTTTGTACTTAGAAAATATAAAGTGAACGTGCTGTCATTGACCTGTGCCTCATACTACCATAAATACAATTAGACCTTACACCCTCCCCTAGTGAGCCCTGTCATTTACCCCTCCACATGCACCAATACCCTGGACTATACTAATTCTGTACATTACCCTTGGAGCGTTATCCCATGTACTTACTACTGTAGTATCCTGAGTGATACTGGGAACCTAGTTATAAGAGTTTGTAATTGACCAAATATTATGCTGTATCATCTGCTGTTGTCCTTTGTCTGACTAAGTAATACACGTGTAAGGGTTATTGCCTGAAGTTTTTGTGTCCTGCCTCTCTCTTATTTGTCCTAACCCCCGGTCTCGAAAGAGGACCCTGCTCCGCGTTAGGTGTTCTAGGAGCGAGAAGTCGAACCTTAAACACCTAGCATTACAAAGCATATGAACCCTCTCAGGCACGGTCACGCGATTCGCGTGACATCGGCTTGCACTCTGCCAGGCACAGTCACGCGAATCGCGTCGTTAAGGCCCAAAAATATTCATCAGAAAAAAACTTATAGGCCAATTTGCGTGATTTTTCGGCGCGTCTTAGGGTAGCCAAGGCCTACTGGAGGTAAGTCATTGGCAACACTGCTTTCCCTTATCTGCCTCAGCCCGCTCCCTCCAACCTCAGTGTTTGTTGAGCAGTCAGCCAGTGATGTTTGACAGCTCGTGGTTCCCTTTAAATCGTCCATAATTCTCCCCCTTTTGCCCAAGGCAAAGACCCTATTGACTCAGTGAGATAATACATTGTATGTGAACATATAGTGACGTGATATTGTTGATGGAACATTCATATATGTATTGAAAAGCAATTCTGGGCGTTAGCAATTGTTGGGCCTTGGAGCCAGACACATGGTCAGTGTAGCGGGGTTTCACCACTCCACCCCCCCCCCCGTAGGCTGTATGGCGTGAGTGGAAATACGTATATAAATGAAGCCAAGGCATAAATATATATTGTGTGAAACATACTGTGGATGGCTTGGTGAAATTATGGAGCCAGCAAGCGTTATGTGTGGCATGAAACAGAGTGTTGTGAAGGGGCAAACCTGAAGTTGGAAGGGGAGAATTACCGGTGTTTTAGGGCTGGAATTATTGTGATTCTGATAGTGTAAATCCGTATGGAATTGTATGAAATATACGTCAAACAAGCTGCGAGTTTCTGTGAACGAGTGTGGTGTGTGCTAAAAATAGCGTTGCCTCATACTCTCAGGGAGAAGCTGATTCACACACACACTTCATAACTCCTCATCTTCAAATCCCTGGTCTAACTGGATCAACACCCCTGGAGGAAGTGAGTTCTGCCAATTTTGTTGATATATGTAATAATCTATTACCATTACCTCTCACACTTTCAGACAAATAACCATTTTCTCCTACAGATTACACATATGAAAGAAAGTAAATCTCCACAGCAGTAACTATAGAAGAGTTATGTTTATGTGTAGTAGGTTATAACAATAGAAAAACATCCATGGAAGATGTAACAGTCTGTACAGATAGGGGAAAAAGAAAGTTAGTAGCATAGTCTTCAGGCCGGTGTGCGAGGAAGAAACAGTGTGTGTAAAAGTTGGTAGCGATCGGAAGAGTAACCTCACTTTGTCGGCCAATTACTCGAAAACTATTAGACATCGATTTCCTGTTACAACCATCATCAATACCACTAAATTCTACGTAAGATCAATACCAGAATGTAAGCCTTTGGTAGCGTTTTGGGGGGTAAAAGGCGAGAGAAATGTTTTTGTTCCTAGCGGTTGTTCTGTGACATGACAAGCGCTCGGAGTAATAACATCATTTTGTCGGCCAGTTACTCGAAAACTATTAGACTTATCGATTTTCTGTTACAACCATCATCAATACCACTAAATTCTAGGTAAGATCAATACCAAAATGTAAGCCTTTTGTAGCGTTTTTGGGGGTAAAAGGCGAGGGAAATGTTTTTTTTTTTTCCCTCGCGTTTGTTATCAGTGACATTCGCTCGGAGTAATAACCTCACTTTGTCGGCCAATTACTCGAAAACTATTAGACATCGATTTTCTGTTACAACCATCATCAATACCACTAAATTCTACGTGTCATTAATACCCGAATGTAAGCCTTTGGTAGCGTTTTGGGGGGTAAAAGGCGAGGGAAATGTTTTTTTTTTCCCTCGCGTTTGTTATCAGTGAAATTCGCTCTGAGTAATAACCTCACTTTGTCGGCCAATTACTCGAAAACTATTACACATCGATTTTCTGTTACAACCATCATCAATACCACTAAATTCTACGTATAATCAATATCCGAATGTAAGCCTTTGGTAGCGTTTTGGGGGGTAAAAGGCGAGGGTTTTTTTCTTTTTCCTCGCGTTTGTTATCAGTGACAAGCGCTCGGAGTACTAACCTCACTTTGTCGGCCAATTACTCGAAAACTGTTTGACTTATCGATGTTCTGTAACAACCATGATCTATACCACTAAATTCTACGTATGATCAATACCAAAATGTTAGCATTATGTTACGTGTTGTGCGATAAAAGACGGTGGAAATGAGTGTCTCTTCCCGGCTGTTACCATTGAGAAAGGCTCGTAGTAATACTCTCATTTTCTCTGCCAATTACTCGGAAACTATTGGACGTATCGATTTCACGTTTGAACCATGATGAAGAGCAGGAAATTCTATATATGTACAATACATAAATATGTAATATTTCTCATAAGAATTCGTGGTTACGTAGACGGGAACATTGCGTACGCCATGCGCGCATCACGAAAGTCAATCACGCACGGAGTGCCTTGTACTTTTTTTCGATTTACTCGAGAACTATGAGGCGTATGGGGTTTTCCCGTCACAGTGGGAAAGCTGGATAATGGGGGCATATTACTATGTAATAAAAACGTTAGGTCCCTGGGAAAACTTAGCTCTCAGAGGTCAGTGAAAATTTTTCGAAAATGGCTATCAGTTTTTGACCATTTTCTCGAAAAGTATACATCGTATCTAAACCAGATTGGTTTCGTTAGAAAGCTGATGAAATTCTCTATAAAAAATTATAGATCATTTTCCTGTAGGATGGAAAACATTCAAACGGCGATGTTGGGAAGTCAAAAATGTTTACTCGACATGCCTTCCAGGGCTCATAACTTTCTGTGCTGTTGTTTTCCTGTGTTTTGGTCATGTTTATCAGATAGAACAAACATCCATGCATACCTGGACATAGGTTTCATGGGAATACATTGATTTTTTGGGGGCGAAAATAAGGCAAGAATGTGTTTCATTCGCTCAAATTGCCCGCGCGCACGCTCACCGGCCGGGCGGCTTCGTAGTCGAAATTCCGGGATCAGAAAACTTATTGAAACTTACCGTGCGCGAAAGGGTGAATATTTCACCAGAAATTTAGAAAGTACAACATCGCATACAAGTTTTTACGTAGGCCTATTTTTGGTTACCTTCAAGTAACACTTCCTCATATTCATGTTTTTTTACGTCCACGGTTCCATTTTTAGTCTGTATATACTGGAAAAATGTTGTTTGTAACCATTTGTAAAAATATGTAGTGTACACCGCTTCCCGTCCGATCAGGGAAGTTAAGCAACGTTGGGTCTGGTTAGTACTTGGATGGGTGACCGCCTGGGAACACCAGATGCTGTTGGCATCCCTATGTGTCAAGTGGGGTTGGTGTAGGATTAGTGCCCCTCCCTGTAAAACAATTAACTCTAAGCCCTTGGCCACCCCGTTTGGGATACATGGCGTCTGGCAATGAATGAATGAACCATTTGTAAAAATATGTAATGTGTTAGTACACTGTAGTATGTAAGTAGTTGTAAGCATGATTCAAGTAGGGCGCTACTGAGTGCTTGCTATCGCTTGCTATGTCTGGTTCGATTCAAACTTTGCTGAATCATGAGTTTTGTGGCCGCACCACCGCCCTAGCCGGTGAGCAGTAGCAGTTAGCGACGGGCTGGGTTGGACACGGATGGTGTCAACGGCTGTTGTGTGAAGATATCAGGCGATGCTTAATATATTATCAGAAAACTCGTCCTAGACTTTGACTTCACCTACGACTGGCGTCAAGGGGCATTAACAAGCATTAACAATGTTACCATGACAATCCGTGAAAAAAAAAAAAAAAAAGACTTTTACCTGTACCAGTATCTAATTGCACACACTGGGCCCTGACAGTGGAGGCAGCAGGAGCACTCCATTCCCATCTGCAGTGACTGCACTTAATAGATACCAGTGCAGGTAAATGTTTTTTTTTCATGGATTGTCATGTTAACAGATACTTGCAGTATTTACTGACTAAAAATAGAGCCCTGGATGTAAAAAATATGCACATGAGGAAGTGGTAACAATATCACATGGAGGGTAATCTTGGGTCTCCCAGACCCGAACAAGTTACGTGTTAGGTAATCTGAGGTCTGAAAAACCCCAGTAGCTCTATAGGGCCAAATCAGAGCCAGATACAGCAATGACCCTACTATTCCCATGAAGGTCATCAAGAGTTAGGAGGGTACTGGGAAGGACAAGTTGTTTGGATAAAAAAAAAAAATAGACATCACATGCAAAAAAAATAAAAAATAAAAAATAAAAATTCTGGGGTCTGTCAGACCCCACATTACGTATCTTGGGTTAAAATTCCTGAGCCAACCATCTGAGAAGGCACATGGTTTAGTTATGTTCATTTTCTCATAAAACATCTTGGCCTTCTCTATTATCACTGGCCCTGTCACAGGTTTCCCTTCTGAGTGCTGTGCCAGAAACCACTTATATAGCACTGCGTAAAGCTCAATCAACTTAAGCTTTTTCATAACTTTTCGTTCGATTGATGGGCCACTCAAACCTTTGGACACAAACTTGTAGAGGTCACACTGTTGTTTCTTTATATCATAAAACGTGGAAGAGGTCACGTTGAACTCTGCCATTAAAATCTTTCTTGCAACACAAGCTTCCAATTTCTTCAATAATTCTACCTTTCGTGAAATAGGAAGCACCTTGTGCATGCGCTTCTTCACCACAGAAGAAAGCTGTCCACTTGTTGAAACCATTTCCCAACGCTAAGTACCCCCAAAACAGGGTAAAGCCGAAACAAAGTTCACCACGCTTTCGAAAGTGACCAGTGTTACCAGATCTCCATTGCCAAATTATGCTAGACTCCATTTAAAATTATGCTGGAACCAGCAAACTTATGCTACTGGGGTGATGAAATTATGCCAACTTTCAGAATTGGTTTATTTTCACAGTAAACAATTATACAGCCCTTAATAAGCATATGGATAGTTTGGGAGAGTGTGTAAGAAGGGGAATCTAAAGGTGAATGTAGGGAAGAGTTAAGTTATGGTCTTCGAGAGAAGTGAAGTCAGTGAATGTACAGTGAGGTTGGATAAGGAGGAAATGGAAAATGTGAGTATGTTTAAGTACTTGGGTAATGTGATGAGTAAGGATGGAAGTTTGGAGGGTGAAGTGCTTGAAGAAGTACAATAAGGAAGAAAGGTTGCGGGTTCCTTGAAAGCAGCGATAAGAAACAGGAAAGTGAGCATGGAAGCGAAAAAGTTACCACATGACAGTATTGTGATACCAACCCTAACTTATGGAAATGAAGCTTGGACGTTGTTCGAGGGACAGAAGTCAAGAGTGAGAGCAGTGGAAATGAGTTATCTGAGAGGAGCATGTGGAGTCACATGGAGAGACAGACTAACAAATGAGGAAGTGAAGGAACGTTGTCGTGTGGATGTGGATGTGATAGGAAGCTTTAGGAAAAACGCTCTGAGGTGGTTTGGCCATGTGGAGAGGATGGAGAGTGAGAGACTGACAAGGGGAGTGTATGTGAGTGAGGTGGAGGGGGAAAGAGGGAGGGGGAGGCCAAGGATGAGATGGAGGGATGGAGTGGAGAGGTATATGAGGGAAGGGGAGGCCAAGGATGAGATGGAGGGATGGAGTGGAGAGGTATATGAGGGTGAGGGGTGTGACCTGGGAGCAAGGCAATAAAATGGCGGAGGACAGGGCGACGTGGAGGCGATTTGTTTATGGCCATCCCGTATGGGATTAAGGCATCTGCCAATAGATAGATAGATAGAATAAGCATACGTAATAGTTGGCACAGGTCAACTGCACTGCACATAGAAAAATAAAGGGATCTCAGAGATAATACTGAATAAGAACATAAAGCTGACTTTCAGCTGTTACAAATTAAACAAGGCTAAACACTTTTGTGACTGAGATGAGATCGGTGTCATAATCCTTCTACTTTCTACATAATATTTTGTTATGACTGAAATGCCCTCCCCCACGAGACACCCACGGAAAGGTGTTGCAACACCCACTCTGGGAAGGACCCACAGCCCCACACCCACCCCAGGAAGACACCACAGAGGGGCATATGAAGAGAGCGCCGGGCACGAGCGAGACGGGCCTAGGTGGCCCAATGACCTACGCCCCTATTCCACTCAACATGGCCGCCAGCAGGAGAGCAGTTCCAGCCAGCTACACCACAGCTGGGCCAGCCCTTGTCAGGATCAGGGTGGGACTTGTCTCCAGACAGTCCCAAGCAGCACCACAGTGACGGCCACTGTATGCACCGGGGAAGGGACGGCACTGTACGACCTTCAGCTGTTGCCCCCTGCAGCCCTTTGGTGAAGGCCACTGTACGCACTGGGGAAGGGACGGCCACTGTACGCATGTCGGCTGCAGCCACCCCTGGAACCAGCCCTGTGGTGACAGCCACTGTACGCACTGGGCAGGACGTGACGGCCACTGTACACACGTCGGTTGGTAAGCCAGGCAGAGGCAGAACCACGGTGATGGCCACTGTATGCACTGGGGAAGGGACGGCCACTGTACACCCTTCATCTGCCTCCTCCTTAGGGAACAGCACCGCAGTGACAGGCACTGTACGCACCAGGAAAGGGATGGCCACTGTACGCCCTTCAGCTGTTGTTTCTAGGGCTCATGGAACCATGGTGATGGCCATTGTACGTACCAGGGAAGGGATGGCCACAACGCCCTTTGTCCATGGCCCCTGAGACTACCCCTTAGGAGGAAGTCCCTGGCTCGGCACACCACCCATCTGGAGGCCAAGTGGGACGTCTCTCTCCCTCTCCTCACAGGTGCAGTCCTCCAGAGGAGTTGCAGCTTGAGGAGTTGTGGTAAGGGCCTCTCCTGGACCTGGGGATCCACGCCCTACAGGCCGCCCCTGGATGATGCCTGACGTTGACGGACGTCATGAAGAAGGGACACTGCAGGCAGCTCCTGACAGTGGTCTGACTCAGTGGAGACCGCAGCCCTCATCCCTTCAGGAACACCCCCAGGACCCCTTGAGCCCCACTTCCAGATGCCCCTCCACCAGGCACCGATGCAGAAAAGCGCGCCTGTTGGCCCTGTTTGGTCCTAGTCCCGAGGGCCACACCACAGGTTGAGGCCCCACCAAGAAAGGGTCTCCCTGTACTCCGACTTGCAGCCCCACTCGGACGACCTCGCCAATGGCAGTAGTTCCGTGGCTCCTGAGGGAGGCACACCTGACGACCTGCCTCCCACACCTGGATGCCATCTGTAATCCACCCAGGCCCAGTAGTCCAGGAAGAATTGGGCAGCGTGTTTCCCTGTGCCCTGTGTATGTGTATGGTGAAACCTGACAGTGCCCCTAGTTACTTGGCCTTATAATATCGTGTGCACCCAGGCCTTACAGTGTCTATATCTATTTGGCCATGTACTATTGTGTATGTCCAGGCCTGACAGTGTCCATATTCATTGGGTCATATAGTGTTATGTGTATCCAGACCTAACAGTGTCTATATCTACCTGGCCATATGCTTTTGCACATATCCAGGCCCAACAGTGTCCAGATCCACCGGGCCATGTATTGTAGTGTATCAGAGCCTGACATTGCCATATCCACCTGGCCATATGTTACTGTAATATCGAGTATAGTATTGTGTATAACTAGGCCTGACAATGTAGATATCTACCTGGCCATATTGTATATTACTGTTTATAGCGAGGCCTGACAGTGTCCATACCTAACTTGCCTATATATTGTGTATCATAGCCTGCCTGTGTCCATATAATATCGTGTACACACAGCAAAAAAACTATCGTTACAGGGGGGTCCGATGTGTTTCATACTGAACAACCTGGCTGTCTCGCTAGGGTTGGTAAGCCTGACAGTGGGTGAGTTGCCAAATAAGACGAGGTTAGAAATATGCATGGGAGAAGCAATGGATATAGCTTAAAATAAATATGCAACAAACACACGCAGGGATACCAATGGAGGAGGCTGTTATCAAAAACCTTCATTCGTGTGTCATTTTATATCGCGCAGAAGGTGTAACGATAGTTTTTTTGTTGTGTGTACATTGTATATTCGTTGTATACTGTTAAGGATAAGAATTGAGACAATATATGTGTAAGGTTGGTCTGCTGAGTTTTTATGCCTTGTTCCTCTTGTAGTGTGTTCTAGTTCCAGTCTCAAAAGAGAATCCCACTCAGTAGCTAGTGTTCTTAGGACGAGAAGTTGACCTAAAAACACCTAGCATAACACTGGCGGCCAGCGGTGGTTCTTGACCTGATCAGAATACAGAGAGGAGCAAAAACAGGGAAATCCAGCACCATGGCGAACAAATCCCATATCCAACTGCCAAAATTCGATCCCGAACAATATGACATCAGTGTATACCTGTCCATGATTAAGTCAGTACTGGACATAGGCTTTGAGAACGACAGGGAAAAGATAACTGTCACGCTACCATGCCTGGGCAAGGCAGTATCGAGTATAGCCTCGAAGATCATCCTGGAGCTAACATGGGAACAATTTATACAAATTGTGAAGCAAGCAATCAAGCCATCCTTGGGCAGAGTAATAGCTCTAGCACAACTTGACGCCCTCACCTACGACAGAAACCTTGACGACACACTCATACAGGCCAGGTGACTCATCACTGCTGCCTACCCAGAGATCGACGCAGTCATATGGGAACAACACATATTCAACATAATGTTGAAGATCCTCCCTAGCACCATAAGGGAGCATTTTACCATATACGACCCGTCAGGAGACCTTGACAGAGACGTGCAGCTCGTGCAGTGCCTCCTAGCCGCCCGCTCCACTCGCCAACACATCGGTGCAGTAAGCAAGTTGACCCAGAGGTCAACACAACACCAGAAGCAAAGAACGACCCCCTCCCAACCAAGTCCTTCACCAACACCTTCAGTACCCAGGGCACACCCTACAAAGAACGCCCCAGTCCCAAAGAAAACCCAAACCTAATATCCATCAACCTATGGGAATTCACCGCCTGCAGCCGCAGCTGCCCCTTCCACGACATTCGTGAGCAAGTGAAGGCTGCTCGGCGCAGGATGACTACCCAGGGTCACTGCAAGGTATCGTCATTAGATGATGAACCACTGAGGGTGATGCTTCATGCACCGACTATGCTGATCCTGGGAAAATAGAGCCAGAAGAGGAGGACACCCCACAGCAGATTGATTTTTAGGTCCTCCCCCGCACCTCCCCACGGTGGCAGGGGCCATCTTGCAAAAATACTGGCTCCCAGTCTACGACAAGATGAGGCTGAACAGGGTAAAGGTAAGGCTGCTGGTCGACACGGGAGCGGCCAGATCTTGCCTCTACACACACTTCTACTCCCACCACACCTCCGTCTTCGGGCCACTCTTCCCCACCTGAGCCCACCTTGTAGATGCAGGGGATGGCCCCCTGCCAAAACATGGGGTAACCTGGGCCCTACGAGCCGACACCCATCAGCAAGTTTCCTCCAAACACAAACTCATCATGTTCGACTCAACTTGCCGTGCCTATAATGGCTACCTGGGGCTGGACCTCCTTCAGATATTACACATAAACATCGACTGCCACAAGCGGCACCTCCAGTTTTAAAAATCTCCAGCCTCCCCTGCCCAGCCACTTTGCATGTGCATTTCCCCCCTCCCTTCCCCCCCACCCTATCCTCCACCCTACCCAACCCCCCCTACCATCGCTTCTGCCCTGACCATTCCCCCCCAACACGAGGCCTGACTACAGCCGAACAGACCAACAGGTACCTCTGTCCTGTTCTCCCCCAACTTGCCACCAGGGGCCTTCTCCTCCTGCCTGATGTCACCCACCTTCTTCCCCCCCAACCTCAGAGCAGTACACATTGCAAATCCCTCCATCACACCAATCAAACTCCCCCGAGGATTAGTGGTGGGAGAAATGGAAGAAGCCGAGCCTTGTGAAACCCCCCCATCCCCCGCCACCCTACCCTCCCTACCTGACCACCTCTCGTCCCATCAAGCAAACAGCCTCTGACAACTCCTCCTGGACTTCCAAGACCTATTTTCATCAGGACCAGCAAACATCGGCCACACCACCTACCTTCACCACGAAATCAACACCACAGAGCTGCCTATTCACTAACCTTCATGGAGAAAAAAAACCTAAACCACAGGCTGAAGAATATTGGCAGGTCCAGGACATGCTCAATGCCGGCATTATCTCCCCCTCCACCAGCCCCTGGTCCCCACCTATCGTCCTCGTCAAAAAGAAGGATGGCACCATGCGTTTCTGCGTCGATTATAGAAGGCTTAATGACGTGACCACGAAAGACGCCACCGCCTTACCCAGGATAGACGACTCCCTCGACTCCCTATATGGATCGTCATGGTTCTCCACCCTAGACCTACAGTTGGGGTATTGGCAAGTCCCCGTCCACCCCAAGGACCGAGAAAAAACAGCATTCTCCACCAGTAATGGAAAGCATTACGAATTCAATCTCCTCCCAGTCGGACTCTGCAACACCCCCACCATGTTCTCCCAACTGATGGAGTTGGTCCTCAGCAGCCTCATCTGGGAAATCTGCCTGGCGTACCTGGATGACGTGATTATTTTCAGCAGGACATGGGCTGACCATCTCCAGCCCCTCAAGCAGGTCTTCCTGCACATCTGCCAGGCCGAGCTCAAGCTCAAGCCTTCTAAATGCATCCTGGCTGAATGGTCCTTCTCCTTCCTGGGCCACATAATCTCAGCAGAAAGTATGTTTCCTGACCCCAACAAGCTGCGAGCCATCACAGACCTCTCTCTACCAAAAGATGTCCACGACATACGCGCCTTCCTCAGGCTCACCTCCTACTACCAACGCTTTGTCAAGGGATTCGCCGATATCGGTAAACCCCTACACGACCTAACCAAAAATGGTGAACCATTCATCTGGACCGAGGACCACATCACCGTCTTTGACACACTCAAGCCAAAACCCATCACCACCCCATTTTTTTTTTTTTTTATGTGTCCGACTCTGGGCATAGGCTTCACAGCCTGCTCTCAAGGCCCAGTAGTCCTCCTACATACCGTACACCTCTCTACATGTCACCACTTCGGCACTAACGCCCACCGTCCATATTGAATACATGCTAGGGCTGTCTCATACAGGACTGGTGTATTGGTATTAGTGGGGGTATATTTACGACATGTTGGCGGGTCATCTGGTAGATCAGGAAAGTCTGCTTTTTATGAAATTCAAATTCTTAAACTGTTCCCTGCCCCAGCCGGGATTTGAACCTGGGTCCATCAGGATTGATGTTGCCTTCCCTGACTACACCCTACTTTTTTGCCTGTACACGGACGTGTCTTTAGTGGCAATTGGCGCCGTCCTGGCCCAGGTACAAGAGGGACGAGAGCACATAATTGCCTGTGCAAGCTGTACCCTCAACCAAGCCGAGAAGAGTTATTCAGCCACCAAGCGTGAATGCCTAGGTATTATATGGGCTCTCAATCATTTCCGGGCATACCTCTCTGGCACCCACGTCACGATAATCACAGACCACCAGTCCCTCTAGTGGCTACAGCAATCCAACACCATCAACGCTCAACTCAACAAATGGAGAGAGGCCCTAGAGGAGTTTGACTTTGAAATTGCTTACAGGCCAGGTAAACTACACACAAACGCCGACGCCTTATCCCGCCTACCCATCAATTCCATCGACACCGCCCCCAGCCTTATACAACAATGGCAAGACAAGGAATGCCCACCCTGGATACCACCCCAGGTCTTCTCCAAATTCCACAGGCACAGCGATCACCTGTTTACCTAAGCCGGATGCATGGTCCTCGACCCCAACATCACCCTTGACGCCACGACCCAACTACATTCAAATAACAGCATCCACCTTGGCACAAAAAGGCTCTTACAAATGTTCAACGGCACCTACTGGACCCCCGGGCCCTCCAACTTAGCCAAGCAAGTCATCCAAGCCTGCCGAGCCTGCTCCCTGGATAAAGACATCACCCTCACACCTGGGCCGTTGGGAAAAATCACCACCCACAAGCAATGGCAACTGCTATCTCTAGATGTAGTCAGGCCCTTACCTCCAAAAGCTGGGTGCAATAACATTCGTGGATGTGTACTCCAAGTTCCTCATCGCCTGCCCTGCCAAGGAGCACCATGTCGTGGCCATGGCCAACATTTGTCCGCCATATTTCTCCCTACTTTGGAATTCCCCAAGCCCTACACTCCAACAACTCCCGAGAATTTACAAGCAAGATCTGGGAAGAACTGGCCACCTTGTTTGGTTACCAGATCTCCCACTCCTCCCCATACTGGCCTCAAAGGAATGGAGTATGTGAAAGGAGCCATTGCACCCTCCTCAACCATGAATGGGCTCAAATGGAAGAAACAGGCAACGAGGATTGGCCGGCATATTTTAAAATAATACAGTGCGGCATGAACACCTACCCAAGAGACGATGGTATCACCCCCATGAACGGGTGTTCAGAGAAACCCCCTCCTGCTACCCCTTCGACACCACCTCCAACCACCCTCCCCATCCCCCACCTCCGACTCCCTTCATCACCTCAAAAGGCGAATACACCACCTCCAACAACATCAAGATCTCCAGCCAGACATCACAACATCCAACCCCTACAAAACCGGAGATTTCAGTAGTGATGGCACGCCTACAGTCCCGAACAAAATCTTGCCACGATTTGAGGGGCCCTACACCATCATCAACATCCCAACCTCTATTAAGTAACTATACAACACCATGGCACCACACACACGTATCGAAACTGCCATACGCGACCATTTTGTGCACCACACAGCAACATTCACACAGACCGCACCTACTCAACCCCACATCATGCCTCCCCACCACCTCGCTCCTTCCCAGAACATTTGTCTGATTCATACAACTACTCCTTCACGCCCTCCTCCTCCTCCTCACCGTCGCCCACCCCCCCATCCACCGACACCTCCCCCACCCCACCTACCCACAACGCCACACCACCCCCATGGGACCCTGACGCTTCATCGGCGACCTCACCTGACACCTCACCTCTCACCGCCATGCCACCACCACCTGACACGCAGGACAATGCCCCGGAACACCCCCACCCACCTCCCGCCACCGCACCACAACAACCACACCGCATGACACCCACCACTCCTCCCATGCCCACTAAGACACCCTCCACACTGCAATTCTCCTCACCCGCTGCCCACGCCACACCGCGCTCCAGCCCACCACCCACCATCACCACCACCACACCTCACTCACCACCACCCACATGTTTGACCCACCACCTGTGTACAGCCAATGCACCCCATACAACAACCACACCAACCCCTACCCATACACACTCCATCTATGTACACACCCCACGCACCAGCCCCTCAGTCACAACCACCCCACATACTCCTCCACTTGGGCGTTCCACTGCCCACACAAGCACACCATGTGGACCCACCACTCCACCATCAACACCAGTCCTCACCACCACCATGACCAGATCTGGGTGCCTCTCTTGCCCACCAGTCAGATATGCCACCATGCCCTCCCCTGTGCCCCCAACATCACCACCCCAACAAGCCCCAACACCCCCAACACAGCCCCCATCACAATGAGACTACACCAGGTGCAGTGGAAGTTTCCACCCACCCAATCCCCCAGGGAGAAGATTCACACCTACCACGGGAGCTCCCATAAAACCCCGGCCGCCTTGCCCCTCACCAGCATTCAGTCGGGGAAACTCAACCACTCACCACCACTGGAGATGAAGATACGACGCGCCACCTGGTCCCCCGCCCAAGGGCACTCCCACAGGATTTGGGGGACACTCCAACTACTCCACCTCCTTCAGGCACCACACACCTCCACTCTCCACATCAACTATGCCCCACATCAGTAGCCCAACCTGTTCACTCACCACTGGACTGCTCTCCTCCACCACCTCACACCCACACACCAGACATCCACCTCGGACACCTACCACCTCCAGCTACGGGGACGTGACTTTTTCCCTACCGATGGTGGTGAAATGCCTGCCTCCATGAGACATCCAGGGAAGGATGTCAAAACAACCACCCCGGGAAGACATCACGGGGGGTGCACATGAGGAGAGTGCCGGGCCCGAGCGAGACAGGCCCAGGTGGCTCACGGACCTACGCCCCTATTCCACTCAACACGGCCGCCAGCAGTCCTGGCCAACTACATCGCAACCGGGCCAGCCCTCGCCAGGACCTGGGTGGGACTTGTCTCCAGACATTCCCAAGCAGCACCACGGTGATGGCCACTGTAGACACCGGGGAAGGGATGGCCACTGTATGCCCATCAGGTGTTGCCTCCTGCAACCCCATGGTGACGGCCACTGTGTGCACCAGGCAGGACGTGACAGCCCCTGTACGTATGTTGGCTGCAGCCACCTCTGTAACCAGCCCCGCGGTGATGGCCACTGTACTCACTGGGCAGGATGTGACGGCCACTGTACACATGTCGGCTGGTAAGCCAGGCAGAGGCAGAACTGGGGTGATGGCCACTGTATGCACTGGGAAAGGGACGGCCACCGTACACCCTTCAGCTGTTGTTTCTAGGATTCGTGGAACCACGGTGATGGCCATTATATGCACCAGGAAAGAGATGGCCACTGTACGCCCTTCGTCCATGGCCCCTGAGGCTACCCGTTTGGAGGAAGTCCCTGGCTCGGCACACCATCCATCCAGAGGCCAATTGAGACATCTCTCTCCCTATCCTCACAGGTGCAGTCTCCCAGAGGAGTTGCAGCTTGAGTTGTGGCGAGGCCTCTCCCAGACCTGGGGATCCACGCCCTACAGGCCACCCCTGGACCACGTCCAACGTTAACAGATGCCATGAAGAAGGGACACTGCAGGCAGCTCCTGACGGCGGTCCCACCCATTGGAGACCGCAGCCCTCAGCCCTCCAGGAATACCCCCAGGACCCCGGGATGGGACCTTCCAAGACCCACTTCCAGACGACCCTCCACCAGGTGCCAACGAAGACAGGCACACCTGTTGGGCCTGTTTGGTCCTAGTCCCGAGGGCCACACCACAGGTTGAGGCCCCACCAGGAAAGGGCCTCCCTGTATGCCGACCCGCAGCCCCACCCAGACGACCTTGCCCCTGGTAGTAGTTCCATGCCTCCTGAGGGAAGGCACACCCAACGACTTGCCTCCTACACCCGAGCACCACCTGTAATCTGCCCAGGCCCAGCAGTCCAGGAAGAATTGGACAGCGTGTTTCCCTGTGCCCTGTGTATGTGTATGGCGAAACCTGACGGTGCCCCTAGTTACTTGGCCTTATAATATCGTGTGTACCCAGGCCTTACAGTGTTGTCATGTAGTGACGTCGGTCCTTAGGACTCTGACCACGACGAAGGGCCAGCGCCGTGCTATGTGCCTCCTGGCCCTATTCGGCCCTAGCCCAGAGGGTCCCGCCTCACTCAGGGCCCCTGCAGAAAGAGGGCTGCCTACTACGCCACCCACCAGCTCCCGTAGGACCCGTGGTGACCTCTCAGACTACCTACACCTGGACTACATGCCTGACGGCCCGCCCCTGATGCCCAGCCACCTCCTGCAGCTACTGGTGTAAGGGTCCCCTGCCTGGCACGCCTTAATGCCCCTCTCAGCCTGCCCCATGAGTAGAAAGACCCTGAGGTTGTTGTTTGTTCCCTAGTGACCAAAAAACACGATCTCCAGTGAACCAGCCCCCCCCCCAGTGCCCCCAGTGTCGCCCTCCCCCCCGTCTTTTCCCCCCCTCCTCCCATGTGGAAACAGTGAACTTGGCGCCACAGGGAAACTCACATGCGGAGTGTGGGGTGAGAGGCCCCGGGTTGTCCCCAAGTGTGAACTACCCCCCTCCCCCAGTGCTATACACAACGGACTCTCTCACTCAGTACCAGTGCCGTGCCCCCCCCCTCTTGCTCCCATAGTTGTCGTATGTTCTCCTCTCCCCACTTTTCCCTCCCCTCTGGACCAGTCTAAGTCAGTGTATGCCGAGTGTATATATGGAAAGTATGCTTCCTATGACTGGCCCACTTAGGGGTACTATACCACCATGGAGCCCCCCCTCTGTCCCTATCACTCGAGTAGACAATAAGTGCTACATTCTTCCATTCTCTGTTATGTGCACGTAGCATAAGGGTAGCTAGGGTATCGTCCATGTCTCGCGGATGTATATAACTAACATAGGATGCCATTCATGTCACGCGAACGTGTATGAGAATTAGAATATACTGCCGTCCATGTCACAGGTTGGATATACTGAAACAGACGAGATTGTAAATGCTATATACACGAGAACAGAGCACACCTGGTATATTATATGGGATGTATGTGTATCACTGTGTGGAAATTGTCCTGTACAAGAAGAGATATATTACCGTGTGTTGGTCAAACTCTCTGAACTAGATGGAGATACTTAGTGTAGGACATAGTCTTCTGAGTCATATTACTACTTTGTATCACTTAGGTTTTGATCAAGGATTGTTGTGTGTAATTGGTTATTGTTAATATATACGTGTGCCTTTGACCAGTCGTGTTTGGACTTACCTTCCTTCTCTGTGACTGACCCGGTCGAGAACAAAGAACCCAAGGTTGCACCGTACCTAAACTCGAGAAGTTGGGACTCACAATACGTTGTATAACATGCCAAATGTACCAAAAGTATGCTAAAATTATGTTAAATTCTTGAGTATGCCATATATTATGCTAGCCAATGAAATTCTTCTCAGATTATGCTAAAAACATAAAATTATGCTAGGTCTGGTAAGACTGAAAGTGACCCTCACAAGGACAAACGTGGCGGCCAAATACACAATAGACTTGTACACATCACTCATACCTTCTCACCCAAGAGTGCTGGTAGCTAGGCAGTAAGCCTTATGGGAGGAGTAAAGTCTGTGATGTCACATAAACTCATACATTACTGACAAAACAAGGCGTCCTTTACAAAACTGCCATGTGCCGATACATGTCGGAAAGTGTGCCGAAAAGCCAGAAAACTCTCGGAATGGGACTATTTCTTAAAAAAAAAGTGTCGTAAAATCGGATTTGCCGAGACGTTCTATGCCAAAAGACAGGTCTTTCATCGTATATATATATATATATATATATATATATATATATATATATATATATATTGTTACATAGCCTATGATTTCATCATCCTTTGTGTAATTCTAACGTACAGTGTGCTGCCTGTTTGATCACGAGCATGTTCTGCCTCAGTCCCCCCCTTCTACCGTTATAGTAGAGTAAGTCGTTCTTTCTGTTGTTCAGAGCGGGATTGTCAACTCTTTGTCCCCATGGCTTCATTTGCGCGTCCTTCTTACAAGTTGTATCAAGCTCTGCTGGCCCCTATATAATGAGCTCAGTCTCTCCATCATTGCCACTTAGATCTGCTCCTCATTTTGTTCACATCTCTGTCCTCCCCTGTACAGTTATTATTGAGTGCTCAGGAAGTCTCCAACCATCTAGCAGCTGTGTAATTTGAGTATAAGTGTTGTTGCATTTTGTTCTTGTACTGTATAGCATAAGTTAATTTGTAGGCCTAGTGAAGTTTTTTGTAATTCATTTTGTCAGCCATCATTAATAATATTTTGTATCTGTAATAATATATCTTGTGTTAACTGAGCCTTACCCAGTGTATTTTCATTTTATCAGGGCTGACTTAGATAAATTTACTCTTGCTAATTTCGTGTTAATAGAGGCTATTGCAGTTAACCATATATTTAACCTGTTTTTTTGCCATTACATTATCCTTATGAGTCCTGAATGTTTTGTTGTTAGTTTGAGCATTAAACTTTACCTTGTAATTTTACCTAACCCTTTTGTTTTGAACCTGGAACTTTACGGGACAGTAGTGATTTTTAGTATTCTCACTTAAAGTGTACATTATCTTTCGCTGTTCCGTAACATAAATTTGGCGACCTCTTATCAAGATATTCAGGATATTATCATAAGGATATTGCTTGATATTTTATGACTGTGATTTATTCATGATGTCTACTATTACTACACTTGATGAAGCCAAAGATTTTTTGTCAAATGTGCAAACAGTGTGTGATGTAGAAAACAGAACAAAGAATGAACTTAAGCTTGTTGCTCAACAATTGGGAATTGCTGTTCGCTCTCATCATTCTAAAGATCAAATTGTTGACATGATTAATGAAAGCTTGTTTAATGTAACTCCTCCAAATGAGCGAACGCAGATTGAATTAGCTAAGTTACAGCTAGCCCTGCAGGAGGCTCAGACTAAGGAGGCGGAGTCTCGTGTTAAGGAGGCTGAATTTCAAGCAAATGCTAAGGAGGCTGAATCTCAGGCTCGGATTCAGGAGGCACAGATACAGGCACAAGTTGAACTTGCCAGGATTCAGGCAGACCATGAGTATCGCATGAAACAATGTGGAACTGGATCATCTAGCTCTGATGATTTTGATGTGGCTAAAAATGTTAAACTTGTCCCTCCTTTTAATGAATCTGATTTAACAAAGTATTTTCAGTTGTTTGAGAGGGTAGCTACAGGTTTTAATTGGCCCAAAAAGTATTGGCCAGTACTCCTTCAAACTGTTCTCACCGGTAAAGCTCAAGTAACTTATGCATCTTTGCCTCAGGATCAATCTGATAATTATGATGTAGTTAAGAGCTTGATTCTTAAGGCCTATGAACTTGTTCCTGAAGCCTATAGAGTAAAATTTAGGACAACTTATAAGCAAGATAAGCAATCCCATGTTGAGAATGCAAAAATCAAAGAAGATCTGTTAGAGCAGTGGTTAAATTCTAAGAATGTGGATTCTGATTTTGGTAAATTTAAGCAGATGATTTTGCTGGAGGACTTCAAGAGGTGTATTTATAAAGATGTAAGCCTATATCTTGATGAGAAAAGAATAGATAATTTGTCTGATGCTGCAGTTTTAGCTGATGAATATGTTCTCACTCACAAGAGATATTCTAAAGAAAAGAGGAAAGCTGAGAGTAAGTACGTTACCTCTACTCAGAGTACAGGTAACAGGAAAGAGAATAAAGATGATGTTTCTCAGGAAGTAAATACCAGCTTCACCTCTAGATTTCAGAAAAGTAAATGTACTTATTGTAGTAAGCTTGGTCATACTACGGAGAAATGTTTCAGGAGACAGTGTGATGTGAACAAAAAGGAGTCTTTAAATATTCAATCAATTGGTCTAGTGTCCACTCTTGAGAGTTCCCAGAATTCTTTAACTGAGTTAACTGAACCTGCTTTGAGGGGTAACTTAAATTCTCAGGATGGAGCTCCTCTTTTGAGCAGTAACGTGGGTGACACTCTCAAGAGTTCATGTGCTAATTTTCTGTCTGATGGTTTTGTCAGTCCTCTGGACAGTAATGACAGGAAATCAGTTAAAATATATCGTGATACAGGTGCTTGCCAATCCCTTATGCTGACCAGTGTTCTAGGCTCTAATGTTAATTCCTCTGATGAAACTGTAATCTTACAAGGTGTAGGGAATAATTACTTCTCTGTCCCTCTGTGCAGAGTGAATTTAGAGTCTGGTTTTGTTAATGGTTCCGTTATGGTTGGGTTGGTTGAGACACTCCCAATGTCAGGTGTAACTTTCTTACTTGGAAATGATATTGGTGGAAGTCAAGTGTGTCCAGCTCCTCAGTTGTCTAGTGAGCCAGTGGCTGCGGGCCAGGATTGTGGTGTCCCTGATGTGTTCCCTGCATGTGCTGTCACTAGGGCTAAGTCTAAAGTTACTGGTGATTTAGAGGATAATGATGATGATGATGTTATCCTAGCTGACACTTTTCTTGCTAATTTGGACCACTCACCAGATGAGGCAGTACCCTGTAGTGTTGATAATTTGTCTCGTCAAGAGTTGGTTGAGTTGCAGGTTGCTGACCCTGAGTTGAAAGGTCTAGCTAACTCTGCTTGCAGTGAGGAAGAGTCAGCTGGTGCTTCTACTTGTTATTATATAAAGTCAGGAGTACTTATGAGGAAGTGGAGACCCCCAACAGCATCAGCCGACTGTGAATGGGAGGTTGTACATCAAGTTGTCATCCCTCGTGTTTGTAGGCAGGATATCATTAGAGTGGCTCATGATTCCAGTTTGGCAGGACACCTTGGAGTGAGGAAGACTGTGGCACGCATTTTGAAACACTTCTACTGGCCAGGTATCTTCAGGGATGTTTCCTGGTATTGTAAGTCTTGTCACACCTGTCAAGTTGTGGGGAAGTGTAATCAGACCGAAAAAGTTGCACCTCTAGTTCCCATTCCTCCTTTTGAGGCGCCTTTCACCCGTGTGTTGGTGGGTATTGTGGGCCCTCTTCCTAAGACTTCTTCACGATTTTCTTATGTGTTGACCCTGATTGATATGGCTACTCGTTATCCTGAAGCCATTCCACTTAGAAATATCTCAGCAAAGAACGTGGTTAAGGAAATGCTAGGGTTCTTCACAAAGTTTGGTCTGCCCAAGGAGGTACAGTCAGACCGGGGAAGTAATTTCATGTCAAATGTTTTCAAGCAGTCTCTGAAAGAGTTGGGCATCACCCAGATCACGTCTTCAGCTTACCATCCCCAGACCCAAGGAGCGTTGGAGAGATATCATCAAACACTCAAGTCGATGCTCAGGAAATACTGTTTGGAAAATCAGAAAGACTGGGATAAAGGTCTTCAATTCGTCGTGTTTGCCGCAAGAGAATCTCCAAATGAATCACTGGGCTTCTCACCTTTTGAACTATTGTTTGGCCATGAAGTAAGAGGACCCCTTAAGTTACTCAAGGAATGCTGGCTGTCGGAGGAAGATGACGTCAACCTGCTGGAGTATGTGATGAAGTTCAAAGAACGGCTGTCCACTGCTTTACAGCTGGCGAGAGAGAATTTAGGAGCTGCTCAGGAGAAGATGAAGACTTGGTATGATAAGAAGTCCAGGTTACGCCACTTTCAACCAGGAGATCAGGTTTTGATTCTGCTACCAGTTCATGGGCAACCTCTTCAAGCCAAGTTTAGTGGTCCTTATTTCGTGAAGAAGAAACTCAGTGATGTCAACTATGTCATCGCCACACCAGATCGTAGAAAGAGCAAGCAACTATGTCACATCAACATGCTAAATTTATATCACAGGCGGGACGAAAATAATCCAGTCTGCACTGTAGCTGTTCCACCCGAGTCTGCAAGTGAAGCTCTCCCATGCAGCATGAGCCTGAGTGATAGTTTGGGGAAGAATCCTGATATCATGAATGATCTCCAGACTAAGCTTTCTCATCTACCTCCCGAGGAAAGGCAGGAGTTTTCGGCATTACTGCAGGAGTATCCGCAAGTGTTCCATGCGACTCCAGGAAGAACCACTGTGTTGATGCATGATGTCGATGTTGGAGACGCAAAGCCAATTAAACCGCCTCCTTGCCGTGTGAGCCCAGTGAAAGTTCCTCTCATCCAGAAGGAGCTTGGCTACCTGTTGGACCACAAGATGATTGAGCCCTGTCAGAGCGAGTGGAGTTCTCCTGTCACTCTAGTCCCTAAGCCAGGTGGGTCACGGCGGCTTTGCATTGACTACAGACGTGTTAATCAGATAACTAGAACAGACACTTACCCTCTCCCTCGCGTGGAAGATTGCATAGAGAAGATCGGAAAGGCTAGGTACATAAGTAAGTTTGATTTGTTAAAGGGATACTGGCAAGTACCTATGACTGAACACCCTGTATCTTATTACAGTAAGAAGTTCACTCCACCTCAAAAGAACTACTCAACTATTGAGAAAGAGCTTTTGGCTTTGATTTTGGGTTTACAGCATTTTTCATTTTATTTGTGTTCTGGTTTTGACCCCATAGTCATTTATACCGATCATAACCCACTGAAATTCCTTAGTAAGTTTAAAGATAAAAATCAGAGATTGACAAGATGGAGTCTACTTCTTCAGGAGTATTCATTAGACATACAACATGTCAAGGGGAAAGAAAATGTTATTGCAGATTGCTTATCTAGACTTTAGACAGATTGTTTTAGAGTAATAAGAAATTTCCTTTGTAAATTTCTTTTTCTTTGTGGGGAGGTGTTACATAGCCTATGATTTCATCATCCTTTGTGTAATTCTAACGTACAGTGTGCTGCCTGTTTGATCACGAGCGTGTTCTGCCTCAGTCCCCCCCTTCTACCGTTATAGTAGAGTAAGTCGTTCTTTCTGTTGTTCAGAGCGGGATTGTCAACTCTTTGTCCCCATGGCTTCATTTGCACGTCCTTCTTACAAGTTGTATCAAGCTCTGCTGGCCCCTATATAATGAGCTCAGTCTCTGCATCATTGCCACTTAGATCTGCTCCTCATTTTGTTCACATCTCTGTCCTCCCCTGTACAGTTATTATTGAGTGCTCAGGAAGTCTCCAACCATCTAGCAGCTGTGTAATTTGAGTATAAGTGTTGTTGCATTTTGTTCTTGTACTGTATAGCATAAGTTAATTTGTAGGCCTAGTGAAGTTTTTTGTAATTCATTTTGTCAGCCATCATTAATAATATTTTGTATCTGTAATAATATATCTTATGTTAACTGAGCCTTACCCAGTGTATTTTCATTTTATCAGGGCTGACTTAGATAAATTTACTCTTGCTAATTTCGTGTTAATAGAGGCTATTGCAGTTAACCATATATTTAACCTGTTTTTTTGCCATTACATTATCCTTATGAGTCCTGAATGTTTTGTTGTTAGTTTGAGCATTAAACTTTACCTTGTAATTTTACCTAACCCTTTTGTTTTGAACCTGGAACTTTACGGGACAGTAGTGATTTTTAGTATTCTCACTTAAAGTGTACATTATCTTTCGCTGTTCCGTAACAATATATATATATATATATATATATATATATATATATATATATATATATATATATATATATATATATATATATATATATATATATATATATATATATATATATATCAGCAGCAGCCGTTTGAATATCCACTGTAGGACCGGCCTATCCCGACAGAAGTAGGGACGATACAGCCAATGCATCTCTACCAAGTGGCTTAGGCTGTCTGGTAGAGATTGTATGTAGGGTGAGAAGTTCTTGTAAGTGTAATTGTAGAGCTGGAGTGCCTTTGGATGTGTGTGTAGTCTGTGAACCAAGTGTAATCGGCCCGCGCAAGCCGACTGGGTGCAACCATACTTTACAGTAAGCGACACTGGTTCAATCACAGCACCCCTTGTGTCCGTCAATGCAGTACGTGGCCGGGTGAACACTCGGCGGGGCGCTAACCCTGGGTCACCCGTGTACGAAACGCACACTCTACCACTGTACCACAGAGGCTCCATATATATATATATATATATATATATATATATATATATATATATATATATATATATATATATATATATATTTGTGTGTGTGTGTGTGTGTGTGTGTGTGTGTGTGTGTGTGTGTGTGTGCTTTTGTCCATTTCACCTTGGCTAGCTGACACTATACTGAAGCTTCAGTCACTTCAAACCTTGGTTGTGTTCATATTACAGGCACCACTCCTTATGCACTAAGGTTTCATTTGAGGAAGCCAGGTCACCATTGCTATAAAGGACCTGGTATTGTGGATATCAGATTTAACAGACACTACTGTACAAAGGGCACCAAACTTTCTTCAGCTATAACGAACAGTGCTATTAAATGAGGTGCGGTGGGCCTAAATACATGTGTTTTTTACCCTTTTTACTCCAACCTGGCCTGCAAATGACCTCTTCCAGTGATTGCTGTGTTGTAATAGCAAACTATCGTAGCCTAATGCTGTACTGCACATGTCATGAAGAAGCGCTATGACAAGAATGTGAAATAAACTGCTAAAGGGTGAACGTATGGGCCAAGTTTGTTTAAAATGGGTATAGTTTTCAATTTAATGCTGTAATATCCCATTGCACTTTTATTTTCAAATGTGTTTGAAATTCCACTTAAGGGGGACTGTCAGATATAACGGACTGTCGGCTTTATGGATCAGGCTTCCCCCCACTTAGTTCATTATAGTGAGGGTCAACTGTATAATATATTAAGAGCACTATAACATGAGTTCAATGGGGGCGTGTCAGGCAGTCAGCAATTACTGTTATTCTGTAATTTACCCAACCCTACCAAAGTCCAAAACTATCTATCTATTTATCTATTGCCAGACGCCTTAATCCCGTATGGGGTGGCCACAAAAAATCGCCTCCACGTCGCCCTGTCCCCCTCCATTTCACTGCCCTGCTCCCAACTCACACCGCTCTCTCTCATATACCTCTTCACTCCATCCCTCCATCTCATCCTCGACCTTCCCCTCCCTCTCTCCCCCTCCACCTCACTCACATTCACTCTCCTCGTCAGTCTCTCACCCTCCATCCTCTCCACATGGCCAAACCACCTCAATGTGTTTCTCCTAAAGCTTCCTATCACATCCACATCCACACCACAACGCTCCTTCACTTCCTCATTTGTCAGCCTGTCTCTCCATGTGACTCCACAGGCTCCTCTTAAATAACTCATTTCCACTGCTCTCACTCTTGACCTGTGTCCTTCCAACAACGTCCAAGCTTCACTTCCATACGTCAAAGTTGGTATCATATTACCGTCATGTAGTAAATTTTTCACTTCCACGCTCAGTTCCCTGTTTCTTATTACTGCTATCAAAGAACCAGCAACCTTTCTTCCTTGTTGTACCTTGTCAAGCACTTCACCCTCCAAACTTCCATCCTTACTCATCACACTACCCAAGTACTTAAACGTACTCATATTTTCCATTTCCTCACCATCCAACCTCACTGTACATTCACTAACTTCACCTCTCTCAAAGACCATCACTTTATTCTTCCCTACATTCACCTTTAGATTCCGTTTCTTGCACACTCTCCCAAACTCATCCACCAAGCCTTGCAGCTCCCCTTCGTCTTCACTTAACACAGTATCATCTGCAAACAACAGTACAGGGAGTTTCCAAACACTACCCTCTCTCACTAGGGCCATTCCAACATCCACTCCCCTACTTTGTACCTCTTTTATTACCCCATCCATGTGCAGACTGAACAACCATGGAGACATGACACATTCCTGTTTCAACCCAACCTTCAAAGAGAAAAATTCACTCAGTTCACTATCCACACGCACTGCAGCCTTAGCACCATCGTACATACTCATCACAACATGCAACAGCTTCCCATCTACTCCATATATTCTTAACACTTTCCACAATGCTCGTCTATCCACCCTGTCATATGCTTTCTCCAAATCCATGAAGGCCGAATACAACTTCTTTCCCTTCTCTAGAATCTTTTCCATTAAAGATCTAAGAATGAATATCTAATCTACACAACCCCTTCCCTTCCTAAATCCTCCCTGTTCCCCTCCAACTAATTCCTCTGTTATTTCCCTAACTCTGTCAGTAAGATTTCCGATTGCACTAAGAAGACAAATGCCCCTATGATTATCACACACTTCTTTTTCCCTTTTTCCTTTGTACAAGGGAATAATTATATCTGACTTCCAATCCTCCGGGACTCTACCTTCCTCCCAGGCCAATCTGCACATCTTCCACGTCCATTCTACTACTCTCTCTCCCCCATGCTTCAGCATTTCACCACACACTCCATCAATTCCTGGGTTTTCCCCAATTTGACTTTCTTCATTGCATTCACAACTTCTTTCCTACTGATTTCTTCCTGTCTTTTCACCTCCCTCCTTCTCCCAGTCATTCCCCAGCCACTTATACTCGCATTACTTCCATTCTCTATGTTCAACAAATCCTTAAAGTGTTCTCTCCATCTGCTCACTTTTTCTCCCTTCTCCACTTGTAATCTACCATTTTTATCTTTCACTCCCCTACTAGCTTCACTGCCACCCTGTCTTACCCTCCTCACCTCTTTCCAGAACATTTTCTTACAATCCCTCCACTTTACATTCAATTCCTTCCAAATTCCTCATCTACTCTCTTCTTACTCTCTCTTACTAATCTTTTCACCTCTCTCTTCCTTTCTACTTATAACTCTCTCTTCCGCCTCTGAACTTCTTCCTGGCCCCTATTTCTCATCCATTCATTGTATGCTTTCTTCTTTTGTGCCACAGCCTGTCTCACCTCTTCATTCCACCATGCTGTTCCTTGCACCCCCTACCGTCTTCTCTTCACCCCACACACCACATCACATGCTGCACATATTTCTTCTGTGAATATCTTGCACACACCTTCCACGTCCCCCATCTGCTCCAATTGATATTTACTCAATCGTTCCTCCACTTCTTTCTTATATTCTGCCTTTTTCTCATCCTCTTGTAACCTTTCCACTCTCTTTGCAACTACTTATTCCTCCCGTCCTTCTCTTCTATTTCTCCATCTTACTTGGATCTTGATTCTTGCCACCACCAAGTAGTGGTCAGAAAGTACTCAGCTCCAACCTCTATAATCTTTGCATCATTTCATCCACACACATATAATCAGTCATTGCCTTCCTTTCATTCAGTTCACCACCCACCCTTCTCATCACTCGCCATGTATACCTGCATAAATAGTGGGAGTCATAGTCACATTTTAAGGCTCTGTGGGAACTGGATGTTAAAACTATCAAACAGGAAATTCTTTAACATACACTCATAGGCACTGATGAAGCTATGAATCCATTTGTTTGTGTTTTACCTGACAGACATTACTATACTTCATTTACTCTGACCTGGCCTAAAATTCCCATCATTCCTTCTTGAATGCTGAATTGTAAAGAGATGATGATACTAGTCACAAAGAAGCACTGTGGAAAGGATATAGTCATATCATTGTTTATGTTTCACAGCTATGTGATAAAAGCTGGAAAAAGATGATAATCTTGGCTAGGTTAGGATAAAAAGACTACAATATTTCACCTACCATGATATATATATATATATATATATATATATATATATATATATATATATATATATATATATATATATATATATATATATATATATATATATATATATATATATATATATATTTAATAACAGAACAGAGGAAGGAAAAACTAACGAATGGAAGCAAATAATCGATACACCAGATTGCTGGTGTCCTCCATTCATAAAAAATCAGTGACAGCTGGACTTGAACAGCTGTAGGTTGAAGTTTGGAGGGAAACAACTCTGGGGAAGCGAGTAGCACAGAGTTGCAGTTCGGGGAATAAACGATTTTTGATGGGCGGAAGTTTTGCAATATGGCTGGGTGACATTCCAGTCATGAGCGCTACCAGATGCTCGTGTAGCACAGGGGAAGATATGGAGAGGTGGCACAATGGATGCAACTTCGTCTGAGTATTTGCCATAAAAGTATCTGTAAAAAACGAAAGGGAGGCAACATTCCTTCTTATCTGCAGGGGAGGTAGTTTATTTGTAATAGCAGGGTTATTAATAATTCTAATAGCTTTGTTCTGAATTTTGTCTCATTGTTTTAGTGCAACCTCTCCACATCCATTCCACAAGAGTGAGCAATATTCCATCTGAGAGTGCACGTGACTTATAAACTATAGCTAATGGCTCGTCAGTACAAAAGCTACGAACTCTACAATAATCCAAGTTTCTTTGAGGCGGTTTAAGCAAGTGATATGACATGAGAGGTCCAACTGAGGACACTATTACGTGAATCACCGAGAATTTCAATACTCTTGATGATAGGAATACCTATATTAGTAGCAGTGACTATAAAATAGGAATCTGGCAATATATGTCTATTAGTATATTGCACATATTTGGTTTTACTAACATTAAATGAGACAAGGTCATTCTGTCTCCTTCAGTGATCCTAGATAAGTCTTGATTTATGGAGATGATTGTACTTAGTGGTGAGTTACAGATATTAAACTTTGTGAATGTGTAAGTGTGAATGAACTGTGAAGTGCTGAGTCATCTGCATATGACTGGATGGGATTATAGGTGACAGATAAGAGATAATTAATATGAGTTAGGAATAGGGTTGGAGCCAGAACTGATCCTTGTGGCATGCCGGCATTAACTGAGTAGAAACTGGAATATACATGATCTTCTTTTATCTTTCTGTCTCTGAATTATGAGGAAATCAGAAGAACAAAAGACGTTAGTCCATAGCAAAAGAGTTTGGATAGGAGGGAACGGTACCACACTCTGTCAGAAGCGTAAGAAATATAAAGAATTACTGCATTAGTTTCTCCATGTTGGTCAATTGATTGATGGGTGGTGTGAGTCAGGAGGCTGAGTATATCAATGGTAGATCTTTCAAGGCAAAAACCATACTGTCGATCACGAATTAAGTTGTTGGATTCAAGATGTTTAAATATGTTCTTATTCATTACAGTTTCAAATACTTTACCAAGAGAAGACGTGATAGCTATTGGTCTGTAATCAGAGGGATCAGAGGAACTTCCTCTCTTCGGAAACGGATGGATATTGGCTGCTTTCCGAGAATTAGAGAATGATGAAGTACGTATAAACAGTCTGAATAATTTAGCTAGAACAGAAGCAAGTTCTGGGGAGCACTTTTTCAAAACAATTTGAGGAATTCTATCGGGGCCTGGAGCTTTGTTGGTTGGTAAAGTGTCTAGGATGGATTTTACGTATCTGGTCTGTATTTTAAGTGAAGCAGTTTCGGGAGAGTCAAGTTCTAGTACTAGGACGTTCTGCCTGACTTCCTCAAATGTAGATTTTCTACCAAATGTACTGGCTATTTCACTAGACCTTGGTACTGGCAAGGATATTCGCTTTAACACGCGGGTCATTTGTAATGTTACCGTCTGAAGATTTTGGTGGGGAATGGGTGATGAGTTGTGAAAGTTATTATTGACGGAACTGAGAGTTTACCAGAAAATTTTATTGTCATTAGGATTGTTTAGTGGTTTTGATGCTTGGTTGTAAAGAAAGTTTGATTTAGCGAGATTCATTACTGCTTTTGCAGTTTGCTGCAATTTTAAATTGAATGAGTGATTCAGATGTTTTTGGTTTTAGGTAAGAGCTCATGACTTTTGGGCCGTTGCTCTGGCACAGCTGCTATCAAACCATTTTGGGGAGTCTGATCTTTTAGTGAACTGTTGACTTGGTATGAACAGTTCCATACCAGCTTGTACTGTGTCATTAGTGTGGGACTGGGTAGAACTGATGTCAATGGAGAAGCAAGACTGTCACGGAATATCAGCAATATAACTAAATTCATCCCAGTCTGCCCTATCAAAGTGCCATCGGGTCACTCTGACAGGTTCAGAACTGGAAGTTTTGGGGGGAGCCGACTAATGAGGCTTTGATGAGATTGTGGGCGAAGGATCACTGTGGTGACAACACTTCTATCCCCTGGATTATCTGTCAGGAATAGTTCCAAGAGATAGGCATTATGGTCCGGATTATCTGGTATTCTGATTGATTTTACCAATTGTGTGAGATTAAACGATTCTGCAAACAGCTCGCATTCTAGACCAGCATCGTCAGTCCTAGTAGACTGCAATAACTCTCCTATTTTATGGGAGTTAAAATAACCCAAAACGGTAATTTCAGTGCTAAAGGTGAGGTTAAGGTTAGTCAATTGTGTGGATATGGAGTCAAATGCACTGGATTCTAAAGAAGAATTAGGGGAGTGATAAACTACACAGAGGGGAGGCGTTAGCTCAGTTGGCAGAGAGTTGGCCTACAGTCCTAACGGACCCGGGTTCAAATCCCGCTGGGGGCAGGGAACAGTTTAAGGATTTGATTTCAGTAAAAGCAGACTTTACTCATTTACCAGAAGACCCGCCGACATGTCGTAAAAATACCCCCACTAATACCAATACACCAGTCCTGTATGAGACAGCCCTAGCATGTATTCAGTATGGACGGTGGGTTTTAGCGCCGAAATGGTGACATGTAGAGGTGTACGGTACGCAGGACTACTAGGCCTTGAAAGCAGGTTGTGAAGCCTATGCCCAGAGTCGGTCACATAAAAAAAAAAAAAAGATATATTTGGTAACATTTAGATGGTTTAATTGTCAATTGCAAATTCAGATTTGATATAACAACAGGTGCCACCCTTGTTACGGAAGTTTGTGAGGAAATGGCAACCAGGAAAACAAAATGGGGATATTTCGGTACGGAGAGAGATTTGGGTTTCTGTGGGGAATAGGGCTAGAGGGGATACAGACTGGAGAAAAAAGTGAACTGATTTAAAATTGGTACAACTAAGAAGTTGTGGAAGCAATAAAGAAAGTTAAAATGGGGAAATCCCTAGGAATTGATGGAGTGTGTGGTGAAATGCTGAAGCATGGGGTAGAGATAGTAGTAGAATGGATGTGGAAGATGTGCAGATTGGCCTGGGAGGAAGGTAGAGTCCCAGAGGATTGGAAGTCGGGTATTATTATTCTCCTATACAAAGGAAAAGGGGAAACAGAAGTGTGTAGTAATCACAGGGGCATTTGTCTTCTTAGTATAATAGGAAAAGTATATGGTAGGATATTTATTGACAGAGTTAGGGAAGAAACAGATGTATTAGTTGGAGAAGAACAGGGAGGTTTTAGGAAGGGAAGAGGTTGTGTAGATCAGATATTCATTCTTAGATCTTTAGTGGAAAAGTTTCTAGAGAAGGGAAATATGTTGTATGCAGCTTTCATGGATTTGGAGAAAGCATATGACAGGATGGATAGACAAGGATTGTGGAAAGTATTAAGAATATATGGAGTAGATTGGAAGGTGCTGAAGGCCGTGAAGAGTATGTACGATGGTGCTAAGGCTGCAATGTGTGTGGATAGTGAACTGAGTGAATTTTTCTGTTGAAGGTTAGATTGAAACAGGGATGTGTCATGTCTCCATGGTTGTTCAGTCTGCACATGGATGGGGTAATAAAAGAGATACAAGGTAGGGCAGTAGATGTTGGAGTAGCCCTAGTGAGAGAGGGTAGTGTTTGGAAACTCCCTGTACTGTTGTTTGCAGATGATACTGTGCTGTTAAGTGAAGACGAAGGGGAGCTGCAAGACTTGGTGTATGAATTTGAGAGAATGTGTAAGAAACGAAATCTAAAGGTGAATGTAGGGAAGTGTAAAGTTATGGTCTTCGAGAGAAGTGAAGTCAGTGAATGTACAGAGAGGTTGGACGAGGAGGAAATGGAAAATGTGAGTGTGTTTAAGTACTTGGGCATTGTGATGAGGAAGGATGGAAGGTTAGAGGGTGAAGTGCTTGAAAGGGTACAACAAGGAAGAAAAGTTGCTGGTTCCTTGAAAGCAGTGATAAGAAACAGAGAAGTGAGCAGGGGAGTGAAAAGCTACTACATGACAGGATTGTGATACCAACTTAAACGTATGGAAGTGAAACTTGGACTTTGTTGGAGGGACACAAGTCAGGAGTGAGAGCAGTGGAAATGAGTTACCTGAGACGTGCCTGTGGAGTCACATGGAGAGACAGACTGACAAATGAGGAAGTGAAGGAGCGTTGTGGTGTGGATGTGGATATGATAGGAAGCGTTAGGAGAAACACACTGAGGTGGTTTGGCCATGTGTAGAGGATGGTGAGAGACTGACGAGGAGAGTGTATGTGAGTGAGGTGGAAGGGGGGAGAGTGAGGGGGAGGCCAAGGATGAGATGGAGGGATGGAGTGGAGAGGTATATGAGAGAGGGGTGTGTGAGCTGGGAGCAGGGCACTGAAATGGTGGGGAACAGGGTAACATGGAGGCTATTTGTTTGTGGCCACCCCTTACCGGATTAAGGAGTCTGGCAATAGTCAGGTATAAGACTGAACCAGCGCTTCTCCACTGACGAGCATGAACTGTGTTTGCAATAGTCACTGTTGGCACAGTCGCTTGGTAGCGACAGGGAGGACCCTGTGCCACCACCCCTTCCCTGCTGGTGGTGGCAATCCGAGCTACCACCGCGTTTGCTGATGTTAAAGTGGCGGCCATTGCAAAGGGGTAATGGAAATAGAAGGTGTGATATCTAATGTGCATGTAGTGTGGTGTAGCCAGTTCAAGGCAGAGGTATTATGAAAGTATGTTGGCCTACTCTCTGTATAAGTGAAAGCACTGACAATGTTCAGCAAAGAGAGATGGCCAGGACCAGGTCCTGAGGGCTGTTGAAACGTAGAGCTCAAGCTCGCCTTGTCACCAGCTTGCCCTGCCCGACTGGTGCTACAGTCTACTCCCTGAATGTGTTTATAAATGATACTAATAACACTTTTTTTTCACTGACGTACTTTTTTTTTTTTTTCACTGGGGACACTGAAGGGATACCTGTTGTGATAGAGTTGTATTCTGTGTCAATACATATATATCATCATCATCATCACCTACAGCCTGTAACATTACACTGCAGGGCATAGACCTCTCCCAGATGTTTCCACATGGTTTTGTTTGGGAAGAAAACAGCCAATATTACCCATTCTGGCTAGCTTTTGACTCAGGTGGGGGGAGTGTCTGTAGTCTGAGTGCTGCTGCTAGGTCTGGCCACGAGTAATCTGACCGCCACTATGTTGAAACAGTACTCAAGCCTGCCCACCACTGTTTGGTAGCACTCCATGAGCAGGCTCACCTCCACCCTCAAGTGGCCACCATCACCTTCTCGGCTGAGGCTGGGACTTGAAAGGGTCTCAGAGGTGAGGGAACTAAGTGGCCTGGCCGACCTCCTGCACACTCTGCTCGTCCTTATCCTCGAAAGGCCTCCACCAACCTTTCCGGCTGGGCTCTGGCCCAAGAAGGTCGCGGGAGAGGTGGTCTTTATGCATATGTGTGTGTATGAATGTATGCATTTGGGCTAATTGGTCACATAATGCCACTCAGGGCTGAGTTAGGCTTATCACCCTTGCCTTAACTGTCAGAGCCGAGTAGCCTAGTTCAGGGTCCATATACTGCTATTTAAACGAGGTCTGTCCAAAAAGAAATTGAACTTTTAAAACAGTGTACCAACTAGCTGGCGTAGAGTGATAGCGATGGGAGCTCTGCGGCTATGTAACAGCGACTTTGAGTTTTAATTAAACACTAGCTGCATCATGCCGCATCGCTTACTCATTGAGGAACACTCGTTTGAGTGAACGTATATTTAGTGCACTTGACGAATTTTTTGTCTTTTATTGTCTGGAACTGGCGACCTTTCAGGGTGGATTTCAACTTTGAGAGCAAAGAAAAGTATACAGGGGACAAATTCAGAAACTGGTGTGGTTGGCGGATGATAGTCTTCTCGAGTTTTGCCAGAAAGCCACAGATATGGAGCGATGCATGAGCAGGTGCATTGTCATATGGTGCAGCATCCAGATTTTGTCTGTCCAAGCGTCAAGCATTTTTCTTCACACTGCCCCTCTCAAACGTTTGAGAACGTCCAAGTAGAACTCCTTACTGACTGACCACGTTGAACAAACTTATGATGAACAACGCATCAACATCACCTTCACATTTGAGTGACTCTGACGTGCTTTTTTAAATTGCAGTGACAATGTTCCAACCCAATATGATGATTGTCTTTTTGTTTCGACATTGTAACTGTACACCATGTTTCATCACATGTTATGACAAAAGATTTTCCCAATTTGCAACAGAATTTCATCCAAACTTGTTGCTCTTCCAGATCCTTCAATGTTCAACTTGCAACAAATCACTAAGTGCACTAAATACACCTTCATTCAAGCGTGTGTACCTCGATGACAAAGCGACATGGCATGATCCGGCAAGTGTTAGACCAAAGCTCAAAGTTGCCACTACACGGAATTCCCTTCATGCTCATGCTTCACCGGTAAGTTGGTGCACTATTTAACAAATTCGGACAAGGATTGTGGAAAGAATTAAGAATATATGGAGTAGATGGGAAGCTGTTGAAGGCCGTGAAGAGTATGTATGATGGTGCTAAGGCTGCAGTGCGTCTGGATGGTGAACTGAGTGAATTTTTCTATTTGAAGGTTGGATTGAAACAAGGATGTGTCATGTCTCCATGGTTGTTCAATCTGTATATGGATGGAGTTATAAAAGAGATACAAGGTAGGGCAGTGGATGTTGAAGCAGCCCTAATGAGAGAGGGCAGTGTTTGGAAACTACCTGTACTGTTGGTTGCAGATGATACTGCGTTGTTAAGTGAAGACGAAGGGGTGCTGCAAGGCTTGGTGAATGAAATTGGGAGAGTGTGTAAGAAACGAAATCTAAGGGTGAATGTAGGAAAGAGTAAAGTTATGGTCTTCGAGAGAAATGAAGTCAGTGAATGTATGGTGAGGTTGGATGAGGAGGAAATGGAAAATGTGAGTGCGTTTAAGTACTTGGGTATATGAGTAAGGATGGAAGTTTGGAGGGTGAAGTGCTTGAAAGGGTGCAACTGGAAAGGAAGGTTGCTAGTTCCTTGAGAGCAGTGATAACAAACAGGGAAGTGAGCATGGAAGTGAAAAAGCTACTACATGACAGTATTGTGATACCAACTCTAACGTATGGTAGTGAAGCTTGGACTTTGTTAGAGGGACAGAAGTCAAGAGTTGAGAGCAGTGGAAACGAGTTATTTGAAAGGAGCATGTGGAGTCACATGGAGAGACAGATTGACAAATGAGGAAGTGAAGATCTGCGTGTGGATGTGGATGTGATAGGAAGCTTTAGGAGAAACACACTAGGGTGGTTTGGACATGTGGAGAGGATGGAGAGCGAGGGACTGACGAGGAGAATGTATGTGAGTGAGATGGAAGGGGGGAGAGGGAGGGGGAGGCCAAAGATGAGATGAAGAGATGGAGTGGAGAGGTACCCTATATGAGAGAGGGGGGGAGTGAGTAGGAAGGAGGGCAATGAAATGGTGAGGGACAAGGTGACATGGAGGCGATTTGTTTGTGGCCACCCCTTACGGGATTAAGACGTCTGGCGATAGATAGATAGAGTTTCTTTTGGACAGGCCTCTTATATGGCAACTGAAATTGGAAGATGATATACACATATTTACATACGAGTATATACAGTATCTATATTTTATATAGATACATAGATTGATGCATAATGGTAAAATATATCGTCAGTGCCTGAGCTGATTTGGGTCAAAATTGTCATGTGCTTGAGTCGGGGAAGAAGTGAGTTTATTCTGATGCAAATCAAAGGTCAGAGGTTGTGAGTAAAAGTCAAGGTTCAATTCTCTGCATCTCCATGAAGCTGCAGCTAGACCAATGCTGGTCCTCAGCGTGCGTCTGTAACCGCCCTACTGATTCCTCATTCTTGTGAGTGAGGATGTACACCCCCTGCAGTTTGAACTGGACACTGAGCTGGAGGTTCCTACATTTGATCTAAGAGGAGAGTTTTTGACCTTGCCCTTCAGCTGATTGTTATCAAAATCAAACTGCTTCATTCATGCTGGACCCATAGCCCTTCCGCCATTTGTAATTTTAATTAGAACAATATTGTTTGAGTTAACTGCACTGTGACCTTGATTAATGTTTTTAAAATCCAGTCACATCATTCTTGCCTGGTCTTCAACACTTCCAAAAGCTTGGTTCACATTGACTCAAAGCTGTTGAAGTATCTGTCTTAGCTTTGTGACCTTGATCTTTGGCTGATTTAATTCAAATTCGTCACATCATCTATCCCTGACTCTTGACCCTTCCACCAAGTTTGGTTTATGTTGGATCAAAACTGTTTGTTGATGTTGATCTCTGACCTGTTGTTCTCAAAATCAATCAGTTCATCCTTGACTGACCCTCAGACCTTTCAGATATCAAAACTGTTAGAGTTATAGTCCCTACACAGAGACAGACACACACTGAACGAGGTAGCGCACCCACACACAATGCATGGTGTGATAACCATTGTTTCAGCATAAGACTGCCTATTTTGCTGCTAAAATGTTACTGTTATATTTGGATTGGTATGTAATACAATAGAACATGTATTATTCTGGTTTGCGTAATGCATTTTGTCTATTTTTAATAATACTTTACCCAATATACTTACTGTAATAATACTTTACCCAGTGTATGAAAAAGAAAATTCCCAAAACATGGTGTAATGCAATATATATATATATATATATATATATATATATATATATATATATATATATATTGTTACATACCCTATGATTTCATCATCCTTTGTACAATTCTAACGTACAGTGTGCTGCATGTTTGATCACGATTCGCCTCGTGGCTTCCATAGTAACCGGACTTGCGTGTTCTGCCTCACTCCCCCCTTCTCCCCCTTGTAGTAGAGTAAGTCGTTCTTTCTGTTGTTCAGAGCAGGATTGTCAACTCTTTGTCCCCTATGGCTTCATTTGCGCGTCGTTCTTACAAGTTGTATCAAGCTCTGCCGGCCCCTATATAATGAGCTCAGTCTCTGCATTAATTGCCACTTAGATCTACTCCTCATTTTGTTCACATCTCTGTCCCCTCCTGTACAGTTGTTATTATTTTTGTGAGTGCTCAGGCAGTCTCCAACCATCTAGCTGCTGTGTAATTTGAGTATAAGTGTTATTACATTTTTTCTTGTATTGTATAGCATAAGGCGTTAATTCGTAGGCCTAGTGAGGTTTTTGTGATTCATGTGTTTTAGGTGTCAGCCATTATTAATAATAATTTGTATCTGTAATAATATATCTTGCATTAACTGAGCATTATCCGGTTTTCTCATTTTATCAGGGTTGACTTAGATAAATTTACTCTTGCTAATTTCGTGTTAATAGAGGCTATTGCAGTTAACCATATATTTAACCTGTTTTTTGCCATTACATTATCCTTATGAGTCCTGAATGTTTAGTTGTTAGTTTGATCATTAAACTTTAACTTGTAATTTTACCTAACTCTTTTGTTTTGAACCTGGAACTTTGCGGGACAGTAGTGATTTTAGTTCTCACTTGAAATGTTCATTATCTCTGTTCCGTAACATAAATTTGGCGACCTCTTATCAGGATATTCAGGATATTATCATAAGGATATTGCTTGATATTTTGTGACTGTGATTTATTCATGATGTCTACTATTACTACTCTTGATGAAGCCCAAGATTTTTTGTCAAATGTGCAAACAGTGTGTGATGTAGAAAACAGAACAAAGAATGAACTTAAGCTTGTTGCTCAACAATTGGGAATTGCTGTTCGCTCTCATCAGTCTAAAGATCAAATTGTTGACATGATTAATAAAAGCTTGTTTAATGTAACTCCTCCAGATGAGCAAAAGCAGATTGAAATAGCTAAGTTACAGCTAGCCCCGCAGGAGGCTCGTGCTAAGGAGGCTGAATCTCAGGCTCGTATTCAGGAGGCACAGGCACAAATTGAACTAGCTAGGATTCAGGCAGACCATGAATATCGCATGAAACAAGGTGGAACTGGATCATCTAGCTCTGATGATTTTGATGAGGCTAAAAATGTTAAACTTATCCCTCCTTTTAATGAATCTGATTTAACAAAGTATTTTCAGTTGTTTGAGAGGGTAGCTACAGTTTTAATTGGCCCAAAAAGTATTGGCCAGTATTCCTTCAGACTGTTCTCACCAGTAAAGCTCAAGTAACTTATGCATCTTTGCCTCAGGATCAATCTGATAATTATGATGTAGTTAAGAGCTTGATTCTTAAGGCCTATGAGCTTGTTCCTGAAGCCTATAGAGTAAAATTTAGGAAAACTTATAAGCAAGATAAGCAATCTCATGTTGAGTTTGCAAAAATCAAAGAAGATCTGTTAGAGCAGTGGTTAAATTCTAAGAATGTAAATTCTGATTTTGATAAATTTAAGCAGATGATTTTGCTGGAGAACTTCAAAAGGTGTAGTAATAAAGATATAAGCCTATATCTTGATGAGAGAAGAATAGATAATTTGTCTGATGCTGCAGTTTTAGCTGATGAATATGTTCTCACTCACAAGAGATATTCTAAAGAAAAGAGGAAAGCTGAGAGTAAGTACGTTGCCTCTACTCAGTGTACAGGTAACAGGAAAGAGAATAAAGATGATGTTTCTCAGGAAGTAAATACCAGCTCCGCCTCTAGATTTCAGAAAAGTAAATGTACTTATTCTAGTAAGCTTGGTCATACTAAGAAGAAATGTTTCAGGAGACAGCGTGGTGTGAACAAAAAGGAGTCTTTAAATATTCAGTCAATTGGTCTAGTGTCCACCCTTGAGAGTTCCCAGAATTCTTTAACCGAGTTAACTGAACCTGCTTTGAGGGGTAAATTAAATTCTCATGCTGGAGCTCCTCTTTTGAGCAGTAACGTGGATGACACTCTCAAGAGTTCATGTGCTAATTTCCTGTCTGATGGTTTTGTCAGTCCTCTGGACAGTAATAACAGGAAATCAGTTAAAATATATCGTGATACAGGTGCTTGCCAATCCCTTATGCTGACCAGTGTTCTAGGCTCTAATGCTAATTCCTCTGATGAAACTGTAATCTTACAAGGTGTAGGGAATAATTACTTCTCTGTCCCTCTGTGCAGAGTGAATTTAGAGTCTGGTTTTGTTAATGGTTCCGTTATGGTTGGGTTGGTTGAGACACTCCCAATGTCAGGTGTAACTTTCTTACTTGGAAATGATATTGGTGGAAGTCAAGTGTGTCTAGCTCCTCAGTTGTCTAGTGAACCAGTGACTGCGACCCAGGATTGTGATATCCCTGACGTGTTCTCTGCATGTGCTGTCACTAGGGCTAAGTCTAAAGTTACTGGTGACTTAGAGGATAATGATGATGATGATGTTATCCTAGCTGACACTTTTCTTGCTAATTTAGATCACTCACCAGATGAGGCAGTACCCCGTAGTGTTGATAATTTGTCTCGTCAAGAGTTGGTTGAGTTGCAGGTTGCTGACCCTGAGTTGAAAGGTCTAGCTAACTCTGCTTGCAGTGAGGAAGAGTCAGCTGTGCTTCTACTTGTTATTATATAAAGTCAGGAGTACTTATGAGGAAGTGGAGACCCCCAACAGCATCAGCCGACTGTGAATGGGAGGTTGTACATCAAGTTGTCATCCCTCGTGTTTGTAGGCAGGATATCATTAGAGTGGCTCATGATTCCAGTTTGGCAGGACACCTTGGAGTGAGGAAGACTGTGGCACGCATTTTGAAACACTTCTACTGGCCAGGTATCTTCAGGGATGTTTCCTGGTATTGTAAGTCTTGTCACACCTGTCAAGTTGTGGGGAAGTGTAATCAGACCGAAAAAGTTGCACCTCTAGTTCCCATTCCTCCTTTTGAGGCGCCATTCACCCGTGTGTTGGTGGATATTGTGGGCCCTCTTCCTAAGACTTCTTCACGATTTTCTTATGTGTTGACCCTGATTGATATGGCTACTCGTTATCCTGAAGCCATTCCAGTTAGAAATATCTCAGCAAAGAACGTGGTTAAGGAAATGCTAGGGTTCTTCACAAAGTTTGGTCTGCCCAAGGAGGTACAGTCAGACCGGGGAAGTAATTTCATGTCAAATGTTTTCAAACAGTCTCTGAAAGAGTTGGGCATCACCCAGATCACGTCTTCAGCTTACCATCCCCAGACCCAAGGAGCGTTGGAGAGATATCATCAAACACTGAAGTCGATGCTCAGGAAATACTGTTTGGAACATCAGAAAGACTGGGATAAAGGTCTTCCACTCGTTGTATTTGCCGCAAGAGAATCTCCAAATGAATCACTGGGCTTCTCACCCTTTGAACTACTGTTTGGCCATGAAGTAAGAGGACCCCTTAAGCTACTCAAGGAATGCTGGCTGTCGGAGGAAGATGACGTCAACCTGCTGGAGTATGTGATGAAGTTCAAAGAACGGCTGTCCACTGCTTTACAGCTGGCGAGAGAGAATTTAGGAGCTGCTCAGGAGATGAAGACTTGGTATGATAAGAAGTCCAGGTTACGCCACTTTCAGCCAGGAGATCAGGTTTTGATTCTGCTACTGGTGCATGGGCAACCTCTTCAAGCCAAGTTTAGTGGTCCTTATTTCGTGGAGAAGAAACTCAGTGATGTCAACTATGTCATCGCCACACCAGATCGTAGAAAGAACAAGCAACTATGTCACATCAACATGCTAAAGTTATATCACAGGCGGGACGAAAATAACCCAGTCTGCACTGTAGCTGTTCCACCCGAGTCTGCAAGTGAAGTTCTCCCATGCAGCATGAGCCTGAGTGATAGTTTGGGGAAGAATCCTGATATCATGAATGATCTCCAGACTAAGCTTTCTCATCTACCTCCCGAGGAAAGGCAGGAGTTTTCGGCATTACTGCAGGAGTACCCGCAAGTGTTCCATGCCACTCCAGGAAGAACCACTGTGTTGATGCATGATGTCGATGTTGGGGACGCAAAGCCAATTAAACTGCCTCCTTACCGTGTGAACCCAGTGAAAGTTCCTCTCATCCAGAAGGAGCTTGGCTACCTGTTGGACCACAAGATGATTGAGCCCTGTCAGAGCGAGTGGAATTCTCCTGTCACTCTAGTCCCTAAGCCAGGTGGGTCACAGCGGCTTTGCATCGACTACAGACGTGTTAATCAGATAACCAAAACAGACACTTACCCTCTCCCTCGTGTGGAAGATTGCATAGACAAGATCGGAAAGGCTAGGTACATAAGTAAGCTTGATTTGTTAAAGGGATACTGGCAAGTACCTATGACTGAATGTGCTAGGGAGAGCTCATGTTTTGTAACACTAGGAAAGACTTTTGCATGTTCTGTAATGCCATATGGTATGAAGAATGCACCAGCCACTTTTCAGAAGCTCATGAATGTTGTAACAGAGGGTTTGGCAGGGTGTGTTGTTTATATTGATGATGTATTAATCTTCAGTGACAACTGGAAAGATCACCTATGCCATGTCAGTAAATTTCTTGAGCGTTTGGTTCAGGCTAATCTTGTAGCTAATTTATCAAAGTGTGAGTTTGGTCAAGCTAAAATTCAGTACCTTGGGTATGTAATTGGTGATGGACACGTTGTACCACCAGGAGCTAAGGTTCAGGTTATAAGTGATCTTCCCAGGCCTAAAAGTAGGAAAGAGCTACAAATATTTTTGGGAATGGTAGGTTATTACAGGAGATTTGTTCTTAACTTTTCAATTCTTGTATCACCACTTACAGACCTACTGAAAAAGGGAGTTAAATTTGTCTGGACCGATAACTGTGAATCCTCTTTCAGCAAACTTAAAGCTATCCTATTAAGTCAGCCAGTGCTCGCTACTCCAAATTTTGCTAAGCCTTTTAAGATGGCTGTTGACACAAGTGATACAGGAGCCGGGGCTGTTTTGCTGCGAGAGGATGATCAGGGTATTGAACACCCTGTATCTTATTACAGTAAGAAGTTCACTCCACTTCAAAAGAACTACTCAGCAATTGAGAAAGAGCTTTTGGCCTTGATTTTGGGTTTACAGCATTTTTCATTTTATTTGTGTTATGGTTTTGACCCCATAGTCATTTATACCAGTCATAACCCACTGAAATTCCTTAGTAAGTTTAAAGATAAAAATCAGAGATTGACAAGATGGAGTCTACTTCTTCAGGAGTATTCATTAGACATACAACATGTCAAGAGGAAAGAAAATGTTATTGCAGATTGCTTATCTAGACTTTAGACAGATTGTTTTAGAGTAATAAGAAATTTCCTTTGTAAATTTCTTTTTCTTTGTGGGGAGGTGTTACATAGCCTATGATTTCATCATCCTTTGTATAATTCTAAGGTACAGTGTGCTGCATGTTTGATCACGATTCGCCTCATGGCTTCCATAGTGACCGGACTTGCGTGTTCTGCCTCACTCCCCCCTTCTCCCCCTTGTAGTAGAGTAAGTCGTTCTTTCTGTTGTTCAGGCAGGATTGTCAACTCTTTGTCCCCTATGGCTTCATTTGCGCGTCGTTCTTACAAGTTGTATCAAGCTCTGCCGGCCCCTATATAATGAGCTCAGTCTCTGCATTAATTGCCACTTAGATCTACTCCTCATTTTGTTCATATCTCTGTCCTCCCCTGTACAGTTGTTATTATTTTTGTGAGTGCTCAGGAAGTCTCCAACCATCTAGCTGCTGTGTAATTTGAGTATAAGTGTTATTACATTTTTTCTTGTACTGTATAGCATAAGGCGTTAATTCGTAGGCCTAGTGAGGTTTTTGTGATTCATGTGTTTTAGGTGTCAGCCATTATTAATAATATTTTGTATCTGTAATAATATATCTTGCATTAACTGAGCATTATCCGGTTTTCTCATTTCATCAGGGCTGACTTAGATAAATTTACTCTTGCTAATTTCGTGTTAATAGAGGCTATTGCAGTTACCCATATATTTAACCTGTTTTTTGCCATTACATTATCCTTATGAGTCCTGAATGTTTAGTTGTTAGTTTAAGCATTAAACTTTAACTTGTAATTTTACCTAACTCTTTTGTTTTGAACCTGGAACTTTGCGGGACAGTAGTGATTTTAGTTCTCACTTGAAATGTTCATTATCTCTGTTCCGTAACAATATATATATATATATATATATATATATATATATATATATATATATATATATATATATATATATATATATATATATATAGTTTTCATAAGAAAGGCGACTCCAAAGACCTTAGTTACTATCGACCTATTAGCTTATTATCAGTTGTTTACAAAATCTTCACTGAAGTTCTTCTAAACAGAAGAATAACAAATTTGGAAGAAAACTAACCTTATGAGCAGGCAGGATTCCTAAGCGGGTATTCGACTACTGATCATCTACACACAATGAATCAGTGATCAGAGAAAAACAGAATATGCTAAACCTAGGTTTTATCGATTACGAAAAGGCATTCGATTCAGTGGAGTGCATGGTAATTATAAATTCACTGCGGGAACAAGGAATAAACGAGAACACTGTAAAACTGCTTTTTAAATTATATAAAGACTCAGAAAAAATTAAGACTGAGAAAGGCGTGCATCAGAGAGATACAGTTTTACCAAAATTATTTGCAGCATGACTTGAAAGTATTTTCAGAAAGATAGAATGGGAGAAGAAAGGAGTAAGCATAGAGAAAACTTATACCATCTAAGATTTGCAGATGATATTGTCCTAATTTCAGAAACGGCAGAGACATTGCAAGAAACGTAAATGATCCAAATAAAGTATCAAAGCATGGTTGAGGATGAACCGGAGTGAAACTAGAGTAATCCTTAATCCAGATACAAGATAGCCTCTTTAGAATAAACGAAGAAATAGTTTAAGAAATCGAGGAGTACAATTACTTGCGGCAAAAACTAAAACTAACGAAAGACATGATAGCGAAATAAAAAGTATTACGATTAGATGGACAGCTTTCGGTAAACAAAATCATGAAGAGTAACTTGCCAATATGTATGAAACGAAAAGTAAATAACGAATATATATTCCCAGCTATGAAGTACGGCTGTGAGACCTGAAAACTGACGAAATAAATGGATTAATCAGCTAATTAGTTCTCAAAGAGCAATAGAAAGGTCAGTGTTTGGCGTATCTTTAAGAGACAGGAAACGCTCAACTTGGGTGAGAGAGCAGACTAAAGTCAAAGACAATACAGAAGATATAAAAGAACAGAAGTGGATGTTGGCAGGTCATGCAGCAAGAATAAGGGATAACCAATGGAGCAAAAGGATGATTGACTTGAATCCAAAAGACTGTAAGCGTAACAGAAGTCCAGACAGGAGGTGGAGAGATGGTAATAGAGAAGTCTGCAGGCAAAACGTGGCAGAGATTGACTCAGTCAAGGAATTCGTGGAAAAGCCTGAAGGAGGCCTTTGTTCAACAGTGGACTTGCAGTGGCTGATGATATACAGTATATATAAATATAATTAAATTATTAATAAATTAACATCTCGCGCACTCATAGTTTCAGTAAGTTTCACGGCACACGATTTATCTCGACTGGCCACCCGCCCAGCATGCCAGCGCGCCGCTAAAAACACTTATTCTCGCCTTATTTTCGCCACCCAAACCTCAATTTACTGCCATGAAATCTATATCATCTTATTCGTTGATGTTTGTTCTAGCTGATAAGCAAAAAAAAAAAAAAAAAAAACACACACACACACACACACACACACACACACACACACACACAGAAAAACACGAATAAAACTACATTAGGCGGCCCTGAATAAATATTTTGCAAAGTCAATCTCACTTCCCAGCATCGAATGCTTTCCATCATACAGGAAAATGTTGTTAGAAGTTTTGATAGAGAATTTCATCAACTTTCTAATGAAAAATATCCGGTTGTGATATGATTTGTAGTTTTCGGGAAAATAGCCAAAAACTGAAAGCCATAAAAAAAAAAAAAAATTGTACAGGGAGCTCTACTGCACAACTTTTCTCGCACAAATTATGTTTTTAGTTCATAATATTATATTGTGTAGAATTTCATGAGCTTCCTCATGGTACCCGCCGTTTTTTGATAGGCCTCATAGTTTCCGAGTAAATCGCAAAAAAAAGACTGGGTACTGACGGCTGTGAATCACTTTTGTCATGCCTGCACAGCAAACGCTATATTCCCGCCTACGTAACAACGACTTTTCACCAGAGATATTAGATTGTTATGTCCTGTACATATGCAGAATTTACTGCTCTTTATCATGGTTCTTACAGGAAATTGATACGTCCAATAGTTTTCGAGTAATTGGCCGACAAAGTGAGATTACTCCTCCGAGTGCTTGCTACTTTTACTGCAAGTGAGAAAAAAACACACACTGTTCCTCCGCCTTTTCGTACAAAATAAACCCCCCAACGCTTATATTTTGGTAATGAACATACGTAGAATTTACTGCTCTTTATCTTGGTTCTTATAGGAAATCGATACGTCCAATAGTTTTCGAGTAATTGACTGACAAAGTGAGATTACTCCTCCCAGAGCTGGTTACTTTTACCGCGAGAAAAAAAAAAAAAAACACTCTGTTCCCCCGCCTTTTCCAACAAAAAATGCTCCCAAAGACATTTATTTTGGCAGTGAACATACGAATAATTCACTGATCTTTATCATGGTTCTTACAGAAGTCGATACGTCCAATAGTTTTCGAGTAATAGGACGACAAAGCTAGATTACACTTCCGATCGCTGCCTAGTTTTACCGCAAGTAAAAAAAAAAAAAAACATTGTCTTCCCCCCCCTCTGCCTGAAGACTATGCTCCCAAAGCCCTTTTTCTTTTTTTCTTTTTTATGTACAGACTGTAAAATCTCCAAGAGTTGTTTTTATATTGTTATAACCTACTAGACATGAACACTACTTTTTTCTAGTTACTGCTAATGAAGCTGTACTTTTTTGTCATATGTGAAATATGTAGAAGAAAATGGTTATTTGTGTGAAAAATATAGGGGTATTGATAATAGGTGAATATACAGATCAACAAAATTAAGAAAACTCACTTCCTCCAGGGGTGTTGAGCTGCCTGCAGGACCTTGTGGGATTTGAAGATGAGGAGTTATGTAATGTGTGTGTGTGTGTGTGTGTGTGTGTGTACGCTCCACTAGGGAATACTTCGCTCGGTATGGTACCATTTGAGCCAATCACCCATGCCAAGTGGCACATCACAAGCAGGATACATGTGACTTGTGTCCCTCCTCATCTTCGCCAGGGCACACAGGGCCTCCTCCGGTTGGGGATGCTCTCCTGTCGATGGCCCAGTGTGTGATCCAACCACACTGTCGTTGATGACTCTCTGACGCTTGGTTGGATGTCCTCCTGGTCTTCCCCGGTCCTGTCGTCCTGGAGGTGCAGCTGCAGGGCCGGGCATGGCAGCAGCAACAGGCTCTCCCGACGGACCAGGAACTGCTGCAGATGGTCATCTCGGCACCCCTGCTGGTCCTGCAGGCGATGGTTGCGTTGGCTTCTGTGCTGGTCCTCCTCCTGGAAATGGTGGTGTTGGCACCTATGCTGGTGCTAGTCCAGGAGATGATGGTGCTGGCACCTGTGCTGGTATTGCTGCAGGTGCCGCAAATGCCGGAGGTCCTGCTGGTCGTCGGGTTGGAAGGTCAGGGGCATGGTGGATGATGTGCCCTGATGCGGGCCACTTCTGCTTCATCAAAGTGGAGGAGCTTGTCAACTAGCTCCGCCACAAATTCCAGCAGATTGACTGACCTGCACAAGCACTTCTTGTACAAGGTGAACACGTTGAAAATGGCCATCTGGATGAAATAAAAGGTGATTTTCTTGGTCCGTTTCACTGTCCACTGCTGGATGGGGCAATATTGGACCATCTGGTCGAAGAGGTCCACCCCACCCATGTGTCGATTGTAGTCCTCCACCACAACGGGCTTGTCCACGGACTTCTGGACATAGGTTGTCCTCTCATCAGGACCCCTGGTCTTCCCTCGAACCTGCTTCCAGACGGTGCTTGTGCTGTGGAAGGTGGAGACGCGGAGGCTGAGGTGCCCCTTCCATGCCAACATGCCCTCATCCAGGCTGAGGTGCTCCTCGGGTAGGTAGGTGTCCTGGAACCGCTGAAGGAGGTACTCCATCACCGTGCGAACCCTGATGAGCCTACCGTGATTGTCCTGGGGTATAGTGAGTGAGTTGAAGGCGTGAAAGTGTTTCAGGATGGCCCTGAAATGCCTCCCACTCATCACTTGCTGGAAAAGGGGGTAATTATGGAGACGGGATCTCCTCCAGTAATGCCTGATGGCATATTCACCACCCCCATGAAGAAGTAGAGCCCCAGGAACTTGGCCATCTCCTCTTCATTAACAGATGAACCATGTGTCCAACACAGTCCCCAGGAATGATGCGTAACTGTTAGTCTCGAGGGTGAAATATGTCAACAACTCCCTGGTGAAAAACAGCTAGAAGAACTGGAGAGGCATTGTTGGCGGATCCACTCTCATTCCTGGGGATTCTGTGAAGGACCCATTAGTTGGCGCGAATGGGCCACTGCTCCACCCTGGATCCTCTGCGGCAACACTTCCCGCACTGGTGGCAGTGGGTCAGCCTACCTTCTGCCTCCCCTTGGCCGCCCCCCATAGCTGGGTCGTGGACCACACTGGCATGGTCGAGGTGGTGATGGCTCCGATGATGACGATGATGAGGCTACCTCCTGTTGCTGCAAAATGTGGGGGGGGGATGAATGCAACCGGGCAGGGGATGACAACAGTCACATCCTGCACCAGTTGCGTCACAGACACTGCGCCGCATGCAGGTGCCAATGTCACGTAACTAGGCCCTGCTACCAGTGACATGGGCTCGGCCAAGGGGGAACTGGAGGCTAGAGGTGGAGAGACTGCGATGGCCGCTGGAGCAATGTCTCTCTCTCTCTCTCTCTCTCTCTCTCTCTCTCTCTATATATATATATATATATATATATATATATATATATAAATATATATATATAAAAATATATATCTATATCTCTATATCTATATATATATCTATATATATATATATATATATATATATATATATATATATATATATATTGTTACATAGCCTATGATTTCATCATCCTTTGTATAATTCTAACATACAGTATGCTGCATGTTTGATCACGATTCGCCTCGTGGCTTCCATAGTGACCAGGCTTGCGTATTCTACTTCATTCCCCTCTTCTCCCATTATAGTAGAGTAAGTCGTTCTTTCTGTTGTTCAGAGCAGGAGTGTCAACTCTTTGTTTCCTATGGCTTCATTTACGCGTCCTTCTTACAAGTTGCATCAAGCTCTGCCGGCCCCTATATAATGAGTTCAGTCTCTGCATTAGTTGCCACTTAGATCTACTCCTCATTTTGTTCACATCTCTGTCCTCCCCTGTATAGTGTATTATTATTTTTGTGGGTGCTCAGGAAGTCTCCAGCCATCTAGCTACTGTATAATTTGAGTATAAGTGTTGTTACCATTTTTCTTGTACTGTATGGCCTAAGGCGTTAATTCGTAGGCCTGCTAAGGTTTTTGTGATTCATGTAAAGTTTTTAAAGTCAGCCAATGTGAGTAGTGTTTTGTATCTGTGATAATATTATATCTTACTTTAACTGAGCATTATCCCGTTTTCTCATTTTATCAGGGCTGACTTAGATAAATTTGTTCTTGTTAAATTCGTGTTAATAGAGGCTATTGCAGTTAACCATATATTTAACCTGTTTTTGCCATTACATTATCCTTATGAGTCCTGAATGTTTAGTTGTTAGTTTGAGCATTAAATTTTAACTTTTAATTTTACCTAAGTCTTTTGTTTTGAACCTGGAACTTTGCGGGACAGTAGTGATTTTAGTTCTCACTTGAAGTGTTCATTATCTCTCTCTGTTCCGTAACATAAATTTGGCGACCTCTTATCAGGATATTCAGGATATTATCATAAGGATATTGCTTGATATTTTGTGACTGTGATTTATTCATAATGTCTACTATTACTACTCTTGATGAAGCCCAAGATTTTTTGTCAAATGTGCAAACAGTGTGTGATGTAGAAAACAGAACAAAGAATGAACTTAAGCTTGTTGCTCAACAATTGGGAATTCCTGTTCGCTCTCATCAGTCTAAAGATCAAATTGTTGACATGATTAATAAAAGCTTGTTTAATGTAACTCCTCCAGATGAGCAAACGCAGATTGAAATAGCTAAGTTACAGCTAGCCCTGCAGGAGGCTCTTGCTAAGGAGGCTGAGTTTCAGGCTCGTGCTAAGGAGGCTGAGTTTCAGGCACGTGCTAAGGAGGCTGAGTCTCAGGCTCGTATTCAGGAGGCACAGGCACAGGCTCTGGCACAAATTGAACTTGCTAGGATTCAGACGGACCATGAGTATCGCATGAAACAAGGTGAAACTGGATCATCTAGCTCTGATGATTTTGATGTGGCTAAAAATGTTAAACTTGTCCCTCCTTTTAATGAATCTGATTTAACAAAGTATTTTCAGTTGTTTGAGAGGGTAGCTACAGGTTTTAATTGGCCCAAAAAGCATTTGCCAGGACTCCTTCAAACTGTTCTCACTGGTAAAGCTCAAGTAACTTATGCATCTTTGCCTCAGGATCAATCTGATAATTATGATGTAGTTAAGAGCTTGATTCTTAAGGCCTATGAGCTTGTTCCTGAAGCCTATAGAGTAAAATTTAGGACAACTTATAAGCAAGATAAGCAATCCCATGTTAAGTATGCAAAAATCAAAGAAGATCTGTTAGAGCAGTGGTTAAATTCTAAGAATGTAAATTCTGATTTTGATAAATTTAAGCAGATGATTTTGCTGCAGAACTTCAAAAGGTGTATTAATAATGATGTAAGCCTATATCTTGATGAGAAAAGAATATATAATTTGTCTGATGCTGCAGTTTTAGCTGATGAATACAGTATGTTCTCACTCACGAGAGATATTCTAAAGAAAAAAGGAAAGCTGAGAGTAAGTACGTTGCCTCTACTCAGAGTACAGGTAGCAGGAAAAGAATAAAGATGATGTTTCTCAGGAAGTAAATACCAGCTCCACCTCTAGATTTCTCAAAAGTAAATGTACTTATTGTAGTAAGCTTGGTAATAATACGGAGAAATGTTTCAGGAGACAGCGTGATGTGAACAAAAAGAAGTCTTTAAATATTCAGTCAATTGGTCTAGTGTCCACCCTTGAGAGTTCCCAGAATTATTTAACCGAGTTAACTGAACCTGGTTTGAGGGGTAAATTAAATTCTCATGATGAAGCTCCTTTTTTGAGCAGTGACGTGGGTGACACTCTCAAGAGTTCATGGGCTAATTTCCTGTCTGATGGTTTTGTCAGTCCTCTGGACAGTAATGACAAGAAATCAGTTAAAATATATCGTGATCCAGGTACTTGCCAATCCCTTATGCTGACCAGTGTTCGAGGCTCTAATGTTAATTCCTCTGATGAAACTGTAATCTTACAAGGTGTAGGGAATAATTACTTCTCTGTCTCTCTGTGCAGAGTGAATTTAGAGTCTGGTTTTGTTAATGGTTCTGTTATGGTTGGGTTGGTTGAGACACTCCCAATGTCAGGTGTAACTTTCTTACTTGGAAATGATATTGGTGGAAGTCAAGTGTGTCCAGCTCCTCAGTTGTTTAGTGAATCAGTGACTGCGACCCAGGATTGTGATACCCCTGATGTGTTCTCTGCATGTGCTGTCACTAGGGCTAAGTCTAAAGTTACTGGTGACTTAGGGGATAATGATGATGATGATGTTATCCTAGCTGACACTTTTCTTGCTAATGTGGACCACTCACCAGATGAGGCAGTACCCCGTAGTGCTGATAATTCGTCTCGTCAAGAGTTGGTTGAGTTGCAGGTTGCTGACCCTGAGTTGAAAGGTCTAGCTAACTCTGCTTGCAGCGAGGAAGAGTCAGCTGGTGCTTCTACTTGTTATTATATAAAGTCAGGAGTACTTATGAGAAAGTGGAGACCCCCAACAGCATCAGCCGACTGTGAATGGGAGGTTGTACATCAAGTTGTCATCCCTCGTGTTTGTAGGCAGGATATCATTAGAGTGGCTCAGGATTCCAGTTTGGCAGGACACCTTGGAGTGAGGAAGATTGTGGCACGCATTTTGAAACACTTCTACTGGCCAGGTATCTTCAGAGATGTTTCCTGGTATTGTAAGTCTTGTCACACCTGTCAAGTTGTGGGGAAGTGTAATCAGACCGAAAAGGTTGCACCTCTAGTTCCCATTCCTCCTTTTGAGGCGCCATTCATCCGTGTGTTGGTGGATATTGTGGGCCCTCTTCCTAAGACTTCTTCACGATTTTCTTACGTGTTGACCCTGATTGATATGGCTACTCGTTATCCTGAAGCCATTCCACTTAGAAATATCTCAGCAAAGAACGTGGTTAAGGAAATGCTAGGGTTCTTCACCAAGTTTGGTCTGCCCAAGGAGGTACAGTCAGACCGGGGAAGTAATTTCATGTCAAATGTTTTCAAGCAGCCTCTGAAAGAGTTGGGCATCACCCAGATCACATCTTCAGCTTACCATCCCCAGACCCAAGGAGCGTTGGAGAGATATCATCAAACACTCAAGTCGATGCTCAGGAAATACTGTTTGGAACATCAGAAAGACTGGGATAAAGGTCTTCCATTCGTTGTATTTGCCGCAAGAGAATCTCCAAATGAATCACTGGACTTCTCACCCTTTGAACTACTGTTTGGCCATGAAGTAAGAGGACCCCTTAAGCTACTCAAGGAATGCTGGCTGTCGGAGGAAGATGACGTCAACCTGCTGGAGTAGGTGATGAAGTTCAAAGAACGGCTGTCCACTGCTTTACAGCTGGCGAGAGAGAATTTAGGAGCTGCTCAGGAGTTTTCGGCATTACTGCAGGAGTACCCGCAAGTGTTCCATGCCACTCCAGGAAGAACCACTGTGTTGATGCATGATGTCGATGTTGGAGACGCAAAGCCAATTAAACTGCCTCCTTACCGTGTGAACCCAGTGAAAGTTCCTCTCATCTAGAAGAAGCTTTGCTACCTGTTGGACCACAAGATGATTGAGCCCTGTCAGAGCGAGTGGAGTTCTCCTGTCACTGTAGTCCCTATGCCAGGTGGGTCACAGCGGCTTTGCATCGACTACAGACGTGTTAATCAGATAACCAAAACAGACACTTACCCTCTCCCTCGCGTGGAAGATTGCATAGACAAGATCGGAAAGGCTAGGTTCATAAGTAAGTTTGATTTGTTAAAGGGATACTGGCAAGTACCTATGACTGAACGTGCTATGGAGAGCTCATGTTTTTTAACACTAGGAAAGACTTTTGCATGTTCTGTAATGCCATATGGTATGAAGAATGCACCAGCCACTTTTCAGAAGCTCATGAATGTTGTAACAGAGGGTTTGGCAGGGTGTGTTGTTTATATTGATGATGTATTAATCTTCAGTGACAACTGGAAAGATCACCTATGGCATGTCAGTAAAATTCTTGAGCGTTTGGTTCAAGCTAATCTTGTAGCTAATTTATCAAAGTGTGAGTTTGGTCAAGCTAAAATTCAGTACCTTGGGTATGTAATTGGTGATGGACACGTTGCACCACCAGCAGCTAAGGTTCAGGTTATAAGTGATCTTCCCAGACCTAAAAGAAGGAAAGTGCTACAAAGATTTTTGGGAATGGTAGGTTATTACAGGAGATTTGTTCTTAACTTTTCAATTCTTGTATCACCACTTACAGACCTACTGAAAAAGGGAGTTAAATTTGTCTAGACCAATAACTGTGAATCCTCTTTCAGTAAACTTAAAGCTATCCTATTAAGTCAGCCAGTGCTCGCTACTCCAAATTTTGCTAAGCCTTTTAAGATGGCTGTTGACACAAGTGATACAGGAGCCGGGGCTGTTTTGCTGCAAGAGGATGATCAGGGTATTGAACACCCTGTATCTTATTACAGTAAGAAGTTCACTCCACCTCAAAAGAACTACTCAGCTATTGAGAAAGAGCTTTTGGCCTTGATTTTGGGTTTACAGCATTTTTCATTTTATTTGTGTTATGGTTTTGACCCCATAGTCATTTATACCGATCATAACCCACTGAAATTCCTTAGTAAGTTTAAAGATAAAAATCAGAGATTGACAAGATGGAGTCTACTTCTTCAGGAGTATTCATTAGACATACAACATGTCAAGGGGAAAGAAAATGTTATTGCAGATTGCTTATGTAGACTTTAGACAGATTGTTTTAGAGTAATAAGAAATTTCCTTTGTAAATTTCTTTTCCTTTGTGGGGAGGTGTTACATAGCCTATGATTTCATCATCCTTTGTATAATTCTAATGTACAGTATGCTGCATGTTTGATCCCGATTCGCCACGTGGCTTCCATAGTGACCAGGCTTGCGTGTTCTACCTCACTCCCCCCTTCTCCCTCTTATAGTAGAGTAAGTCGTTCTTTCTGTTGTTCAGAGCAGGAGTGTCAACTCTTCGTCCTCTGTGCCTTCATTTGCGCGTCCTTCTTGCAAGTTGAATCAAGCTCTGCCTGCCCCCTATATAATGAGCTCAGTCTCTGCATTAGTTGCCACTTAGATCTACTCCTCATTTTGTTCACATCTTTGTCCTCCCCTGTATAGTGTATTATTATTTTTGTGAGTGCTCAGGAAGTCTCCAACCATCTAGCTGCTGTATAATTTGAGTATAAGTGTTATTACCATTTTTCTTGTACTGTATAGCATGAGGCGTTATTTCGTAAGCCTGGTAAAGTTTTTGCTGTCAGCCAGTATTAATAATATTTTGTATCTGTAATAATATTATATCTTGCTTTAACTGAGCATTATCCGGTTTTCTCATTTTGTCAGGGCTGACTTAGATAAATTTGCTCTTGCTAAATTCATGTTTATAGGGGCTATTGCAGTTAACCATATATGTAACCTTTTTTGCCATTACATTATCCTTATGAGTCCTGAATGTTTAGTTGTTAGTTTGAGCATTAAACTTTAACTTGTATTTTTACCTAAGTCTTTTGTTTTGAACCTGGGACTTTGCGGGACAGTAGTGATTTTAGTATTCTCACTTGAAGTGTTCATTATCTCTCTCTGTTCCGTAACAATATATATATATATATATATATATATATATATATATATATATATATATATATATATATGTGTGTGTGTGTGTGTGTGTGTGTGTGTGTGTGTTCTTACCTAATTGTATCTTTACAGGAATGGGTCAAGCTCGTACTGTCCCGTGTATTAAACCATTTTCATCATACATATCCTTAAATTTATGAATGGTTTTGGCACACACTATTTCATTCGGTAGCACATTCCACTGATCAATTACCCTATTTGGGAAACTGAATTTCCTTACGTCTTTATCGCCTCTCTTTTTATGTAGTTTTTTGCAGTATCCTCATGCTGATGCTCCTCCATAGGATATATATTCATCAGTCTATTTTCTCTTTCTCTGAGATGCATTTATATAGCATAATGATGTCTCCTCTTTTCCTTTCCTCCTGTAGTGTTGGTAGATTCAGTTTTTCTTTCTTCATAGCTTTGATCCCTTAAGCTTGTAGCTGTTCTTTGTACTTTTTCGGTCTTATCTATGTGTTTTTTTAGATGAGGATTCCAGACTACTGATGCATACACCAGGGTTGGTCTGATGAATGATATTATTTTTCTGTGTCACGGCGGGAATGTAAATTTAAGAATTAGAAAAGCTTTGATATTACTTGAAAGTAGAGACAAGGAATTAACTTGTGAAAATAAAGTAGTAAGTTTTACTTTATGCCAGCTTACTTCGCCGATTCTCTATGGACGAGAATTTATAAACTTTCTCAACACCACACGGCAGAGACTAATTACTCACGAGTGCTGTTTGTTAGTACTGTTAGCCTCTTGAGAAAGTTACTCCACCCCTGACAATCAATAATTAATGATAATAATAATGGACAGGTTCTTACCGGTGCTTAACTCCCAGCTGGCACAACGGATTTAAGTTTGATACAAAAGAACTGGCCTAAGTACCAGTTATGAATAATGTAGGGAGTTTGTGCAAACTAGGAGCGACAGACTGAAGTAAGCTTAATGTGGAGAAATAAAACAAGAGTCTAATTACATTAAGCTCAAAGAAAAGAACTGTAAATTTAATGATTACAATAAAATAAATTTACGTTATGAGTCTCAAAATGAATTCAAAAGGGGAATTCACTGTCACTAAGGGACTCATGAATTCAAATAGCAAAGAGAATACGCTCACTTGCTCATTCAAAAGTTAATCAAACTTAAGCTTAGAAAAGCGAACAGAAATACTGGTCAGTGGAGGGACAGAGCCGAACAAAAGACTGGGCGTCAGCATGATGAACACCAAACACTGCTATTCACTGCAAGCCCGTTTTGCCAAATCACCATCTAGGTGGAGATTCAGGAATTCGCTGTAGAACGGAGACGCTACTCTACGCTGGGCGCAAACGGTTCTATCCTTGTGGTGACTCAAAGCTAAGTTCAAATGGGAAATAGAGGCAAGAGCTGGCCGTGCTTGCCGGAAGTAGGCGTGGCCTAACTTCAACGGTCAACGAAGAGAGGGCAAACGATAATCGCTTACAATAAATCACTCAGTGAAAGCACTAATGTCATGCATAAAATTGGTCACTTACGAAAAAGTTACAAATGTTCTGAAAACCATCCCGACCGAAGCGAATACAAGGATGGTTGAACTGAGTGATGCCCAGTGGGAATTCCACTAGAGTTCGTGGTTTTCTCACCAAAGTACAATATCACGAATTTTTTAAATACACTCGCGCGAATTCGTGACATTACGCCCCATCAATATCAAAATTTTCTTCAGAAAATTTTTTCGATATATATATTTACATCCTAACTCAGTCACACAAGATTCACACTGTGGTGTGTGTACTATCCTGCTACAGGAGAAAATCACTGTCGCCCAAGAGTGTAAAAACCTCATATTTACGTTAACAGACGCAAGCATGAGGAAAAAACTCCGTGACGACGGTGAAAAATCCTGTACTCAGGTCAAACTGAGCGAAAAGTTCGCTACATTTACATTAACAACTAATTGTTATGTAGCGTGGTGTATGGAATACACAGTGTAGTTGTGACAGTTGTAGTGTAACCGTACCTATGTGTAAAATGATATGATACAAATTAATAGTAAATGGAGATGACAAGGCAGAAGAGAAGAGGCAGCAGCATGTGGCAGAGACGATCAGCTGATCTGCACGGCAAAACTGCTACACCCGCCACCTGTACCTGTGAAATCAATCAAGGTGGAGCATCAAAAGTGTCAATGCGACAAACAATTTTTATTAAATTACAATTTCTCTCTCTGCCTATTAGTCAGTACTTATGTTACAAAAGGTACACCGTTATTTTCTTAATGGACACATTATTAACCTGGAAACGTTTTCCTTGGATTGCTCAAATCTCTCAGAACGGGCAGTTTACTGGTTAAGCCTAACTCTACACTTACGATTAATATTGGCAAGCTGAGAATCCCTATGTAATCTCGGGTAGGTCACATTTTAACACCCGATGTGGGTGTTAAGACTAATGTGGATAATATGCATTCTCCGCGAATCCTCAAAGAGGACCACAGCTCGAGACACCACAAGGTAATTCAGACACAGCTCGGATTGTCCCTATGGGGTTCTTGAACTTTCCCCTTAACCTACAGTACCTATGTATGCACAGGCCCTGGACATAGTGTCCTGTGGGGCCAACGTGCAAGACGCCAGGTCTGCATCCACATCACCACTGCCCTGTCTTTCAGCTGACTCAGAGATTATGGGTGTGGATTCAAATGGACAGGAAGGACATGTCCCTGGTTGGTGGTACATTGACACACATTGCAGAAATGCACAAAGCTATCTATTTCTTGTCACATTCCTGGCCAGAAAAAGTCAGCACAGATACGGCCCTGGGTTTTCCTTTTGCCCATGTGACCTCCTGAGGCTGATCAATGACCCCATTCTAAAACTCCTTGGCGATACTTAGCGGGAACGACAAACTGCAGTTGAACCTCACCCTGGGGTGTTCGTGACTCACAGTACAGCCGTCCTTGTTTACGAAGGAACCTGGCTTGACCTCCCCATGAATACTTTATCACTCTACCCTTTTGTTTCTTCCGCACAGCAATTTTTTTTTTTTTAAATGTGCACGACTCTGGGCATAGGCTTCACAGCCTGCTCTCAAGGCCCAGCAGTCCTCCTACATTTCATACACCTCTACATGTTACCACTTCGACGCTAACACCCACCGACCATATTAAATACATGTTAGGGCTGTCTCATACAGGAATGGTGTATTGGTATTAGCGGGGGTATTTTTACATGTCGGCTGGTCTTTTGGTACATCAGAAAAGCCTGCTTTACATGAAATTCAAATCCTTAAACTGTTCCCTGCCCCAGCGGGGATTTGAACTTGGGTCCAGTAGGACTGCAGGCCACCTCTCTCCCGATTGAGTCACCGCCTCCCCCACTATAGTGTCGAGTCAGAGTGTTGTTCTTGAAAAACATCTTGGCTACAAATCAGATCTTGCGGCGATGCAATGGTCACAGGGGTGACACAGTTTGGAGCCTCAGCCATGGCTCGTGTTACTGCAGCCACAGTCTGAGTAGCGTCATCTATGGTGCTACTATACTTGGCACCTGCTATGTGCCTATAATAGGGTCAAAGGTTCTTGCATGACAACTGCAAGTGTAATACCAGTGTAAAATGGAGATGCCACCTGGATACATGCCTCAGGGAACAATCTCTCTGATCCATCAATAAGCCAAGCTTGGATCTGTCGACCTGTGTATTCCTCAGGCTGAACTAGACTCTGTCTGACAAAGCAACCTGAGGAACCATTGTCTCTCAGGACCTTTACAGGAACGCCTCCCACAAACCCTGGCTGTACAAAGAAGACAGTTACCTGTGGGAGGGCCTGTGGAGGAAGCGGCCAGCCATTGATAAGGCTGCTGAATTAACGATGCGACAAACATGGTGCCCTGAGAACTAGATATGTGAGGGGTCATACTCACTGCGTGGGGAGATGGAGCGTTGGCCACCTGTGGTGGAGAGTTCACTGTCACTGGGGGATTGGCAAACTGTGGAGAAGTACCTGTACTGCTAGGAAAGACACCACCGTACGCCTGAGGGGTTGTACTCACCATCTTGGGAGATGGAGCATTGACCACCTCTGGAGGAGGGTTCACTGTTGCTGGAGGACTGGTGAACTGTGGAGAAGTACCTGTGCTGCTAGGGACAACACCGCACTGTTGTTGAGGAATGAACGCTGCGTTTGCCTCCTGCCTCTGATACACTGGGGCTGGTGCTGAAAAGGGTTGTCCCAACCTTTAATTGTGTGGCTGATACTGCTGCTGGTTAGGATACTTGTTGTACCCCTTCCAATCAGATTTCTGGGTATTTTGCCCCTGGTCCTTCTTCTGGAGTTTGTTTGGACCTTGGCCATTATTCTGAGAAAGGCATTGATGCTGGGGTTCAGTCTGAGATGGTTTCCCAGTTTTGTCAGCTTTCCTGTTCCAGGTGTGTTGCTTACGAGTTTGGTACCCATACGCAGTGAAGGATGCATCAGCCTTCTCCACCATTTGGCTGGTATCCCTTACCTGGCAGATCTTAAGCTGAGCCATAAGCTCAGCAGGCCACGACTTTTCTAGCTGCGTGCGCAGCATAAGGGCAATTATCCCCTCTTGCATGCAAGGGGTCTCATCTTTCTCCATCCACTCATCTAACTAAGCAGTAAGCCGATCGAGGAACTGAACAGAAGTCTCCTTTTCTTGGAGACACGCCCTTGTAAACTGACTCCTGGCGTCGTCAACTGCGAGACTGTTCGCTTTGATGACTGTGGCCTTTGTCATCTCATATGTGAGATTGTCTCCACGAATTCTGTGGAGAATATCGAGGGCAGGACCCTCAAACAAGCTAAGAAACTGGAGCCGCTTAGCTGCCTCATCTAGCTGGTACAGCTGCGCCATGTCTTCGAAACGAGCTATGAATGGCTCGATTCGTTCACCTTCCTTGTATGAAGGAAGCTTGAAGCGTGGGGTTGCCAGAACTTGTGCAGGAAGAGTGCTCGTGGAGCTTGGGTTAGCTGCACCCGATGTGTCTCAAGCCAAGGAGCCTCACTTGAGCTTCAGCATCTCGAGTTCATGTTTCTCACGTGCCTCGACACGTTCGTGTTCATGTTCTCTCTCTCGTTGTTCTCACTCGTATTCACGTTCTCTCTCGTGTTATTCTCGCTCGTATTCACGTTCTTGTTCCTCGCACTGCTCTCGCTCGTGTTTGCGCTGTTCTGACTCATGGTCGCATTGAATTCTACGCTCTTCATGGGCATCACTCTCACACTGTTGTTCGTAACTAAACCGTGAGAGCACATATTCTTTAATTTGTTGGGGATCGGTAAGCCCCATATCTTTGGCTTCCTGTACATATATATTAGTAGCCAAGATGCTAACTCAACTAAGGCTGAGTGGGCTAAAGACTGAGTACTAACTGCTATTTTGCAGAGAAATGCTAATAATCAAAAGTAAAGAATATAGGCACAGGTTGGTGGTGACCAGTTTTATCTAGTTAAACTGGTAAAGAAAATAAGAAAAAAAAAATGCAACTGACTGGGAAAACTATTAAGTAAAATTAATAGAGATGAATCAATAACCACCAGTAAGACAGTGCCTATAGACTTTAATGATAACAAATACCTAGGTGTGAGTGAGTGAGTATTATCTCGTTAATAACTTCAGAGGTAGGAGTTAATATCCTGGAATGAGGTCGCCAGATGTCACGTGGAAAATGTGAATTTAAGAATTAGAAATGCTATGATATTACATGAAAGTAGAGACAAGGAATTGACTTGTGAAATTCAAGTAGTAAGTTTTACTTTATTCCGGCTTATTTCGCCGATTCCCTAAGAACGAGAATTTATAAACTTTCTCAACAGTACACAGCAGAGACTAATTGCTCATGAGTGCTGTTTGTTAGTACTATTAGCCTCTTGAGAAAGTGACTCCACCCCTGACAATCAATAAGTAATGATAATGATAATGGACAGGTTCTTGCTGGTGCTTAACTTCTGGCTGGCACAACGGATTTAAGTTGATACAAAAGAACTGGCCTAAGTACCAGTTATGAATAATGTAAGGAGTCTGTGCAAACTAGGAGCGGCAGACTGAAGTAAGGTTAATGTGGAGAAATAAAATGCGAGTCTAATTACATTAAGCTCAAGGAAAAGAACTTTAAATTTATTGCTTACAACAAAAATAAATTTACGTAATGAGTCTCAAAATGAATTCAAAAGGGGAATTCACGGTCACTAGGGGACTCATGAATTCAAATAACAAAGAGAATACACTCACTCGTTCATTAAAAAGCTAATCGAACTTAAGCCTAGAAAAGCGAACAGAAATACTGGTCAGTGGAGGGACGGAGTCGAACAAAAGACTGGGCGTCTGTGTGATGAACACCAAACGTTGTTATTCGCTGCAAGGCCGCTTCGCCAAATCACCGTCTAGGTAGAGATTCAGGAATTGCTGTAGAACGGAGATGCTGCTCTATGCTGGACACAAATGATCCTATCCTCGAGGCGACTCAAAGCTGACTAAGTTCAAATGGGAAATAGAGGCAAGAGCTGGCCATGCTTGCCGGAAGTAGGTGTGACCTAACTTCAATGGTCAACGGAAAGAGGGCGAACGATATACGCTCGCAAAAAATCACTCGGTGAAAGCACTAATGTCGTGCATAGGAGTGGTCACTTATGAAACAGTGACAAATGTTCTGAAAACCATCCCGACCGAAGCGAATACTGTTAATGCTGTCAATGCCCCCCTTTACGTCACTTGCAGGTGAAGGCAAAGTCTTGTAGTAGTTTTCTGACAATATATTAAACACCGTCTTGAATCAATATACAGCGATACTGGACAAACTCCATGTCCATCCCCAGACCCGTACAGACAGCTACTGATCGCCGGCTCTCATCCAGCTAGGGCGGTGGTCCCGATCACAGAGGCATGAATCACTCAAGGTAGACACAATAATCCGCTCATCATAGACATAACACTGGGCGTTGATGCCCTACTTGGATTCTACTTACATACTATATTTACATACTATATAATATCTACAAAAAGGTTACAAACAATTTTCCCCCTCATCAAAAAGTGTGTCTCCTGACACAGTGGTGAGACAGTAAATCATAATATGGCAAGAATGCAAGTGGTCTGAGTATACAGTCAACCGGGACTACATGGGAGTATAATAATAAATGAGATATTACTACATACTTCACAAAGCTGGGTGTAAGAAGGGATTAATATATTTACAGAACATGGCCATGCTGGAAAAAATAGCATAAACATATAAATTTGGACAATTTACAAATATATACATATGTAATCACAACATGAGTTTTACTCAGAACTACCATTTTCCAGGTCTTTTGGTTGTCGCACTAACCTGGTTGCTACACGGATATCATGCAACCTTTTGTCCATTCGCTTGAGACAACAGTACAGGATACAAACAATTGCAATAAAACTTAAAAAACATAAGACAACCGGAGGAAATACAAAGACTGGATGAGACCAGGAGCGGTTAAAAGCTGAGGAGAACTGGTTCATAATAACATCAGAATTGTTTAGATAGTTCAACATACGTAGGTTCTCTGATGTGATAGTAAGATTGTCTGTTGGTAGATGAAAGCTAGTATTAATAGGTTTGAAGATGTCATACTTGTGGGAGCGCAGTGCGAAGTGATAATGTGTGGCATGGGCTATTAAAGACTCAGACTTTACTGTACAGTAATCAGGGGCCTTATATAAACCAATTGCGGATAGTGAACGGACAGGGGTCCCTGGACAAATAAGACTGACAGGAGTTGAGACACTAAAGAAGAAATAGCGGATGTGATTTAGATGAGCATGGTGTACCTGGCCTTTGTGAGCAGGAGCAAAAGTACAGACAGGTTGGACTGAGAAGTTACGGACTAAGGCAGATTCGCAAGGAGCAACGCTGCCAGGAAAAATTGTTAGGAGATACGCAGCACAAACTCGAGAGTTGGGTGTGAGAAGGGCACATCTACCGGGGTCACTTGAGGAGGGGATGGCAATATAGAGATGATCATGGGAGAGAAGAAAGTACTCTGAAGAGACAGAGGCTTGTACCAGGGAGTTATTGTACCAGAAGGGAAAAGGAATGATGTGAAAGAGATCGAATATGATGGAAGAACGAAGAGAAATATGAACAATTATATCTTTAGTAAGGAATGTGGCTTCTAGTATTGGGAAGTAGTGTTCTAAGGAGGAAAATGGAATCATAGGAGACAAGTCTAATGCTGAGTGAGCCCATTCCAAGGTAGAACGAAGGTCAGAGAGAGATACTAAATCTAGGGTCACACGACTATCAACAGCATTGACTAAAATACGAATTACGCTAGAAACGTGGGAGACAAGAGAGTCCGGAGAAACCTGCAAATTATCAACAGGTAATTTAACATACATCAATTCTGAAATAATATTAGTCTGTGATACTTCACGCTTAAGAGCAATCGTAAAATTATTTAAAGTATTGGTAACATCATGTAAATGGTGGCTCATCTGTTGCAGCACAGAATGTTGAACTCGTAACACTTTGTCTTGGGACTCAAGGGCATTTACTAATTGAAGTAAGTCCTTTTTATAACCAGAAAGTTCACGGGTGGTCGCTACACCAAATAATCTACTGAAGATTTCTCCTCCAAGGTCAAAAAGTTCACGTTTCACTCGCGAGCGACCCACAGGCGTTTGGTGAGGGAAGGAATCTTGAAGATGGTTGAACTGATAACGAATATAATCTAATTTCCAGCAGATGGGTAGGTAGAGTGGGTACAAAAATGTGTCACTGGGATGTCGATTTTTAATTTCTGACAAGAGTCCCTGCAGGTCGTCTAGCTGACATGCAAGGTCAGGCAGGGCGATGGCCACGGCGGCCAGCGGCTCTAGGTCATAGCGCAATGAGACGATGTCTCTGACCACCATTACCTCGCCTCCTGCGCCAACCAAGGTCCCGGGCCGTACGGTACCATCGTTCTCACTCGATCCAGACCCAACCAGAGTCAACACTGTCAGCACGTAGACCCACAGCATCTTTCCTATAAAATGAGGTGATGTTAGAGGTGATGTTGATACTGATGGTAACGAGAGTGTGAGATGATAACGTTATGCAAGAGGCTTAGTGGCAGAATGCAACTTGGCACGATAGTCATTAACAGTAGGGGAAGGCTGAACAGTATTGTCAGAAGGAAGGTTTAGAGAAGAGGAAGAAGGTTGAGTAGGAGTTTGTTGTGGGGATGTGGTCTTTCTTAGTGGTTCCTCCAAGACTATTCGTTTTGATGCACGTTTGAGATGATCTGCATGCACCCATGTCGTCTCTGCCTTGTGTGGGTCTCTTAATTCGAATTTATTACCTTTACGAGATGTGACACGGAAGGGACCCAAGAATTTACTGTTTAGTTTTGATTCTCTGTCATGATCTAGGGCAAAAACTAAGTCACCTACTTGGATGGTAACATCTGTGGCAGCGGCATGTTGGTTACGTACCATCTCTTCATTTGTAAGGCCCAGATTATCCTGAACATATTTATGAATTTTCTTGAAGTTGGATAGGTTTACTCACAGATAGTTATCGTAGTTGTAGATTGGATCTGGTTTGGACTGCGACAGTGAATAAGGTAGTCTTTTGTCAAAGCCATATATGATGAAGAATGGTGTTTCTCCAATTGACTTATTGATGGATGAATTAATTGAAGCAGCTACCTGCGGAATCCACTCCTCCCAGGTGGAAGTCTGGTCCCCCACTATGTGACGCAGACTCTCCAATATCTTTCCATTCTGGCGCTCTACTAGGTCATTCAAGGCTGGATGATGGGCCACTGTATTGTATTTCTTACTTCCGTATCGAAGACAAACTTCTTCCAGTACTGAATTATTGAACTCTGACCCGTTATCAGTTAAAATTACTTGTTGTGTTGTGAAAGGGCAAATTACTGAATTAATAAAGGCATGTGCTACTGCGTTAGCAGACTTTTCACGCAATGGAACTAAGATAACAAATCTAGAGAAATGATCGACTACCACTAATAGATAAACGAAGCCAGATTCTGTACAAGGCAGCTTCAGAAGATCGAGAGAGACAGTTTACCAAGGGATTTGATGGTACTGGGTACTGCAATATAGGAGCAGGTTGACTGGTTGTCCCCTTGTGACGGGCACATGATAAATATGCATCGCAGTGCGCTTCTATATCCTTTCACAAAGTGGGCCAATAATATGACAGACTTGCTTGCCGTAAACTTCTGTCATTGCCAGGGTGTGATGCATGAGGGGTGTCGTGAATTAAATGGAGGGCAGCAGGAATTAAGTCTGTTGGAATGACTAGTTGCTTAACTTTGCGATGAGGTACGTTGTTACCTTTCAGTATTGAGTTTTTATAGGGCAATTCACTGTTGAGGAAGAAATCAGATACAGGGACAGGTAACTTTGGCAGAGAAGAATCATCGCCTGACTCTAGGACCTGTGACCATACGGGGTCCTCACACTGGAACCTACGTAGTGTGTCATAATTGAACGCTAAGTTTACGTCGCAACCGGTTGAGACTGTGGCAACATGCTGCGAGAGGGCATTGGCTACGACATCAGATTTTCCTGGAACGTATTCAAATGTTGGATTATAGTCAGTCACAGTGACTGCCCAACGTGCAAGTCGACCAGTAAGGATACGTCCCCGAAACAAGTCACATAAGGGAAGATGGTCTGTTTGGATGTGAACAGGATATCCGTAGATGATGTCACGGAAATGTTTTAGGGACCAGACCACGGCAAGGGATTCCCAGTGAGTTACACTGTAATTCTTTTCCGCGGAGTTTAGCACACGGCTAGCATACAGTAGGCAATGACACGTTTCTTTCCTTCGGAGTCATATTGCATGAGAACGGCACCTAGGCCTACTCCGGAAGCATCAGTACAGAGAAGAAATGGTTTAGAATAATCAGGGAATGCCAAAACTGGTGATTGTGCTAGAGTATTTTTCAGTGTTGTGAATGCGGTTGCCTGTTCATCAGCCCACACAAAAGACGCATCCTTCTTTAGCAACTTTGTTGACGGCACAGCTATCTGGGCGTACCCTTTAATGAACCTTCTATAATAGCCACTGAGACCGAGGAAACCGTGTACAGCGTCGGTGTTAGTTGGAGTTGGGAAATTCGTCACGGCCCTAACCTTGTCATCTGATGTGTGAATTCCGTGAGCGTCAACATGTCCTAGGAATTGGAGTTTCTTACGTAAAAAGTCACACTTTGCTAGGTTGATCTTAAGTCCAGCTTGTTTGAGTCTAGTGAACACTTCGGCTGACTTTTCTAAGTGTTCCTCCACCGAGTGACTAGCGATTATGACATCATCTAGATAAGCAAAAACTGAGTGACCTATCATCCCGGCAAAAACTATGAATTAGTCGCATGACCGCTGAAGGTGCATTTCTCAAACCGAATGGAAGTCCACGGAATTGGTAATGACCAGATGGAGTACTGAAGGCAGTGATAGGACGAGATGATTCTTCCATCTCGACTTGCCAATAACCACTTAAAAGATCTAGGGAGAAAAAAACACAATTGTTTTCGCCTAAGGATTCCAGAAAATCAGTGAGTACAGGAACTGGAAATCTGTCTGCGACAGTCAGTGCATTCACGCGTCTGTAATCTATGACTGGTCGTAACTCGCCACCTTTCTTTGGAACCAGAAATAGTGGGCTGTTCCACGGGTTATCAGAGTGTTCAATGACCTCATTATCCAACAAGTCCTGAATAAGACGATCGGCTTGTTGACGTTGGCTAGGTGGTAAACGGTAGGCAGGTATATATACTGGCTGAGCACCTAGCTGTAATGTAATGTTACTGTATACTTGATCAAATTTGTCTTTCCCATATTCTCACCTGGTAGGGCTACGACTTCGCGATAGTCTCGCAAGAGATTAATTAATTGATGTCGGTGTTCCGGGAAATCACTTTGTTTCACATGAGATTCAAGATTACATGGAATATTGGTGGACTGAGCAACTGAGCACACATCAGGAACAGGGTATGGGAAATCCTGGCACACACGTACGGCCGCTGGGTATACCAAGAAATCGCCAGGGTTCCCGTTTGTAAAGTGTAAGCGGCGTTTGTTGTGTTTGCAATATACAAGTAGCATAAACCATCCTCCAGCACCGTACACAACGCTGACTCATAAGCTAAGCAATTCATACAACACGTCTCAGGTAAGGTTAGTACATTCACTCCTGCTTTTGCATCCACAACACGAACAGAGACTTTGGTAAACTTGTGCAGCAACAAAATTGTGCACTGAATTGTTACTGTACGTCTTATCTCTGCGTGTTGTAAAACATCGATCACACTATCTGAGGTAGTTAAATGAGACGTGTCTGAGTCGGCGAGTGTGCCACTGTCAGAGGAGTTGATACGATCTATAATTGAATGCTCAGAGGATGTAGTAGTAGATGGTAGTGTACCTGGCTGTCAGGTAACGGCGTGTGTATTTGGTTACTCTTGACTACTGTTGGAATCATGTGAGACTTAATAACCAAGCTGGTTTGGGAAAGTACCGGACGTGGATATTCCATACTAGATATTGGGAAACCATTGACATGTACACAACGAGAAGCAGGGAGGAGAGCAACGGCTTTGGGCCATTGTCGAAAAGCCAATGAGAGTGTCCGCTGGATACTTAAGATCATTATTGACATGAAATTCTACGTCAAAAGGTCTTAAGGCTTTATCAAGTTGTACTTCTAGTGTGATCTTTCCTTTGACCTGAAATTCTGAGCCATCCACACTGCGTAGGGGAATGTCAGGTGGTTCGAGGAGCCCAACTCTTTTAGTTATCTTCCTGATGTTGTTTAAAGAGGTATCTGAGATTAGATTTACAATAGATCCGCTGTCCATAAAGAAAGAGCTTTGTACCCCTTCGCTCCATCCTAGAATGACTAAGCCTGAAGATATTATAGGTCCTACCTGACGAATGGGGAGTTGATTTTCTGTTGCCTTATTTTCAGACACCGGCGGATCTTCCACTGTTAGGTTATATTTCTCCAATCTGAGCGCTCGCCTTCCTCCGACTGACGGCTCTTAAGGTAACGACACTCGTCCGTGGAGTGAGTTGTGGTATTCTTATGGTACTTGCAAGTTAGAAGTCGGGACTACGAAGGTGCGTGCGGGCGTTCCCGTGAGCGAAAACGTCTTTCTTTGCGTGCACAGCTAGACTCTCGATGACCTACATTACCGCAGTGCCAGCACGCAATTGAGAATTGTTTGCTTCGTCGCAGAGTTGAATTGTCATGACCGCTAGAAGGTGAACGATAGTGTGAGTGAGACCGATTACTAGGTTTGGTTCTTGTAGTTGGCCGTGAACGAGAGGAATCAGGTGAAGTGATGCTGGTGTATAGTACTCTCGCAGTACCACCTGCAGAGGGAGAGGGTGAACTGTAAGAATCAACCTGGCGGGTGAAGTCTGTTCCTGACCTTTCAACGATTGTCTTACTAATATTCATTATTTTGTTTCCTGGGTTAAAGCCAACTTGTAGTGCTATTTGTTCTGGAGAGTCCGAAAGCCAATTGAGAAATCTAAAGTAACCGAACAAGTCTGCAAAATTATTTAATGTAATCATGATCTCCCCGTTGTGTTGTTACCCATTGAGTACCACGGAATAATTGGCGCAACTCTGAACTCGTCGCCCTCATAGTAGCGGCTGCCTCAATTACTTTTGGATGTTGGGGAGGTACAGTCGCCAAACTTTCCACCTGGGCCACCCAGCCGAGAGAGGTGGATAACGGGTGCTGGCAACAGTGTATCTGTGTGTTCGTGTGTACATGCTCGACGAAAGTTCGGATCATCAACTCTCGTGTCCCGTAGTGAACCTCAGAGTTCATCCTAGTAGTCAGTCAACAATTTTTAGCCAACAGAATTTCAAACGAACTTCTTGAAAGTATTGGATAATGCGAGTACTGAAAACAAGAAAGGAAAATAATCTAAAAGACCGCATCTTTACATATATTACATATTAATAAACGTGTTCGTTTTCATTATTACGTGATAAACCCATGGCTAAATATTGTCTCCTGAATATTGGGGAGAAGAACCGTCGTGAGACCGGACCTTAGGGTAGAAAAATAGATACCGGTGTCTGTTCGTTTTGCATTTCGCCAGTCCTGGGCCGATCTCTATTAAACCTATTGAAAAACCATTCTTGATCCGAGACATGATTAATCGTTACGGGATTACTCATTGGGCGGATATCAATTTAAACTACAGTAAGTGGGAGAGATAGAAACTGTAGAAGTCAGAGGCTGAAACTCGTTCGTTGACGCAGAATACTGCCTCGAGTCAGCTAGTCATGAGTCGACCGATGTGATGTATCCACCCCTGAGATTATTATATATGATAGTATATATTTATATCATAATATATATTACCTTACTATAAATTTCATACAGTCATATTTATTTGGCCTTGGTCAGCGCGACCTGTGGCACATAACAATTTTCCGTGCGACCAGTTTCATGCAACTGGCTGAGCCGATGGGAGAGTCGCCGTACTCCTGAGACATTTTTCTCCCCACCCACCTCCGTACTCAGTCATCTGTGGGATGAACTCTGACGGAGGTTCACTACAGACGAAGAGAGTTGATGATTCGAACTCTCGTCGAGCACATACACACGAACAAACAGATTCCCTGTTGCCAGCACCAGTTAATCACCTCTCGCGGCTAGGTGGCCCAGGTGGAAAGTTTGGCGACTGTACCTTCATGTCTTCCTGCATTTGCTTGAGGAGATTAGATAATCCTATAAGGGATGCAGAATTGGAATGTTGGCAACAGTATTGAATAAGCTGTTGGCGAAGCGTGTCAAACGTTTGACAATCTTCGAAGTGCCCCGTACGAATAGCGGCTCCTATTAATGATCTGCCATGATGGAGTCGACTGAGAAGATATGAAACTTTCAAGGGTTCACTTACGATCTGGCTATTATGAATGTTGTTTTCGACCTCTCTGAGGAAATCGTAAATCAAAACAGTACTGTCCTCACCTGTAAATTTGGGTCTATTCACATCATCCAAATATATGGATTGGGGAGGTGGATGGTTCTGAGTCTCCATCGTAAGAAGAGGGTGAGACCGCGAAGGTGAGGAAGTAGGCACGGTAGTGAACTGAGACGGTGTGTGGGAAGAAAGTGTCATGGTGGTAGTGGTGTGTGTATGTGTAGTAGTAGGGAGGATAAAGACTGTGGAGAAGACTGAGTGGTTTCAGGAGAATCCGTTGGAGAAGATGATGGAGTATCTGGAGTTAATATATCTGGATTTAGGGTAGGAGTAACAGGTGTAGTAGAAACAGGTAGGGAACTTACGGTTGGTCCGGTATAAGATCTGCCACTACGAAGATTTACATTATCACTACATACAGCATTATCTGTGTTACCGTCAGGTTCAATAGGTGAGAGATCTACCCTTTTAAAAAAGGACTAACAAAGTAGGAAGTAAGCAAATAAAACTAAATGAACAAATGGATGAATAAATGAGAATAAATCAATAAAAATATTTGTAATCTGTGAAGAAATGATTTATATACAATGAATATGAGTGAGAATGAATGCGTTATTTATATCTGAGTATGAGTGGGAGAAAATGGGATGAAGTAGGAGTGAGTGAACGAAAAATTCTGACTGAATGAAAAATGAGGGACAAAAATGCAATGAATGGATGAGAGTAAATGGTGAAAATATCACAACCTATAGTGACAAGTTGGCTTCTCTGTAGAAAGGGATTAATCAATGTGATGGAATGAGCAATTGCATGAAAAATGCAGGTAGGAAATACTTCTAGTGAGATGCAGTCAGTCCCAAGGCAGGAGAAAAAGTGAGGCTCTCGTCTCCTCGTGATTGGGTGGAAGTGTCTGAGACGTCACTGGGTGGCGGCTCTCCACTGGGCAGAACGAGAAGCTGACAGGAGCAGGAGACTGTGACCTAGCTCGGTGTGAATGGCCACGCTCCCTGGGCCACGCTCCCTGGGTGACGTTGGTGTGTGTGGTGGGTTGGGAATACGATGACGTATCGGCGTCGGGCGGCGGTTGGGGGCTGCTTCCTGGTGTGGGGTCTGCGGTGGAGTTTGTGGGGGCTAAAACTAACCCTTACAGCAGGCTGGACAGGAACACAGGCAGGCAAAGGCAGGTTGTAGGTTGATAGGAGCAGGAGTCTTACATGTCTCACTGGCTGTAGTGGCGTGGTGATAGGTGGGGTGTTGATGTGGAGAAAATTCCCAAAATTACATTAAAACTGCCAGAACGATTCCACACCAAGACTGCAAACAGGGCTGGAGGCTAGGGCGGAGATAGACTGTGTGTCGTCGTGGGAAGAACAGCAGCGACAGTAGCATGGGAAGATAGACACAGCTAAACCGGCCACAGAAGACGTAATTCACTATCATCCCACTTGCTTGCCACCAAATGTTAATGCTTTCAATGCCCCCCTTTACGTCACTTGCAGGTGAAGGCAAAGTCTTGTTGTAGTTTTCTGACAATATATTAAACATCGTCTTGAATCAATATACAGCGATACTGGACAAACTCCATGTCCATCCCCAGACCCATACAGACAGCTACTGATCGCCAGCTCTCATCCGGCTAGGGCGGTGGTCCCGATCACAGAGGCATGAATCACTCAAGGTAGACACAATAATCCGCTCATCATAGACATAACACTGGGCGTTGATGCCCTACTTGGATTCTACTTACATACTATATTTACATACTATATAATATCTACAAAAAGGTTACAAACAATTTTCCCTCTCATCAAAAAGTGTGTCTCCTGACACAGTGGTGAGACAGTAAATCATAATATGGCAAGAATGCAAGTGGTCTGAGTATACAGTCAACCGGGACTACATGGGAGTATAATAATAAGTGAGATATTACTACATACTTCACAAAGCTAGATGTAAGAAGGGATTAATGTATTTACAGAACATGGCCATGTTGGAAAAAATAGCATAAACATATAAATTTGGTATATTTACAAATATATACATATGTAATCACAACATGAGTTTTACTCAGAACTACCATTTTCCAGGTCTTTTGGTTGTCGCACTAACCTTGTTGCTACACGGATCTCATGCAACCTTTTGTCCATTCGCTTCAGACAACAGTACAGGATACAAACAATTGCAATAAAACTTAAAAAACATAAGACAACCGGAGGAAATACAAAGACTGGATGAGACCAGGAGCGGTTAAAAGCTGAGGAGAACTGGTTCATAATAACATCAGAATTGTTTAGATAGTTCAACATACGTAGGTTCTCTGATGTGATAGTAAGATTGTCTGTTGGTAGATGAAAGCTAGTATTAATAGGTTTGAAGATGTCATACTTGTGGGAGCGCAGTGCGAAGTGATAATGTGTGGCATGGGCTATTAAAGACTCAGACTTTACTGTACAGTAATCAGGGGCCTTATATAAACCAATTGCGGATAGTGAACGGACAGGGGTCCCTGGACAAATAAGACTGACAGGAGTTGAGACACTAAAGAAGAAATAGCGGATGTGATTTAGATGAGCATGGTGTACCTGGCCTTTGTGAGCAGGAGCAAAGGTACAGACAGGTTGGACTGAGAAGTTACGGACTAAGGCAGATTCGCAAGGAGCAGCGCTGCCAGGAAAAATTGTTAGGAGATACGCAGCACAAACTCGAGAGTTGGGTGTGAGAAGGGCACATCTACCGGGGTCACTTGAGGAGGGGATGGCAATATAGAGATGATCATGGGAGAGAAGAAAGTACTCTGAAGAGACAGAGGCTTGTACCAGGGAGTTATTGTACCAGAAGGGAAAAGGAATGATGTGAAAGAGATCGAGTATGATGGAAGAACGAAGAGAAATATGAACAATTATATCTTTAGTAGGGAATGTGGCTCCTAGTATTGGGAAGTAGTGTTCTAAGGAGGAAAATGGAATCATAGGAGACAAGTCGAATGCTGAGTGAGCCCATTCCAAGGTAGAACGAAGGTCAGAGAGAGATACTAAATCTAGGGTCACACGACTATCAACAGCATTGACTAAAATACGAATTACGCTAGAAACTTGGGAGACAAGAGAGTCCGGAGAAACCTGCAAATTATCAACAGGTAATTTAACATACATCAATTCTGAAATAATATTAGTCTGTGATACTTCACGCTTAAGAACAATCGTAAAATTATTTAAAGTATTGGTAACATCATGTAAATGATGGCTCATCTGTTGCAGCATAGAATGTTGAACCCATAACACTTTGTCTTGGGACTCAAGGGCATTTGCTAATTGAAGTAAGTCCTTTTTATAACCAGAAAGTTCACGGGTGGTCGCTACACCAAATAATCTACTGAAGATTTCTCCTCCAAGGTCAAAAAGTTCACGTTTCACTCGTGAGCGACCCACAGGCGTTTGGTGAGGGAAGGAATCTTGAAGATGGTTGAACTGATAACGAATATAATCTAATTTCCAGCAGATAGGTAGGTAGAGTGGGTACAAAAATGTCATTGGGATGTCGATTTTTAATTTCTGACAAGAGTCCCTGCAGGTCGTCTAGCTGACGTGCAAGGTCAGCCAGGGCGATGGCCACGGCGGCCAGCCGCTCTAGGTCATAGCGCAATGAGACGATGTCTCTGACCACCTTTACCTCGCCTCCTGCGCCAACCAAGGCCCCAGGCCGTACGGCACCATCGTCCTCACCCGATCCAAACCCAACCAGAGTCAGCACTGTCAGCACGTAGACCCACAGCATCTTTCCTATAAAATGAGGTGATCTTAGAGGTGATGTTGATACTGATGGTAACGACAGTGTGAGATGATAACGTTATGCAAGAGACTTAGTGGCAGAACGCAACTTGGCACGATAGTCATTAACAGTAGGGGAAGGCTGAACAGTATTGTCAGAAGGAAGGTTTAGAGAAGAGGAGTTTGTTGTGGGGACGTGGTCTCTCTTAGTGGTTCCTCCAAGACTATGCGTTTTGATGCACGTTTGAGATGATCTGCATGCACCCATGTCGTCTCTGCCTTGTGCGGGTCTCTTAATTCGAATTTATTACCTTTACGAGATGTGACACGGAAGGGACCCAAGAATTTACTGTTTAGTTTTGATTCTGTCATGATCTAGGGCAAAAACTAAGTCACCTACTTCGATGGTAACATCTGTGGCAGCGGCATGTTGGTTACGTATCATCTCTTCATTTGTAAGGCTCAGATTATCCTGAACATATTTATGAATTTTCTTGAAGTTGGATAGGTTTTCTCGCACATAGTTATCGTAGTCGTAGATCGGATCTGGTTTGGATTGCGACAGTGAATAAGGTAGTCTTTTGTCAAAGTCATATATGATGAAGAATGGTGTTTCTCCAACTGACTTATTGATGGATGAATTAATTGAAGCAGCTACCTGCGGAATCCACCCTTCCCAGGTGGAAGTCTGATCCCCCACTGTTTTTTTTTTTTTTTTTATTTGCCCGACTCTGGGCATAGGCTTCACAGCCTGCTACGAAGGCCCAGAAGTTCTCCTCCAAACCATACACCTCTACATGTCACTACTTCGGCGCTAACACCCACCGTCCATACGGAATACATGCTAGGGCTGTCTCGTACAGGACTGGTGTATTAGTATTAGCGGGGGTATTTTTACAACATGTCGGCAGGTGTTCTGGTAGATCAGTAAAGCCTGATTTAATGAAATTCAAATCCTTAAACTGTTCCCTGCCCCAGCCGGGATTAGAACCTGGGTCTGTAAGGACTGCAGGCCACCTCTCTACCGATTGAGCCACCGCCTCCCCAAGACGCAGACTCTCCAATATCCTTCTATTCTGGCGCTCTACTAGGCCATTCAAGGCTGGATGATGGGCCACTATATTGCATTTCTTAATTCTGTATCGAAGACAAACTTCTTCCAGTACTGAATTATTGAACTCTGACCCGTAATCAGTTAAAATTACTTCTGGTGTTGTGAAAGGGCAAATTACTGAATTAATAAAGGCATGTGCTACTGCATTAGCAGACTTTTCACGCAATGGAACTAAGATAAATCTAGAGAAATGATCAACTACCACTAATAGATAAACGAAGCCAGATTCTGTACGAGGCAGCTTAAGAAGATCGAGAGAGACAGCTTTCCAAGGTTTTGATGGTACTGGGTACTGCAATATAGGAGCAGGTTGACTGGTTATCCCCTTGTGACGGGCACATGATAAATATGCATCGCAGTGCGCTTCTATATCCTTTTGCAAACTGGGCCAATAATATGACAGACGTGCTTGCCGTAAGCTTCTGTCTTTGCCAGGGTGTGATGCATAAGGGGTGTCATGGATTAAATGGAGGGCAGCAGGAATTAAGTCTGTTGGAATAACTAGTTGATTAACTTCGCGATGAGGTACGTTGTTACCTTTCAGTACTGAGTTTTTATAGAGCAATTCACTATTTAGGAAGAAATCAGATACAGGGACTGGTAACTTTGGCAGAGAAGAATCATCACCTGACTCTAGGACCTGTGACCATACGGGGTCCTCACGCTGGAACCTACGTAGTGTGTCATAATTGAACGCTAAGTTTACGTCACAACCGGTTGAGACTGTGGCAACATGCTGTGAAAGGGCATCGGCTACAACATTGGATTTTCCAGAAACGTATTCAAATATCGGATTATAGTCAGTCACAGTGACTGCCCAACGTGCAAGTCGACCAGTAAGGATACGTCCCCGAAACAAGTCACATAAGGGAAGATGGTCTGTTTGGATGTGAACAGGATATCCGTAGATGATGTCGCGGAAATGTTTTAGGGACCAGACCACGGCAAGGGATTCCCAGTGAGTTACACTGTAATTCTTTTCCGCGGAGTTTAGCACACGGCTAGCATAGGCAATGACACGTTTCTTTCCTTCGGAGTCATATTGCATGAGAACGACACCTAGGCCTACTCCGGAAGCATCAGTACAGAGAAGAAATGGTTTAGAATAATCAGGGAATGCCAAAACTGGTGATTGTGCTAGAGCATTTTTCAGTGTTGTGAATGCGGTTGTCTGTTCATCAGCCCACACAAAAGACGCATCCTTCTTTAGCAATTTTGGTAACGGCGCAGGTATCTGGGCGTACCCTTTAATGAACCTTCTATAATACCCACTGAGACCGAGGAAACTGCGTACAGCGTCGGTGTTGGTTGGAGTTGGGAAATTCGTCACGGCTCTAACCTTGTCATCTGATGTGTGAATTCCGTGAGCGTCAACATGTTCTAGGAATTGGAGTTTCTTACGTAAAAAGTCACACTTTGATAGGTTGATCTTAAGTCCAGCTTGTTTGAGTCCAGTGAACACTTCGGCTGACTTTTCTAAGTGTTCCTCCACCGAGTGACTAGCGATTATGACATCATCTAGGTAAGCAGAAACTGAGTGACCTATCATCCTGGCAAAAACTGTATGAATTAGTTGCATGACCGCTGAAGGTGCATTTCTCAAACCGAATGGAAGTCTACGGAATTGGTAATGACCGGATGGGGTACTGAAGGCAGTGATAGGACGAGATGATTCTTCCATCTCGACTTGCCAATAGCCACTAAAAAGATCTAGGGAGAAAAAAACACAATTGTTTTCGCCTAAGGATTCCAGCAAATCAGTGAGTACAGGAATTGGAAATCTGGTCAGGACAGTCAGTGCATTCATGCGTCTGTAATCTATGACTGGTCGTAACTCGCCACCTTTCTTTGGAACCAGAAATAGTGGGCTGTTCCACGGGCTATCAGAGTGTTCAATGACCTCATTATCCAACATGTCCTGAATTAGACGATCGGCTTGTTGACGTTGGCTATGTGGTAAACGGTAGGCAGGTATATATACTGGCTGAGCACCTGGCTGTAATGTAATGTTATACTTGATCAAATTTGTCTTTCCCATATTCTCACCTGGTAGGGCTACGACTTCGCGATAGTCTCGCAAGAGATTAATTAATTGATGTCGGTGTTCCGGGAAATCACTTTGTTTCACATGAGATTCAAGATTACATGGAATATTGGTGGACTGAGCAACTGAGCACACATCAGGAACAGGGTATGGGAAATCCTGGCACACACGTACGGCCGCTGGGTATACCAAGAAATCGCCAGAGTTCCCGTTCGTAAGGTGTAAGTGGCGTTTGTTGTGTTTGCAATATACAAGTAGCATAAACCATCCTCCAGCACTGTACACAACGCTGACTCATAAGCTAAGCCATTCATGCAACACGTCTCAGGTAAGGTTAGTACATCCACTCCTGCTTTCGCATCCACAACACGAAGAGAGATTTTGGTAAACTTGTGCAGCAACAAAACTGTGCTCTGAATTGTTACTGTACGTCTTATCTCTGCGTATTGTAAAACATCAATCACACTATCTGAGCTAGTTAAATGAGACGTGTCTGAGTCGGCGAGTGTGCCACTGTTAGAGGAGTTGATACGATCTATAATTGAATGCTCAGAGGATGTAGTACTAGATGGTAGTGTGCCTAGCTGTTCAGGTAACGGCGTGTGTATTTGATTACTCTTGACTACTGTTGGAATCATGTGAGACTGAATAACCAAGTCGGTTTGGGAAAGTACCGGACGTGGATATTCCATACTAGATATTGGGAAACCACTGACATGTACACAACGAGATGGAGGAAGGAGAGCAATGGCTTCTTGGGCCATTGTCGAAAAGCCAATGAGAGTGTCCGCTGGATACTTAAGATCATTAGTGACATGGAACTCTACGTCAAAAGGTCTTAAGGCTTTATCAAGTTGTACTTCTAGTGTGATCTTTCCTTTGACCTGAAATTCTGAGCCATCCACACCGCATAGGCGAATGTCAGGTGGTTCGAGGAGCCCAACTCTTTTAGTTATTTTCCTGATGTTGTTTAAAGAGGTATCTGAGATTAGATTTACAATAGATCCGCTGTCCATAAAGAAAGAGCTTTGTATCCCTTCGCTCCATCCTAGAATGACTAAGCCTGAAGATATTATAGGCCCTACCTGACAAATGAGGAGTTGATTTTCTGTTGCCTTATTTTCAGACACTGACGGATCTTCCACTGTTAGGTTACATTTCTCCAATCTGAGCACTCGTCTTCCCCTGACTGACGGCTCTTAAGGTAATGACACTTGTCCGTGGAGTGAGTTGTGGTATTCTTATGGTACTTGCAAGTTAGAAGTCGGGACTGCGAAGGTGCGCGCGGGCGTTCCCGTGAGCGAAAACGTCTTTCTTTGCGTGCACAGCTAGACTCTCGATGACCTACATTACCGCAGTGCCAGCACGCAATTGAGAATTGTTTGCTTCGTCACAGAGTTTAATTGTCACGACCGCTAGAAGGTGAACGATAGTGTGAGTGAGACCGATTACTAGGTTTGGTTCTCGTAGTTGGCCGTGAACGAGAGGAATCAGATGAAGTGATGCTGGTGTGTAGTACTCTTGCAGTACCACCTGCAGAGGGAGAGGGTGAACTGTCAGAATGGAACTGGCGAGTGAAGTCTGTTCCTGACCTTTCAACGATTGTCTTACTAATATCCATTATTTTGTTTCCTGGGTTAAAGCCAACTTGTAGTGCTATTTGTTTTGGGGAATCTGAAAGCCATTTGAGAAATCTAAAGTAACCAAACAAGTCTGCAAAATTATTTAATGTAATCATGATCTCCCCGTTGTGTTGTGTTACCCATTGAGTACCACGGAATAATTGGCGCAACTCTGAACTCGTCGCCCTCATAGTTGCGGCTGCCTCAATTACTTTTGGATGTTGGGGAGGTACCTTCATGTCTTCCTGCATTTGCTTGAGGAGATTAGATAATCCTATAAGGGATGCAGAATTGGAATGTTGGCAACAGTATTGAATAAGCCGTTGGCGAAACGTGTCAAACGTTTGACAATCTTCGAAGTGCTCCGTACGAATAGCGGCTCCTATTAATGATCTGCCATGATGGAGTCGACTGAGAAGATATGAAACTTTCAAGGGTTCAGTTACGATCTGGCTATTATGAATGTTGTTTTCGACCTCTCTGAGGAAATCGTAAATCAAAACAGTACTGTCCTCACCTGTAAATTTGGGTCTATTCACATCATCCAAATATATGGATTGGGGAGGTGGATGGTTCTGAGTCTCCATCGTAAGAAGAGGGTGAGACCGCGAAGGTGAGGAAGTAGGCACGGTAGTGAACTGAGACGGTGTGTGGGAAGAAAGTGTCATGGTGGTAGTGGTGTGTGTATGTGTAGTAGTAGGGAGGGATAAAGACTGTGGAGAAGACTGAGTGGTTTCAGGAGAATCAGTTGGAGAAGATGATGGAGTATCTGGAGTTAATATATCTGGATTTAGGGTAGGAGTAACAGGTGTAGGAGAAACAGGTAGGGAACTTACGATTGGTCCGGTATAAGATCTGCCACTACGAAGATTTATATTATCACTACGTACAGCGTTATCTGTGTTACCGTCAGGTTCAATAGGTGAGAGATCTACCCTTTTAAAAAAGGACTAACAGACTAGGAAGTAAGGAAATAAAACGAAATAAACAAATGGATGAATAAATGAGAATAAATCAATAAAAATATTTGTAATCTGTGAAGAAATGATTTATATACAATGAATATGAGTGAAAATGAATGCATTATTTATATCTGAGTATGAGTGGGAGAAAATGGGATGAAGTAGGAGTGAGTGAACGAAAAATTCTTACTGAATGAAAAATGAGGGACAAAAATGCAATGAATGGATGAGAGTAAATGGTGAAAATATCACATCCTATAGTGACAAGTTGGCTTCTCTGTAGAAAGGGATTAATCAATGTGATGGAATGAGCAATTGCATGAAAAATGCAGGTAGGAAATACTTCTAGTGAGATGCGGTCAGTCCCAAGGCTGGAGAAAAAGTGAGGCTCTCGTCTCCTCATGATTGGGTGGAAGTGTCCGAGACGTCACTGGGTGGCGGCTCTCCACTGGGCAGAACGAGAAGCTGATAGGAGCAGGAGACTGTGACGTAGCTCGGTGTGACTGGCCACGCTCCGTGGGTGACGTCGGTGTGTGTGGTGGGTGGGGAATACGATGACGTAACGGCGTCGGGCGGCAGTTGGGGGCTGCTTCCTGGAGTGGGGTCTGCGGTGGAGTTTGTGGGGGCTGAAACTAACCCTTACAGCAGGCTGGACAGGAACACAGGCAGGCAAAGGCAGGTTGTAGGTTGATAGGAGCAGGAGCCTTACGTGGCTCACTGGCTGTAGTGGCGTGGTGATAGGTGGGGTGTTGATGTGGAGGAAATTCCCAAAATTACATTAAAACTGCCAGAACGATTCCACACCAAGACTGCAAACAGGGCTGGAGGCTAGGGCGGAGATAGCCTGTGTGTCGTCGTGGGAAGAACAGCAGCGACAGTAGCATGGGAAGATAGACACAGCTAAACAGGCCACAGCAGTCGTAATTCACTATAATCCAACTCGCTTTCCACCAAATGTTAATGCTGTCAATGCCCCCCTTTACGTCACTTGCCGGTGAAGGCAAGTCTTGTAGTAGTTTTCTGACAAAACTACTACAGTATACAGCGATACCGGACAAACTGCATATCCATCCCCATACCCGTACAGACAGCTACTGATCGCTGGCTCTCATCCGGCTAGGGCGGTGGTCCCGATCACAGAGGCATGAATCACTCAAGGTAGACACAATAATCCGCTCATCATAGACATAACACTGGGCGTTGACGCCCTTCTTGGATTCTACTTACAACTACTTACTATATTTACATACTATATAATACCGATATCTACAAAAAGGTTACAAACTATTTGAGGACGCAACTGAGTGATGCCCAGTGGGAATTCCACTAAAGTTCGTGGTTTTCTCACCAAAGTACAATGTCACGAATTTGTATAAATACTCTCACGCGAATTCGTGACACTCAGCATGTCTTCATTTATATATGTGAATGCTACCCTCATATTAGCATGCAGTGTGTACATATTCCTTACTTTTTCATTTATGTGGTCAACCAGCGATAGTCTGTTATTGATAATCACTCCTAAATCCTTTTCCCTCTCTGATGTGTGTAGGGTTGAACTTCCAAACTTATTGTCCCAGTCTGGTCTTTTTTCACTTTTACCAAATTTTATTACATGCCATTTGTCCACACTGAATTACATTTGCCATCTATTGCTCCATTCATTAAGCTTATTTAATTCCTCTTGTAGCTCTATGCAAGAGTGTGTGTTTCTAATTTCTCTTTGTATTTTTGCATCATCAGCAAAACTTCCAGTATTGCTGTCTGTGTCATTTATCTATACTAAAAACATAACTGGTACCAATATCAAGCCGTGTGGAACTCTACTTATCACCTCTCTCCATGAGGAGTAATTTCCACTTAGCACTGTTCTCATTTCCCTTTTACTGAGAAAATCTTGCATCCAGTCGTGCAGGTTGCCTTGGATTCCTCCTTGATGGTACAGTTTCCATAAAAGTCTTTTGTGTGGTACTCTGTCAAATGCATTCTTGAAATCCAGATATATACTGTCTACCCAGCCATCTCTTTTCTGTATTATTTCTGCTACTCTGTCATAGTACCGTAATTAATAGGTTAGTAACACATGACTTTAGCTTTCTAAAACCAAATTGTCTTTCTGTTATCATATTGTGCTTTTCCAGGTGATTTACCCAAATTCTTCATATCAGTTTTTCTGACATCTTGCTTATGACGCTGGTCAGTGATATTGATCGGCAGATACGTGGATTTAGCTATTTCCTTTCTTGAAAAGGGGCACATTGCTTGCTTCCAAATATCAGGTAGTTTTCCTTGTCATAAGGATTCTCTGAATATAAAATGTAATAGACTGCTTAGCTCTTTTGCACATTCCTGTAATACCCAACACAAAATCTTGTCAGAGCCATTGGCTTTTCCCTTGTCTAATTTCCTCATCTCTTCCTGGACCTCTTGTTTTGTTATAGGCCTATGTATATTTGTTAATATATTTGGGCAAACTTGTTCATTTTCATCTCTTGCAAATCTACTTTGTTTAGTAAAAACTGATTGAAAATTTTTGTTTAGTACTTCAAAAATATCTTCTTCATTAATAGGCTACATATTTTCCCCTCATCCATGAGGATTATATTTTATCTTAAACTTTTGCTCTGTTTCGTATGTAGCTGTAGAACAACGTCGGCTGATCGGTGCTTTTATTTATAATGTCTTCAAACTCCTTCTCCAAGTATAATCATTTCTTGCTTACTTGTAGTTGTTGTATCCTCTCTCACTTTTATGTCGTCTGTATCTGATCCACAGCAAATCTCTTCTATTTTGCATTTTTACAATCAGTATTAAACCAGTTCTTCCTTATCCGTTTCTTTGTGGTATGGGACATAATCCTGTTTCTTAAAATTCACGTTTTTATATATAACATTTATATCATGTCCTCTTAGCTCCTTTTCCCAATCTATATCCTTAAAGTACTTCTTTAGGTCATGATAGTTGTCCTTTTTTGTAGTTTAGCCTCTTTTTGCAATTTCCATTACTTCTAACTATATTGTTATCACACGGTACCTGAAATCATGGTTTGCTGACGGAACGCGTTCCTGGTTTGCTGGAACCAGGTACAAACCCTATCACACACGTTCCTCGAACGCCGCCGACGGTTGGCAAAAATGTAAACAATGCATACCGGAGTCTGTCCCACCGTCTCACACGAGTCACATGTATTAGACGCAACATGGCGTTTCTTGAATTTGCTGAGGGGAGAGTGATTGCTGCATTGGCTCTTGGGTTTGGCTCTTGCAGTGGTGGCACTTCAGAAGAAAGAAGCGGCGGCGGCCAAAACCACGAGAAGGCGGCTGTGGAGCCGCCTCGTGACAAGGGAGTGGCCTTATTTTTTCAATGAGGGCAATTTCAGCAGCCCTTTTCCATACCATCTACCCAGATGCCATCGTATCTGCAGTGTTGAATGAACGGCGAGATACATACAATACTCTTTCACCCAGCGTGATGTGCTGTATTCACTCCCCAAGCAGTGTTGCCACACTTTTAGATGGGAATTATCGTACCGGCTCTTCAAAATTATCGTTTTTTCGTTGGCATTATCGTACACTCAAATTCATTTTTATAGTGTTTAATCAGAAGTATTTTAAAATTGTCGCAGATACCTTGGTGTATTTACTGAAAACTTACCCATTACAATTATCTTCATCAATACTGTAATTTTGTAAGATATTGGTGTTTACTTTGGTGTAAATTTATCACTTTATTTTGTATCAGAAATAGGGCATACCATGAAAATCTCATAATTATAGTAATTTAATCATATCCATTAAAAAAAGTATGTCAAGAAATACCCTTTAAGCCACTCTAGAAAATCAATCTTACTAGCAGCAGAATGCGGTCCATAGAACTTTAATAGATAACTCTTAGAAATGTGCTTCCTCTTGCAGATGATAACTCAGCAAGACCATAAAAGAATTTTTTTCAGTGATCATCATTACATTAGCCCTTAAGATTACTTGTCTGTCAAACTGTGGAACAATTGTGCATGATTAGCTATGCGTGCCACAAAATTTACTACCATGCTAGCTTTCAACCCAGAATTATCGTACAAACTGTACGATAATAGAAAATGATATCGTACATCGTACCAGGGACAATATTATCGTACATATACGATAATTATCATAAGTGTGGCACACTGTCCCCAATGTAAACCACTGAATTATCGACATCGTTATTTCACCCGTGCACCTTATAAAAGGTTATTTAAGCTTTCATAATCCATCTATCTGTCTATTGCCAGACGCCTCAATCCCGTTTGGGGTGGCCACAAACAAATCGCCTCCAAGTCGCCCTGTCCCCAGCCATTTCACTGCCCTGCTCCCAACTCACACCCCCCTCTCTCATATACCTCTCCACCCCATCCCTCCATCTCATCCTCGGCCTCCCCCTCCCTCTTCCCCCCTCCACCTCACTCACATACACTCTCTTCGTCAGTCTTTCACCCTCCATCCTCTCCACATGGCCAAACCACCTCAGTGTGTTCCTCATAACGCTCCCTATCACATCCACATCAACACCACAACGCTCCTTTATATCCTCATTCGTCAGCCTATCTCTCCATGTGACTCCACAGGCTCCTCTTAAATAACTCATTTCCACTGCTCTCACTCTTGACTTGTGTCCTTCCAACAACGTCCAAGCTTCACTTCCGTACGTTAGATTTGGTATCACAATACTGTCATGTAGTAACTTTTTCACTTCCATGCTCACTTCCCTGTTTCTTATCACTGCTTTCAAAGAACCAGCAACCTTTCTTCCCTGCTGTACCCTTTCAAGCACTTCTTAATTAATAATATATATAATGGAAAGTAATAGGCACTCTAATAAAATAAACAAAATACTTCAGTATAGCCTCTCTGCCATCAGAGAAAACGTTTTGTCCATGGTTTCGTCAGCAGGAATGAATTTGAACCAAATCCAGTTTTGCTGAGGAAATCCTCGGCGGCTACCACGGTTTCTTGGGCGGTTACCACGATTTCTTCGGCAAACCATGATTTCAGGTACCGTGTGATACCTCCTTTACGTCCTCATCCCACACTGCCACAGGCTCCAACAGCAGTAGCTCAGTATAGGAAGGACATTGTCCAATGAGTTGTTCTTCCTACGGTCAGCCTTAGATGTACTGTACACAAAATCAGCTGAGGTGAAAATAAACACTGGCTCCTTAAAGTTCACTGTCTTTATTTTCCAAGTAATTCTACTTAATACTTTCCAACTTCACTGTTCTCACAAGCACGGGAGCTATACACACTTTATTACTGCTATCACACTTAATGCTTGACAACACTTTACTGGTAGTACACTTAATGCTTGCTAACACTTCATTTATTACACAAGTACCGAAAATAATCTTCACTGACAGTAATTACACTTAATGGTTGCCAGCAACTCTTCACAAACTTTACTAACAACACTGCACTGATACTGCACTTACTTAAACTGACCTGACACCCGACTAAACTTTTAATAATCTTTACCCCATCTCATTATTCGAGAAACGTCTACATTTTTCCACATTTCTGGTGTTTTCTAGAGAAAGAACACAGTTGCCAACTCGGAAACAGCCCAAAACATGCCAATGTTGTCTTACATTACATAACACTCTAAATCATTTACCATACGAACTTAAATAACAATTTAACAAGCAATCACTTAAATAAAAGATTATGAAGAAAAAGAGCACAAAAATTAATGCATAACTTACGAAATAACTACGCTCACTAAAATACCTGCCGCCGCCGGACCACTCACCCCGCCACCCCCCACCCCACAACCAAGCCACCACCACACCACCACCCCAGGAGGACACCACGGTGGGGTTAGTGACCCAGGACAAGAGGGTCACCAGGACACTCCTATCCAGAGTCCCTCTTCCCTACAACTGTCACAACACCAGGTAAGCGGGAAGAGACAACGACCCTGCGAGCAGGGGAGCCTTCACCAGGTTCGGGGTGGGACTCATTCAGAGTCAGTCCCAGGCAACACCGCGGTACAGCCACCGTATGTACCGGGGAAGGAGCGGTCACTGTTTGCCCTTCAGTTGTTTTCCCCCTGTGACACCGCCATCACGGCCACCGTACAAGAGGGGGAGGGAGCGGCCACCGTACGCCCTTCAGTCACAGCCACCTCTGGGGACGGCCTTGGGGCGTTAGTTATTGAACGAGCCCCGACTGGCAGAGACAGGAGTTGTGGAACCGCGATCACGGCCACCGTACATGACGGGGAAGGAGTGGCCACCGTACACCCTTCAGTTACTTCCCAATGAGCAGGCAGGCCCATGGCTACGGCCACTGTACGTACCAGGGTAAGTAGACCCTCGGCTACAGCCTCTGTACATACCAGAGAGGGAGCTGCCCCTGTGCACCCCTCTCCTGCCTTTTCCTCCTATGGGGGTAACACCGCATTCATGGCCACCGTATGTGACGGGGAAGGAGCGGCCACCATACGCCCTTCAGTTACCTCTCAACAGGCAGGCAGGCCCACGGCTATGGCCAGTGTGCATGCCAGAGTAAGTAGACCCTCGGCTATGGCCTCAGCACGCACCGGAGAGGGCACTGCTCCCATGCACCCCTCTCCTGCCTTTTTCTCCTTCGGGAGCAGCATCGTCAGCACTGTCTCAGTACGTGCGGGGAAAGGAGCGGCCACTGTACGACCTTCAGCTGCGAGCCCTAGGAGTCGCGAAACTGCGTTTATGGCCACTGTACGTGACGGGGAGGGAGCGGCCACCGCACGCCCCTCATTCGTGATTCCAAAGGCCCTCCCGAACCAGGAAGTCCCTTGCGCGGCCAACCCCTTTCCTCTCGGCTGCGTGGGACGCCCTTTGTCTCCCTACAGGAGCAGTTGCCCGGAGGTGCTGCCGGAGTGGTGGCGTGGCCCGGTCCAAGCCCTATCACTTACACCTGGGAGGTCCCTGTCCCTGACGGACACCCGACGGAGGCGGCGTCGAAGTTCATCCCTGACAGCGCTCTCTCCTGTAGGCGGCCGCAGCCCCCGGACTCCCAGGCCTGGCCAGCAGCCCCAGGCCCAGACAACCCGGGCTCTCTCTCTCCTCGGAGCCAGAGGTGCCAGGCCGGCCTCCTGCAGCTGTTTGGCCCTAATCCCGAGGTCCACCTCTCAGGTCGAGGCCCCCAGACTGGAGGGCCTCCCTGCACCCCACCAACAAGGCTCCAGAGTGAGGGCCTCCTCTCAGGTTGAGGCCCCCAGCCAGGAGGGCCTCCCTGCACCCAAACAATGACTACGACCCGGGCAGTGACGCCCCTGTGGGCAGTGTATTGCCCCCTGCAGGAGGGCTCCCCGTAGGTCCCCTTCCTCACGCCCCGGACACGCAGCAGGTGATGCCCAGGAAGATATGGGTATACAATGACCTTAATAACCCTAGTGCCTTGAACAGTCGAGATAGAAGTGCACAGTGATAAGTGACAGAGTGAAGGCCCAGATAATATAAGTGACTAAAGTTACCAATAGTGCATGGAGACCTGATACATGGCAGAGTAGAAAATATCAATAACTATATACAGGAGAACTTATAGAAATCGTGGGCTAATATCAGTGGTGTGCGGGAATCATCAAAGACCTGTGAACTAGTGTTACTGCGACTAAGTGACTTTCTCGAGTGTCGCGACCCGCACCCTACCCACTAGAAACAGTATACGGGTATTGTAATATTAAAGCCCAATATTCATGCAAAAGTGAAGAGTGACGTATTTTGAGTGTAACTGTAACCATTTGTATTGAAGGCTAACTCTGTGTTCCTGTCCCAAAGCATATCCAATATCTCTCTGTTTATATTGTAACGGTGTAGGAATTAAGACAATAGGTGTGTTAAGGTGTACTGCCTGGTTTATATGTCCTGTTCCTTTGTGGGTGCTTTACTTCCGGTCTGGCAAGAGGTCGGACTAAAAACACCCAGCATAACACTGGTTGCCAGCGGTGGTTCTGGATCCGAATAAAGCATGGACGAACGATAAAAGGAAACTTGCACAATGGCAGCCAAACCTCACATCCAATTGCCAAAATTCAACTCGGAGCAATATGACATTGATGTATACTTGGATATGGTCAAACCCCTCCTAGACATTGGGTTCGACTCCGACAGAGAAAAGATAGCCATCACTCTACCCAACCTGGGCAAAATAATCGCCACTGTCGCAACAAAAGTCGTCCCAGAATTAACATGGGATCAATTCGCCCACATTGTGAAGCAGGCTGTTATGCCTTCCATGGGCAGAGTTGTCGCTCTCTCTCAGCTCGATGCTCTCGCCTATGACGGTAACTTGGACGACACTTTCGTCCAGGCACGGTGCCTCGTCAGCGCCGCTTATCCCGACGCAACCAGAAACACTCGAGATTTGCACACTTTCAACGCCCTGCTGAGAATTCTCCCTAGCACAGTCAGGGAGCACTTTACCATCTGTGACCCCTCGGGGAACATGGATCAGGACCTACAACTCGTCCGATGCCTCCTCGCTGCCTGTCCCACACCACAACCTATCCACGCGGTGAGCAAATTCCCTACAACCAAAACCCCACCACCAAAAATCAAACCACTGCCCCACCAACCCACCAAGGAGCCGTCTTCTACTATTCCCAGGGCCCACCCACAGAGAAAACGCCCCAACCCCAGGGACCAGGGCAACCTCATCTCAATTAATCCCTGGGAATTCACGGCCTGCAGTCGCACCTGCCCCCTGCACGACATTAGGGAACAACTCAAAGCAAGCAGATGCAGGGCCCTCACACAGGGGCGCAGGAAGGTATCCTCCCTGGAGGACGACGCCCAAGAAGATGATGCCCCGCCCCTAGTCTACCCAGGACCAGACGATGAGGAGCATGACGACCACATCACCACTCAGCAGATGGATTTTTAGGCCCACCCCCGCACCTCCCCACGGTGGCGGGGGCCACCTCACATCAGTATAGACCCCCAGTCTACGACCAAAGTCGTCTGAATGGGGTCAAGGCTAGACTACTGGTGGACACGGGAGCTGCCAGGTCATGCCTGTACTCTCACTTCTACTCCCGCCACACTTCCACTTTTGGCCCCCTTTTCCCCACCTCAGCCAACCCGTGGGGAAACCCAGGCCCTTTGGACCGACACCTACCAACAAGTATCCACCAATCACCCTTTCATCATATTTGACTCCACATGCCGCCAGTATGACGGATCCCTAAGGCTGGACCTGCAAAAACTCCGCATCAGAATAGACTGCTATCAACACCAACTACACTTCAGTCCAGCCCCCCCCCCATCAGCAATAAAAAAAAATGCAAAAAAAAAATGCAAAAAAAAAAGCCACACCAACACCACCACCCACAAACCCCTCGCACACACACACCTCCCACTGACACTCACTTTCCCCAACACCTCCGCACATGCAACCCCACCCCAACCTCACCCAACACGTCACTTCCCCACTCTCCATCATCATCCACTTCCCCACCTATAACAACCACCTCCCCATCTTTCCCCGCCACGATCGCCTCCACTGTCACTATCCCGCCTCACCATGGTACCTCCGTCCTTTTCTCCCCCTCCTTACCTGCCGGACCCCTCTCATCCTGTCTAGTATCCCCCACCTTCCTCCACCCCCAGGCCCGAGCAATCCGTATCGCTAACCTCGCCGCAACACCACTAACTCTAGCTAGAGGACTCATCATCGGCGACACAGAAGAAGCCGAGCCGTGCCACGCACCACCTTCTAAACACCCCACCCTTCCTGACCTACCCCCTCACCTATCCCCTTCTCAAACCAACAGCCTCCGACAATTACTCCTGGACTTTCAGGACCTCTTCTCATCTGGCCCAACAGACCTCGGCCGCACCACTTATCTCAGTCACGAGATACACACGACCGGACCACCCATTCGCCAACCATCACACCGCAAAAACCCTAAGGAGCATGCAGAGGAAGACCGGCAGGTCCAGGACATGCTTGATGCCGGTGTTATCTCCAACTCCACCAGCCCGTGGTCCTCCCCCGTTGTATTCGTGAGAAAAAATGACGGAACCATGTGATTCTGCTTTGATTACTGCAGAGTAAACGATGTCAACATCAAGGACGGCACACCCCTACACAGAATCGACGACTCCCTCGACTCGCTAAACGGCTCCACCTGGTTCTCCACCCTCGACCTGCAATCGGGGAACTGGCAGGTCCCCGTTCACCCAGACGACAAACAAAACACCGCCTTCTCGACCTCAAACGGGAAACACTATGAATTTAATGTCCTCCCATTCGGACTCTGTAATGCCCCAGCCACGTTCTGCCGTCTGATGGAATCTGTATTGAGCGGCCTAACCTGGGAAATCTGCCTGGCCTATCTAGACGATGTCATAGTCTTCAGCCACACCTGGACCGACCACCTCCACCGCCTCAAACAGGTGCTCCTATGCATACGCCAGGCAGGTCTTAAACTCAAGCCAACAAAATGCGCCCTACCTGAATGATCCGTCTCCTTCCTAGGACACGTGATCGGAACCGAGGATGTCTCACCTGATCCCGACAAACTACGTGCGATTGCCGAAATCCCCTCTACCATGAGACGTCCACGAAACCAGGGCCTTCCTTGGCCTAAAGTCATATTACAGACGTTTCGTTAAAGGGTTTGCAGACATAGCCAAACCATTTCATGAGCTGACAAAAAAAGGCGAGCTGTTTGCCTGGACCGAGCCTAGAAAGACTGCATTCAACACCCTCAAATCCAAACTAATTTCAGCCCCCGTCGTCGCTTTCCCAGACTACAACCTCCCCTTTCGTCTGTACACCAACGTTTCCCTCATAGCCATAGGGGCTGTCCTCATGCAACTACAACAGGGACGCAAACACATTATCGCCTGCGCCAGCTGCACTCTAAATCAAGCTGAATGGAATTACGCGGCCACCAAACGCAAGTGCCTTGGTATAATCTGGGCTCTAGAATACTTCCGTTCATACATCTCCGGCACCCACGAAGTCATCATCACGGACCACCAATCACTACAATGGCTACGCCAATCCAATACCAACAATGCCCAACTCATTCGATGGCGGGAAACACTCGAAGAGTTCGATTTTGAAATATCGTACCGCCCAGGCAAATTGCACACTAATGCCGATGCCCTTTCTCATCTACCCATCAACGCCATCTGCCCCAAACCAGACCTTTAACGTGGAAAGATAAACAACGCCCTACCTGGATCCCGCCATGTACATTCGCCAAGCTCCACCTCCACGGCGATCACCTGTTCAATGCAGACAGTCACATCGTCCTCGACCCTGCCACGGCCCATGATGCTATGCTACACCTCCACGCCAACAACGGCATCCACCTCGGCACCAAAAAACTTTTACAAGTTTTCACTGACATGAACTGGACAGCTAACCCATCCACCACTGCTAAAAACATCATCCAAACATGCCGCGCCTGTGCTTTAGGGAAAGACATCACTTGCACACCCGGCCCCTCAGGCAAACTAACTGCACAAAAGCCGTGGCAGCTGCTTTCTCTTGACGTCGTTGGCCCCCTCAGACCGAAAGCAGGGTACAAATATATTATCACGTTCGTTGATGTCTACTCAAAGTTCATCATCGCTTGCCCTGCCAAAGACCACAACGCCGTAGCAGTCGCCGACACCCTGGTCCACCATGTCTTCCCTTATTTTGGCATTCCCCCAGCCCTACACTCGGATAATGCCCCAAAATTCACAGGGAAAATATGGGAAGAACTTGCCAAAATATTCAGCTACTGCATCTCCCACTCATCCCCCTACTGGCCACAGGGAAACAGCGTATGCGAGAGAAGTCATCGGTCCCTCCTGAATCAAGTCAGGACGAGAATCCTGCAGACAGGCAATGACGATTGGCCTGCCCATGTCAAAATTGTTCAATGGGGTCTCAATACCTGCCCACGAGATGACGGCGTAACTCCCCATGAGCGAGTATTCAGGGAATCCCCACTCCTCCTACCCCTCCGCCACCACCTCCATCCTCCAACCCCTTCCCCCCCCACTGACCCCCTCCACCACCTCCAATCCCAACAAGATCTTACACCAGATACTAACCCCTCCAACCCCTACAAGCCAGGTGACTCCGTGGCTGTTGCACATCTGCCCATCCCCACCAAGACTTCCCCCTGGTTCGATGGCCCCTTCAAAATTCTCAAAGTCCCTAACCCTTACCAAGTTATCATCAATCACCACGGACAACCGTGCACGTACCGTAACCGCCACATGCGCCCCTTCCACCCCTCCAACAATGACCACCCTCACAACCGCGCGCCCCGCACCTCTCCACACGCACCTGTCCCCTTGACGTCTTCCAAGAATTACCCCCCAGACTCCTACTCAAACTCTTTCTTACCCCCACCCTCCACCTCACCCACAAGCACGCCGCCTCCCACCTCATCCCCCACAACACCCCACCCCCCTCACCAACACCAAACCCCAACCCCACAAGCCCACCCTTGACCAACCTACACCTAACCCACTATCTCTACCACCAGATCCTGCATTACCGCCCCCGCCGCCCACAACTCAACCTCCGCCCCACCACCCCAGCCAACCCATGCCCGACACTACCACCCCACCACCCCCCATCATGGACCACCCTCACACCAGCCAACACACCACCCCACCCACTGCACCACTTTCCAGCCCACCACGTGCAACCACTCCACCACGTGAACACACCGCCCACCCACCTACACCCCCCTTACCCCACGACCATTCTCACTACACACAACACACCACACCCCCACCCGCTACCCCACCCACCCCCGACCACACTCCCTCACCACCACGTGCCCACCCACCTTCACCACCAACGCCAACCCTCACCACCACCACCATCAGATTGGGACGCCTTTCATGCCCACCCTCCAGGTACATACCAACACCACCACCCACTACCCACATGACCCACCAGTCACCACCACAACCCACCCACACCCCAAACACCACCCCGATCACCCTACACCTCCACCAGGTAAAATGGAATCTCCCCAAATCCCAATGCCCCAAAGCACAACGCTCCTCCCACCAACCCGGCCCCCATAAAAACCCCAAAGTCCCCTCACTCAGCAGCATCCAGCTCCTGCCCCCGCGCCAAGCACAACCACCTGAGATGAACATCGAGAGGATCCACTGGCAACCCCATGACCGCCCACAGGTCAGGCTCAGGGCAACACACCAGCTTCTCCACATCCTAAGCCAGACCGACCGCCCATCCTCCCTCCGGCTTACTCTCAATCCCCACCGAGAGCCAAACCCCACCACCCTCCACTGGACCAACTTCCTCCGACACCTCATCCCGGCCCATCAGACATCCACCACCACAACATACCACCTCGAGTCATGGGGCCGTGAGTTTTTCAATACGGAGAGTGGTAAAATACCCACTGCCGCCGGACCACTCACCCTGCCACCCCCCACCCCACCACCAAGCCACCACCACACCACCACCCCAGGAGGACACCACGGCGGGGTTAGTGACCCAGGACAAGAAGGTCACCAGGACATTCCTGTCCAGAGTCCCTTTTCCCCGCAACTGTTACAACACCAGGTAAGCGGTAAGAGACAACGACCCTGCGAGCGGGGCAGCCATCACCAGGTTCGGGGTGGGACTGATCCAGAGTCAGTCCCAGGCAACACCGCGGTACGGCCACCATACGTACAGGGGAAGGAACGGTCACTGTTCGCCCTTCAGTTGTTTTCCTCCCTGTGACACCGCCATCACGGCCACCGTACGTGAGGGGGAGGGAGAGGCAACTGTACGCCCTTCAGTCACAGCCACCTATGGGGACGGCCTCAGGCGTTAGTTATTGAACGCGCCCCAACTGGCAGAGACAGGAGTAGTGGAACCGCAATCACGGCCACCGTACATGACGGGGAGGGAGTGGCCACCGTACGCCCCTCATCCACTATCTCCTCTTACTACGGGAGTAACACCGCATTCAATGCCACCGTAGGTCATGGGGAAGGAGTGGTTACTGTTCGCCCCTCAGTTGTTTTCCCCCCTGTGACACCGCCATCACGGCCACCGTACCTGAGAGGGAGGGAGCGGCCATTGTACGCCCTTCAGTCACAGCCACTTCTGGGGACGGCCTCGGGGCATTAGTTATTGAATGCGCCCCGACTGGCAGAGACAGGAGTAGTGGAACCGCGATCACGGCCACCGTACGTGACGGGGAGGGAGTGGCCACCGTACGCCCCTCATCCACTATCTCCTCTTACTACAGGAGTAACACTGCATTCACGGCCACCGTACATGACGGGGAAGGAGTGGCCACCGTACGCCCTTCAGTTACTTCCCAAAGGGCAGGTAGGCCCACGGCTATGGCCACTGTACGTACCAGGGTAAGTAGACCCTTGGCTACGGCCTCTGTACATACCAGAGAGGGAGCTGCCCCTGTGCACCCCTCTCCTGCCTTTTCCTCCTATGGGGGTAACACCGCATTCATGGCCACCGTACGTGACGGGGAAGGAGCGGCCACCATATGCCCTTCAGTTACCTCCTGGCAGGCAGGCAGGCCCACGGCTACGGCCAGTGTGTGTGCCAGGGTAAGTAGACTCTCGGCTACAGCCTCAGCATGCACCGGAGAGGGCGCTGACCCCGTGCACCCCTCTCCTGCCTTTTCCTCCTTCGGGAGCAGCACCGCCAGCACTGTCTCAGTACGTGCGGGGGAAGGAGCGGCCACCGTACGTCCTTCAGCTGCGAGCCCTAGGAGTCACGAAACCGCGTTCATGGCCACCGTATGTGACGGGGAGGGAGCAGCCACCGTACACCCCTCATTCGTGATTCCAAAGGCCCTCCCGAACCAGGAAGTCCCTTGCACGGCTGACCCCTTTCCTCTCGGCTGCATGGGACGCCCTTTGTCTCCCTACAGGAGCAGTTGCCCGGAGGTGCTGCCGGAGTGGTGGCGTGGCCCGGTCCAAGCCCTATCACTTACACCTGGGAGGTCCCTTTCCCTGACAGACAACCGAAGGAGGCGGTGCCGCAGTTCACCCCTGACGGCGCTCTCTCCTGTAGGCAGCCGCAGCCCCCGGACTCCCAGGCCTGGCCAGCAGCCCCAGGCCCAGACAACCCGGGCTCTCTCTCTCCTCGGAGCCAGAGGTGCCAGGCCCGCCTCCTGCAGCTGTTTGGCCCTAGTCCCGAGGGCCACCTCTCAGGTCGAGGCCCCAGATCGGAGGGCCTCCCTGCACCCCACTGACGAGGCTCCAGAGTTAGGGCCTCCTCTCAGGTCAAGGCCCCCAGCCAGGAGGGCCTCCCTGCACCCCAACAACAAACACGACCCGGGCAGTGACGTCCCTGCGGGCAGTGCGTTGCCCCCTGCAGGAGGGCTCCCCATAGGGCCCCTCCCTTACACCCTGGACACGCAGCAGGTGATGCCCAGGAAAATATGGGTATACAGTGACCTTAATAACCCTAGTGCCGTGAACAGTCAAGATAGAAGTGCACAGTGATAAGTGACAGAGTGAAGGCCCAAATAATATAAGTGACTAAAGTTACCAATAGTGCATGGAGACCCGATACTTGGCAGAGTAGAAAATATCAATAACTATATACAGGAGAACTTATAGAAATCGTGGGCTAAGATCTGTGGTGTGCGGGAATCATCAAAGACCTGTGAACTAGTGTTACCGCGACTAAGTGACTTTCTTGAGTGTCGCGACCCGCACCCTACCCACTAATGGTAATATTCATTCCCTTAACTCTTGGTCCTGTCCTCTCCTGGTGTATCGGACTTAATATATAAAATGCCAACTCTGCCTAGAAACAGTATACGGGTATTGTAATATTAAAGCCCAATATTCATGTATAAGTGAAGAGTGACGTATTTTGAGTGTAACTGTAACCATTTGTATTGAAGGCTAACTCTGTGTTCCTGTCCCAAAGCATATCCAATATCTCTCTGTTTATATTGTAACGGTGTAGAAATAAAGACAATAGATGTGTTAAGGTGTACTGCGTGGTTTATATGTCCTGTTCATTTGTGGGTGCTTTACTTCCGGTCCGGAAAGAGGACCTGCTCAGTCGCTGGTGTTCTTAGGACGAGAGGTCAGACTAAAAACACCCAGCATAACACTCACAAACAGCAGGCAAACTGGCAACTCTCTCGTACCAGACCCGGAAGTACACGAAACCCCGAGAAGCTTCTCGAGCACCCAGCTGGCAAATCTCACTTCTTAACAGCATCATATGCTATTCTGAAATTATAATCTAATACTGCATAGGCGTTTTTGTCAAATAGGGGGTGGCACTTTATACTGTCAGTTTCATTTTCTTGCCTAGTAAATGAGATCTAATAATGAGGGGTCTTCTGGTCCTCTTTTTCTGGTGTTCTCTTTTACATGTTGTTAGAAAAAATTCCTGTATAAGATCCAAGAGCTTTTGATCCCAATAACTTTAATGGCTTTTTACATCGAGTATTCCAGTTTATCTATCTATTGCCAGACGCCTTAATTCCGTAAGGGGTGGCCATAAACAAATCGCCTCCATGCTGCCTTGTCCCCTGCCTTCTCACTACCTTGCTCCCAGCTCACACCCCCCTCTGTCATATACCTCTCCACTCCATCCCTCCATCTCATCCTTGGCCTCCCTCTACCTCTCCCTTCCTCCACCTCACCCACATACACTCTTCTCGTCATTCTTTCGCTCTACATCCTCTCCACGTCGCCAAACCACATCAGTGTGTTTCTTCTAACGCTTCCTGTCACATCCACATCCACACCACAGCGCTCCTTCACTTCCTCATTTGTCAGTCTGTCTCTCCATGTGACTCCACATGCTCCTCTCAAATAACTCATTTCCACTGCTCTCACTCTTGACTTGTATCCCTCCAACAGGTCCAAGCCTCACTTCCATACATTAGAGTTGGTATCAAAATACTGTTATACAGTAACTTTTTCGCTTCCATGCTCACTTCCCTGCTTCATATTACTGCCTTCAAGTTTATATTTGTGTTAAAATCTCCCTTTAGTATAATTCTTTCAGATTTTTCTACAGTTCTGTATAGTAGGATTCTTAAACTCTGAATTGCCTTTTCTGCCAGTTCTTCATATTCATCTCTATCCCATATGTTTGTCTTGGGTGGCATATATAAATGTGACACAATTATTATCCCGTCTGATGTACTGATCTTGGAGCCTATCTCTATTAGTACCGGTATCATAACTCCTTTTTTTTTTTTTTTTTTTATAATTTCTCTCTTCGCCAAATATTGTACTCATCCAAATTTAAAGAGTCGTTTGATATTATTGGGGTTAATTTTGTTTCTGTTAGACAAATAATATGAGGCTCATTTTCTATGACATAGTCTTTTATCTCTAATAATTTGGATGTCATTCCATCTACATTTGAGTACACCAACTTAACCATACTGTTCACATATTTGACATTGGTTGAGTCTACTATCTTGCTTTTATTTAGTCCCTGCTGTTTATGTGCCATTTTTTTTACTTGTAGTCCTACTACTTCGTAAAATAATTTACTTCTCTCTTCATCTGATCTTGCATCATTTATTCTTTTTGCATCTTCCATCTTTTTCTTTAGTAATCCCCATTCCTCTTGAGTTAGGCTCCTTTTTGTCCACTCTTCTGTGTACTGTGATTCCTTAAGACTGTTAGCATTTTTTAATACCTCTACTACAGTGCTCACACTTTGGAAGATTATTTTTAAAGTGTGAACTTCCTTGACTTGTTTCTCTCATATCTCCCTAATCTCTTAAATTCCTCTAAATCTTTCTCACAGATGTCCTCTGATAGTACTTTCAATATGTTTATGATATTTACCATCTCCTTGTTATCTCTGGTGATTCTGTTCCTTATTTCTTCTTCATCTTTACCAATGATGACTATAGATTTGTTAATCCCAGCTGTTTCCTTAATCAGCCTTGGGTTCTTCCTTATGATGTCTTTCACTTCTCTTGTCATGTCCTTTGCTTGAGCCTTGTTTTTTAGATCTTGACTTATTTTGGCTACTTCTTCCCATGTATTTGGTACTTCCTCTGGGTAATTTCTCATCATTCCATTTGCCTGAGTTATCTTCTTATTACTGTCTCTGCTTTGCTCTATCAAATTACCTGCTTGTCTTATTACGTCTTTATCATTACTGTACGCCTTCAAAACTTTCATGGGTGACTACTGTATTTCCAATTTCGTTCATTTTCTTCCTCAGAATGTCTACCTCAATTTGTAGCTCACCTACTGTTGCATATTTTCTGTTAATTCCTTTACCAGTTCCTCATTTTTTTTTCTTTTTTTGGTATAGTTCCTTCCTTATTTCATTCCGTTTCAGTTTGAAAGTTTCCTCCAGTTTATTCACTTTCGGTGCTACTTTATTAAATGTAACCAGTTCCACCAGGTCTGTGTAGTCATCATTTTGTTTTTTTCCGTTTCCCTTCATCTAACCTAGATGTATTCCTTGAAAGCACGCCATCTTATAGAAATATATATCTCCGTTATGTCAGTGTTGTAATATACCCGGCGCTCGTCTGTTGTGATAGCCTATCTGACGCGACGCCTGTCTGTCTTCGTGCTAACGCCGCAGATTCCTTAAGGCTCTGATTATTTGATATACTTGCTTTGGGCTGCATTCATTCACTTTTACTTGAGCTACTATCATCTATAATTTAGCTTAGTACCAAGCTTGACTCATTTTTAGATACACTTAGGTATATGATGCAGCTGAGCACAGTGCAGTGATGCACGTCTGATCTTGGTCTGATCTGTCCCGTGTTCCACTCGTGTGTGTGTGTGTGTGTGTGTGTGTTCCAAGTATATCTCATGAAAGGCTTGAGTTATCAACATGAAACCTTCAGGGTATCAAGATATAGCCAAAATCTTGGCCGAGTTCGAAAATGGGCACTCGAGGTCAAGGTCAAGGTCACCAAAATTGCTGGTAAAGGTCAATTAGTTATTATCGCCTGTCTTTATCACCATTATATCTCATGAACGGCTTGATCTATCAGCGTGAAACCTTCAGGGTATCAGGATATTGCCAAAATCTTGAACGAGTTTGAAAATGGACACTCGCCGTCAACGTCACAAAAATGGCTGCCAAAGATGAATTAGTTTTTGTCGCCCGCCTTTAGAACCAGTGTATCTCATGAACGGCTTGATACCTTCAGGGTATCAAGACACGGTTTAAATCTTGGAATTGGCCAACAACGTATTCTGGCGGGCGATTAGCATTCGGCTACCGAATGATTTTCTTTCACTGTCCTTGCAATTCACTCCCACCCCATTCCTTCTCTTCCAATTTATAGTCGCCCCGTTACTCATCTCCTTTATCAATCTAATCAGTGCATGCATCGACTCTAGGTCGTACTAAGGTTTAAAACCTAAAGAGAATCAACCAACGGCTTTCTGGATGTTACAGTGCTCTTATATACAGCATTTGCAGTATATCCAACTGTAATAGCGAAGTGTACGAGTATAAGGTAAGTATGTTGCAGTGGCGATGGGGTTTGCAGTGCAGTTTGTCTGCGAGCTATATTTTGTGCTGACACTGAGGCAGCAAGGGGTGATGGCCGCTTCATAGCCTGACAAGGTGTACTCATGACTCTCTGGGTAGAGTAGTTTCTGACAGGGAAATGTCTGGTGGTGGTCCATGAAGGATGCTCTTTGGCAGCAGGTTTTGAATGGTTGTGATGTCTGTGTTTATGTTCGTGCCTGTAAAGTGTAGTATCGTGTGGAACATTATTTACACCACAAAGCCCTTCAACACAGACTCAAGAAGAGTTTGAAAGCACCCAGCTGAAGTGGCCGATTTCCTGTGGTCTAGGCCTACTGGTTTCACGCACAGATGAACGTGGGGTTGCAACAACAATAACAATACCCTTCTGTTGTAGGATACTGTTGTAGACTACACACTCCGTTCTCGAGTCTCAGCCGTCCTGCTCGCAACAGACGGTGCCTTACCCACACGTCATCACTTGGGCACTAATACTCACAATCTATAATGAATTCTTGTTAGTAATTGTCCCATTCAGGATTGTTTTGATAGCATTAGTGGGATTTTTTTTTCTTACATCAGTATCATATATGTACAATATCTGTTAAAACTGTTTTAACAACATTCAGATCACCAAACTGGTCCCTGCTCAAGTCTGGGATCGATCTTACGTTGTTTCCAGCGGCAGTCCCCCAGTCATTTGTACTTTTTTTTTTTTTTTTTTTTTCAGGTTTCCAGTAATACCATATACTCTTGTACTGCATCTTTGTACCTTATTGGTTTTTATAAAGCCCAGGAATTAATATACTGAGTACTATGACGAACTTGTTTTATTCTTGTTCTCTCCAGTTACTTGATCCAGCTTAAGAAAGACCTCTCGTAGTGAAGTGGTTGACGAGCTATATCTAAGTTCTCCTCTTCATACAGTCGCCCGTACGCGAAATAAATAATCAGCTGAAGAGTGAAATTAAAAGTACCTTGTAGTGAAGTGGATAAAAATTAAATAGTTCATACGTGTTTTAACATAGCCTTCAATGGTACAGCAAGTTTTGCTGCATGTCTTTTTTGCAGTTAATTTCTCAGTAAATTACATTAAATACTGCCGTTTATCGATTCATTGTTGAAATGTCAATACCATCAATTTAGTGTTACTCGTGCATATGGTGATAGTAGTAGTAGCAGTTGCAATCCCTGGCCCATTTAAATGTAAGCCCAGTAGACTGCAGGCTGAAGTTGTTTCCTGCAGTCCTCCTTTTGGGGGAAAGGGAGACACATGAGGGGGATTTGTATAAGAAGACAGCTCTGCTGTTTAGTTATATCAGTGCCACCACATGAAGGCGCTCAGGTCCATCACCACCTTGTATATGTAAAAGGTTGTAATTGGTCCTCATCCCAGCCATATAATGAGAACCACCAGTACACTGCCATCCAGAACTGCTGAACTGCTTTCTTAATTATCACTGTTATGATTACTTGTATAACTCCCCTTTTTAACATCAGTATCATCACTACCTGGAGAGAGAGAGAGAGAGAGAGAGAGAGAGAGAGAGAGAGAGAGAGAGAGAGAGAGAGAGAGACTTTTGGTAAAAGGGTAATCAAACACAGTTCAGTATAATATATTTTAATACAATTAATACAAAACATGACTTTGGCTCTAAGGTATCTGGTATGGGATGATGATAATGGCACTCTGATGACGAATGACACCGTGGCGCTCTCTCTCTCTCTCTCTCTCTCTCTCACACACACACACACACACACACACACACACACACACACACACACACACACACACACACACACACACAAGCACGCACGCACGCACGCACGCATGCACTCCAACCACACGCACTTGCCACCAACTCCTAAGAATTGTGTGCGAAGAGCAAGACACAGAGGAAGACTGCACTTTCCTTTCTTTGTCCTTCCTGTTAAAATACGTTGTAGTTACGACTGGGAATTAATGCAAAGTAAATTTTCTTTCGTAACTAATAACTGTCTTTATAGGGCAAACAAGAAATATGGAAAAGTACTGCATTCTCGTATCCTAGGCCTTCATGAAACATGATAGTTTTTCTCTCATAACTCCTATTAGGCTCTGTATGAAGAACAAGAGGCAGGGGAAGGTACTGATCACTTCTTTACTTACTTTTTCTACAAACCATAATAACTTAGGATCATTTTTCTCGCTCGTAGCAGCTAACATTTGTTTGTTGGAATAACAAGAGACATGGGATGAGTCCAAACCTCCTTTAATGCTCCTACGATACCAAACTGTAGTTGCCACAGGGAGTGAATAAGATTTGTCCTCGCAGATGGGATAAGGAAGGAAACGTGCTCAATTTTCCGACGTCTCTCGCTCTTCAGGTAAATTTTAGTTACGAGAAGCAAATGGAGAAATGGCCTTCCCCCGAGCTAGACCCTGTATTGGATCATATAGCCCCGCTAGGTTACAGGAGCGCGCTACCACTCCCGGCAAGGCAGTCCCGGGCGACGCTCGAACTCGCAATCACCCGATTACGATTACGAGAAGCAAATGGTCCTTGGTTTTGTGCATCTCACATCTGGGTCGTAATCTCGTACACCCAGCCAGTTCTACCCAACGACCTTTTTTTGTTTGTTTGTTTGTCTTAATCTTGCTATCTCGACAAAATTTTACTCGGCTACAGAAAGACCTCTCGTACTGAACGGGTTAATGAAGGTTACTGGTACATATGGATGCCTCCAGTTCGAAAAATCTCCCCTGCGCTGAATAAAGTTGTCTGGTGGTAGGGGAGAGAGAGAGAGAGAGAGAGAGAGAGAGAGAGAGAGAGAGAGAGAGAGAGAGAGAGAGAGAGAGAGCAACGAAGTCAAGTGGTTAAGAGATTTTAGCACCTCTTCCTCTATGAGAAACTTTGTATCACAGGCCTTAATTTTCAGTTATACCGTACATTATTTACGGCTTTGCATCATGGATATAATTTTCATTGATACACAAGAGAATATTAACGATGCTTCTGCAAAAATATATTGTAAAGGAAGAGGTACTACAGAGCCTCCTAATCTCTTCAACACCGCGACACTTTTAAAAAGAATATTCTTTGCTACTCCAAAGGCAATTTTATTCAGCATAGCTGAGCCACTGGTGGTAAAAGCATTCACGAAAGCTGTGTGTATCCCCAACAGTTCGAAGAGCATATTCTAAGCTGAATAAAATCTCTGGGGAAAGCATTAGGATTAAAAACAGGTCCTCAGGCTGAATGGATTAAGCGGATGAGAAAACGACCCAGGGTAACACCGGTCTCTGGAAATTAGGGCCATATTTTATATCACGGGAGGCTTCTTAGCACATCTTCCTTAGCGATTTTTTTTTTAAATCATACGGCTTAGCACCCTTTCCTTTTATATGGTATTTATAAAGATACGGTTTGCATTAGTATCACTGTAGAGGATACTAAGGTGCATTTTGCAGAAAACATTGTTAAGAAAGATGGTGTTACGAAGCCTGCTATGCCACTTAGCATAAGATCCCTGTACAAATCAGTATGTGGACAAAACAAGAACAGATCGGAATAGAATCAGAAACGATACAAATTATCAAATGTTCATGAACAGCTGCCCCCCAGTTCAGGAAACTTCTCATGGCAAGCAAGAGGGCTGTCTGGAACTCACAATAATACTTTTGAAATCGATTAAATACACTGCACACAATTTTTGCATTTCAAGTTGGAGAAAACTCACACAAAAGAAAAAATAAGATTTGTTTTTTTTACCACACAAAAAAGAAAGCTGGAAATTGCTGTTAACCTGTTTAATATGTCGACATATTTTTCATTTGCATGAGACTACCACCAGAAGATTTTATTCTAGATTCTATTCAATTTTGATTCTGAAAGGAGAAATTAAGGCTATATCTAACCCTTTCTACTTCAAAAAATATAAGATCAGTGCAATCGTCTGGTGACAGAAAAAAAATAATAAAGACATCCTCGTGACAAAGGAGATAAAGACTTGAATTCGATGACATACAATGCTTCTTCCTTCCTAATTCTAGGCCATTTTGTTGCCTGCTGGAGATCGTCTGTTGTGCCGGGGTTAGAAGCTATTTCCATTTACCCTTTCACAACTTGACTTCTTTCTCTCACAGGAATAAAGTCGCCTGGAGATGGCAAAAATGGAAACTACGTCACTGGACTAATCAATGGGACGTCTGTAGCCTTCGGTACTGGGGGGTCACAATTTCAGTTGTTCATGAATTACAAACTATGATGACGTGACGGTATGAATGGTACAGTGTTAACAATTTTTATATTTATGGACTTGCTCACTGAACATGAATTGTATTATGGAAATGAATATAAACGTATATACAAAATATCACATGACTGTCACTTGTTTGGCAGATGAGGATACGAACTCCCAGTCACGTGAGAGACATCACTTGTACGTTAAAAAAAGAATAATAAAAAATTATCTTCCAGTTTGTATATACTGGATCTAAAATATAAGGTATTATTCATTTTCATCGTTATTTCAAATCTCCATTCCAACTAAGATATATCGATGATAAATAATAAATTATCTTAAAATATACCATCCCTAAACACTGATTTTACCCACAGAAATGAAGAGCCTAAGTGACAGTCAAGTAGTGTAATGAAATGGTATTTACAGTGAATGACGTGACACCTTTTATAAATCACAGTTAACTTTATTTTCCTCGCCAGAGGTACTCCTTTTCCATGCGAAAACACATCCAACTCGGCCTATGAGTGGGAAGAGAACCAAATTAACTCTTTTTATACCTTATGAGGTGACAGGTATGGCAAATGTTCTTAATAAAAAAGAAATAATAATTTGCAGTAAATCTTGATTAATATGCAATATATTAACAGCTGCCCCTTCAAACCAAGAACATGTAATCTAGTGGCCATACAGACAAATTCAATGGTGTAATAATTTCTTTGCTTCCTCGACCACTTGTGACAGGTCATGTTCTCGTAGCTATAGGAAGCTTCATAGCACATCCTCCTTATCGATTAATTCTGCATATTACCCTTTAACATCTTCTTGTATGATATTGGTATCCCTTTTGCATCAGCATAATTTAAGTCAGTTGCTTACATGAGGATTCTGATGTATAATGTGCAGAATAAATCACTAAGGATAAGGTGTTACAAAATCTACAAAGCCACTTAGCATACGACCCATATGCTGGCCGAGGTGCCGGTCTGGATCACCTTTACATTGGATGCTGACATTCACTTTGAGCAATATCCACTCCTCGTCTCCTCCTCTGACACAGTCTCTGCACATGTTCAGCACTTCTTTATGCTTCCTCTTAACTATCATGCATCATATAGTGACACTTCAGCTCGTCAGTTTTAATCATTTTCCACAGAAACCTCATCTCATTCAAAGGTTACACAGAAGTACCTATTTTCAGCCTTCTACCATCCTTCAGTCCACTGACAGCAGTTTTGCATAATCATCATTTTCTTTCTTCACTGCAACCACCTTGCCCTCATCACATGTGTTTTCCCTCCGAGTCTCTTCCACTTCCCTTATTCCCATTTTGTCTCTTGCAGCATCATTTCTATTCGCGAGAGTGCGTCAGGAGGATAAATGTCTGTTGATCTTGACTCTGGACTTGACCACAGGCATCGAGACACACCATTTAAGGCACTTGGAAGATTTTAACAGGAAGTCAGGGATCACTTTCTCCTGACACCCGAGGCTGGCATATCAGTTGCTCTCGAGGATGTCCCCGGGCTAAAGAAGCCAAGTCGAAGTAGTGTCTCTGTAACACGCGCTACCAGAGGCTCTCGATATTTCCAGATGGTGGTGTCCAGGATGGTCCGGTTCTTATACTCCTGCGTACATGACTTTTTGAGGGTGGTAACACAGTCGGCACGGTAATGCTGAAGTTGTGCATCTTCCGTGTCAATGGCATATGATGAGCAACTCCCGCCCAGGCAGGACAGTGGGAAGTGGTTATGGAGTGTGAGGACTCGTTCGGGATCATGGAAGCACTTGACATACTGGCCAGGCTTGGTGTAGTTGAAGGAGCGGTAAACGTGCTGCAGCATGTGCATGTAGTGGGGGATCTCACGGAACCACCCATGGGTGTGGCGCATATTGTCCATGAAGTACACATTCCTTACATTGTATGATGCTCGAGGATCTTTCTTTGCTTTAAGAGCTTTAGGTATGACAGTTTCCATTAATGTTTTCCAGCTCATCGAACTCTTGGGCATGATAACCTCGTCGGTGTCCAGTAGTGCAATGTACTTGTACCTGTACATGTTTTTGTAAAGGCAGTCATTGTAAGGGATCAGTTCATTCTGACGTTTGTTGGTGACTTTACTCTTGAGATACATATGTAGGAGGCCAGGGATGTTGGGCTGCTCGCCAGGCAACGTGAGTTTGGTGACTTCAACTCGACCAATGGCCTCATAATAATTTAGGACTTTGGAGATATTCGGATGAATTTCTAGGTCATACAGGAAAACCTTGTTAGCCCCAAGTACAAAAAGCAGCTCCAACCACTCCACCAGCCTAACACTCAGGTCATCATGAAGGAAATCCAGGCCCTTTACACACACTGCAAAGTTTTCCTTCTCGCCGTTTGGAGGTCTGTTGTTTATGATCCTGAGGTTGGTGGTGGCCATGTCACATGGCCGTTCCACGAGGGACACCGACTCTGGCACTAAGTGGCGATGTCCCGGTGGTACCTGACATGCAATCATATATGGCTGAAATAACCCATTTTTGTAGTTCCCCCACTTTTTGTACCAAATGTATTTGTATTCCCACACTCGGGCGAATATTGGCTCCTTGTAACCCTCAAACCACAACTGACAGAATGTCTTGACCTTTGGCTCGAGACGATTGATCATGCCCAAAATGCGGATCACAGGCTTCAGTGCCACCAGAGTTCTGTTGTCATAGTAGGCACCATATAGGTAGAACGTGCCATTGCTAGTCTTTAGTGTCTGCCAGTACATGTTGTTGAAACTCAGGTCATACAGTGACGGGAACTTTGCACAGGTCTTGTTCTTGGAGATAGCTTTGCCTTTGTACTTCTGCCAGTAACGTATGGGCAGATTGGGTATCTTGGCCTGGATCATCTCAGCCATATCTTGCTCAGAAAGTGAAGGAGACTTGTCAACGGACGGCTCCAACTCAAAGGGGTTGAATTCTGTCGTGAGGTTGGTGGGGTTCTCCGTGATGGCAAGGGGCGGCGCTCTAGTCTCTATGATCTTCTGCAGCAACAGCCTCCCTGTCAGTGTTCCCTCATGGCTCAACGTTGCTTCTTCCTGGCTCGAGAACCTGCCGGCACATCAGATTTCAGTAAACAGTCATGTTAGGAATACCTACCTGGGAATGGCAATGGACCTAAAATTAGTCTGACCTGCAAACTCAGGTTCAATATGCACTACTCATATATATGCTTGAAACTGGACAGCTTGTGAAAAATCCTCAATAATACGTATGCTCATTTAAACACTCCCAAAACTAGGTGCACATTGAAAAAACATTTAATAAGCAAATTTATTTAATAACCAGTTAAATTACCCCCTGCAATGACATACATATCCGTATTTATTTATTCATGTTACCTACAGTCAACTTAATACAAATTACGCCTCTGGCACTGAAGGGGTATATTAAGGCTCTACTGAATCCTTCCAGTCTGAAAAATCTCCCCTAATCCCAATGAAATATTCTGGTGCTAAGGAGAATACAGTATTAAAGATGTCATTGTGATGAAGAGTTTACCTCTTCCAGCCGAAGACTGATACTGCATTCTTGCCACCTTCAATCGAAGTTATTAAGACTAATGGGAGAAATTAAGATATGGAGGAATTACTCCAGACTGTGTTTAACTTCAGCTCTCCAAATACTCTCAAAAAAAAAAAAAAAAATCGTATTGGGGCAAGAATAAACAATATATACGTTTTCGTCGTAAAGGGGGTTAAAATGAATTTGAGCTGCACGGCTAACTGTAATGTGTAGTACTTGTTTGAATGCTGGTAACTGGAATGACTGAAAAGAAAATAACTAAAACTGTGCGACTTTTAACTAGTTACTATGATAACAAGATGCTCCTTCAAATAACATTTAACAAACGTTGTCAAGAAGCTTAAGACATTTAACTGAAAAAGACATAATTTTCAATTTTACAAAGCTGAAAAATATAATTTTAGCATAGATTCAAGTCAGAGAGAGAGAGAGAGAGAGAGAGAGAGAGAGAGGTGTTGGTATGCATGAGTGTGTGTGGATTTTCGTGTAAATGTACGAATGAGTATACACACGCCAGCCTTCCTGCATGTGTGTGTGTGTGTGTGTGTGTGTGTGTGTGTGTGTGTGTGTGTGTGTGTGTGTGTGTGTGTGTGTGTGTGTGTGTGTGTGTGTGTGTGTGTGTGTGTGTGTGTGTGTGTGTGTGTGTGTGTGTGTGTGTGTGTGTGTGTGTGTGTGTGTGTGTGCGTGCGTGCGTGCGCGTGCGCGCGCGTTTGGTGCCTTACCTGAAGACGAGGTAACACAGTGAGCACCACAGCACCAGGAGGGAGAGGCCCCTTCGCAGCGCCCTTGTAGGACACCATCGCCCCGCTCTCTTGGCAGCTCCAACCACACCCAGCATTCCGCCCTCTGCAACACACCACCACCATTAACACACTATCACCAACACCATCAGTACAACAGTGTCCCCTACATCATTTTTTATTTCACTTAGAATTAATATCCTTCAAGCCATCATCATCCTGAGTCAGGACACTGCAAGACAACTGCCTCTCCCAAATTTTTCCATACTGGGCTGTTGGCTGTTGGCATGTTGCTTCCAAACATAGCGAACCTCCGAATCTCATCTCACCATCTTTTCTGTCTGCCACTTTACCCCATCTCTGGCCTGCCACTCCGTTACCCTGTTTGTCCATCTGTTGCCCGTTCTACGAAGCCGTGACCTGCCTAGAACTATTTATATTTTTCATTGCAGTGACTTCCGGTATATGTCTACTTTCGTTTGTTCTCTTATCCTGGAGGCACTCTCTTTATTTCTCCAAGTTACCCCTATCATAATTCTTTCTATTCCTCTGTAAGCGCTCCTGTATTAACGTTCTAAGGATTTTTAAATCTCCACTTGTCCGATCCATGAGTTAAAACAAGGTCTCTCCAAGTTACTAAACCCAATAGCTAAAACAGCAAAAATATCAGAGTTACTACAGTTAGAGCTGCTAGATTGTCACTGCAGCACACTACCACGAACACCACAATGAGTACACTCGTACTCGTAACCTGAACACTACACGAAAATGTAATTCGTAACACTTTAGTTTTGAAGCACATGATAATATACTAAGCTACTCTAAGAAATTTAGAAGTAATAGGAATAACAACAATAGGAATTAATAATAATAATAATAATAATAATAATAATAATAATAATAATAATAATAATAATAATAAAAATAATAATAAAACAAGTGGGACAGATTAACTTTTTTTTTTTTTATACCAACAGCAAAAAAGATGCGTGAACTTAGAGAGCACATACTGTACCTCTGCCAACGCCTTAGCCAGACAACTCAGACCAAAGCCAAAGTTTACTCAAATCTTCCTTGGCCCATGATCCACATATCCACAAACTTTCACTGAAATCCATAGATCACTTTTATAAACTTCAAGTGGACCAACAAAAAAGTTTTGATCTGGGATTCGAACTCAGACTACCACCAAAATTAGAGCAACTTTTCTCTGGCTAATGACTCACACCCACAAAATTTCATTGACATTCATCAGTTAGACTATTAGCTCTCTCCCCACCTCATGAGTAAGAGCCCATCTGGATGGGGTAATGGCCTTTCGGGGCTAGGGACAGGGAGAGCTCAGAGGAGGAGGGCAAAGCCACCTCATCCCCCAACTCCCCCGAGAACCTCTTCAGTCTGACCTCCAGCCGGAAGGTGTGCTGACCCTACAAGGATAGGAATGAAGAGAACGCAGAGAAGGATGGAAAGACCACCTCAACCCTCACCTCTCCTTAGGCCCTCTAGAGCCAGAGCCCAAGCCAGAAAGGAGGTGGAGGGCACAGAGGAGGTCGGCCAGGTCATCTCATTTCCCACCTCTCCTGAGAAGCCAAAGCCTCTGCTGGAAAAGGTGGTGGTGGCTGTCCGGAGGCGAAGACAAACCTGCTCGTGGAGTGCTTCCTTACAGTGGTAAGCAAGCTTGAGTACTGTTTCAACCCAGTAGGGATAGACTAGATAGATGCAACTATACTAGCAGGGCCTATTATTAGCAGCCAGACTAAAAACACTCTCCCACCTAAGTTATAAGCCACCAGGAGGGGTATATTGGCTGCTTAGCTCCCAAACAACAGCATGAACAGACACCTTAGACAAACATCCCAATACCCAGCACCAAAAGAGCTTTTGGTTACAGCTGCAGTCAGATTGACTTAGCAGCATGGAGTGCTAAGAATCTCTTAAAGGATTAGACCACCATGGGTTAATGAACGTTTGCCCGTACAATGTAAGGACTATGAGAATGAAAGCTGATCTGCTGGTATTGGTAGGACTTAGTGAAATACGATCTGGTGAAGAGCAGAAAGTATTAAATAGTGGACTTGTATTATACCGGAGAGGCAAACTTGAGGGCAGTAAGAATGAACATGGAGTAGGAAGAAAGTTGCAGAATTTTTTGCATAAATGAAAGCGTAGCTACTTTAACGATAACATTAAATGACAGATACATATAAAATGTAGTAGAAGTGCCCGGAGCATTGAGTGCTTATAGCGATGAGGACGTTGTTAAGTTCTATGATGTGCATTCAACTACTGACAAAGGAACGCCCACTATAGTGTGCGTGACTTCAGTGCTAAAACAGAAAAAAATGTAGCAGAAGAGACTTCAGCTGGGAATCATGGTGAAGACTCCAGAAAAAAAAAGAAGTCAAGCTTTGGTAGAATTTACAGAAACTCAGTCACTGAAAATCATGAATACCTTTTTTGAAAAGTGAATATGTAGAAAATGGGCTTCGCTTTATCCAGATGTTAAAAAAATGAGATCAATGTCATACATACATACTGACGTGTTATCGTGAAAAAATGTAAAAGCTGCAACTAAAATAAATGTAGGCAGTGATCCTTGAATGATGAAACGTGAACTGAAAATTGATTTAAGAAAAGAAGAGCATAACCACATATGAACGATAGTTCTTAACCAACTTACATAATAGGGACAGTATTTAATATCACCATCCAAAACAGGTGTTCAGTCCTTAAGGAGGCCTCGACGCTGATCAAATAAATGAAAACTTCACCATGATACTGAAGTAAGCAGCATTCGAAATAGCAGAGAGGTTAGTAAAGCAAAAGAACGGTAGGTCCAAACTCAAAATGAAGCTATTAATGTAGAAACATGAAGATAATCTCTACTAGAGACAAAATGGAAGCAGTAAAATTAACAAAGCTCATAAACAGGAAAAAAGGAAGATGTGCGGAAATTCAACAGACGAAATAAACGAAGCTTAAATCTCAAGAACTTGTGCAAGGGCAACAAAGAGGAGACTAAGTATAGGGAAAAGTCAGATTTATACTTTAAAGAAACCAAACGACGATATAATACATAACAGAGAAAAAAAATATCAAAGTGGTGGAAGAATTCTATGGTCATCTATACAGTTTAGACGACAGACCATGCGTCAAAGTAAACCCAGGATCTACAGATTTTCCAGTCATAACTATAGAAAAGACAAACAGTTTTGAAAAGTATGAATAGTGGTACAGTATTAGAAAACGGATTTCCAGGAGATTTAATCAAAGATGCAGGAAAGATTTCCCTGGAAAAAAACTAGCAAAATTCTGTGCGAATATTCCAGAGAAGGAAAAGTCCCAACAGCCTGGAAAAAGCAGGAAAAACTTTATTACATGAGGAAGGAGACTTGAAAGATCTTAGACTGTTGACAGTTATATACATATTTTTCACAAAGATCATCAGCAATAGAATTTCAGACTAGGGAACAACCTGCTTTCGAAGTGGATTCTCGGCCATCTACCACATACCCCCAATAAATCATATAATTGAGAAGACAAAATCTTTATGTATGGCGTTCACTGATAACAAAAAAGTCCTCGTCTCAGTAGAAACAACAGCTGTACTGAGTGCAATTCGTAGACAGAGTGTAGATGTGAAATGATATATCATAGAGTATTGGAAGACGTTTACAGAGAGGAAACAGCGACCATTAAGCTCCATACTTATACTGGAAAAGTCCCTCCCCCCCCAAAAAAAAAAAAAAGGGAAGCCAGGGCGATGCTATTTCACGAAAACTGTTTACAACACGTTTAGTAGAAGTATTCTGACAGCTTAACTAGTGCAATAAAAGGATGATTGTAGATACATATCCGAATAACCTAAAGATCGCAGATGACATCATTCTTTTCGCTGAGTCACGGGAACAGCTGCAACAGCTGAGAGAAGACAAACAGGGAAAGTTTTTGCATAAGACTGAAGATGAATAAGAAAAAGACAGAAGTCATGTTTAATAACCAAGTTCAAAATAATAAGTATCCGAGATGAAGTTTTAGCATTAGCTGGCGAATTAGTGAACCTAGGGCAAGATTGACATACAACCCCGTAATTCGAATATGAAATAAGTAGACGTATAAAGCTAGGTTGGAATGCATTTGGTAGACACACAGTAGCATATCAAGGGGCACTACCATTTTGTTTTAAGCAAAAAGTTTTTTTTTTTAATCAGTGCTTTCACTCTGTAATGACCGAACCTCTGGAAAGAAAGTTGAGAAGTGCCCACATCGATGCTAGTAATCACTTTTAAGAGATAGGAAAGAATCAGCTTGGACTGGGGAACGGAATAAATTAGAGGACGTAATGAAATCCGTTTAAAAAGAAGAAATGACACTGGGCGGACTATATTTGTAGAAGACACGAAAACATATGACAAGGAAAGCAAGAAACTGGAAAATAGTTGAATGAAAAAGACCAGCAACTAGGTGGTGTGATGAAACAAAAAAGTACATCAAGAGATACAAGGGCCCTGAAAAAGAAAAAAAGGGCAAACGATGGAGAGACAAATTTCTTTGGAGATCATAGGGTTCTAAAATAAAAATCTGTCTGTCTGTCTGTCTGACTGTCTGTCTGTCTGTCTGTCTCTCTATATATATTGCCAGACGCCTTAATCCCTTATACGGGGCGGCCATAAACAAATCGCCTCCACGTCATCCTGTCCCCCGCCATTTCACTGCCCTGCTCCCAGTTCACATCCCTCTCTCTCATATACCTCTCCACCCCATCCCTCCATCTCATCCTTGGCCTTCCCCTCCCTCTCTCCCCCTCCACCTTACTCACATACACTCTTCTCGTCAGTCTCTCACTCTCCATCCTCTCCACATGGCCAAACCACCTCATTGTGCTTCCTCTAACGCTTCCTATCACATCCACATCCACACCACAACGCTCCTTCACCTCCTCATTTGTCAGTCTGTCTCTCCATGTGACTCCACAGGCTCCTCTCAAATTATATATATATATATATATATATATATATATATATATATATATATATATATATATATATATATATATATTTCAGGTAATATGTGCAGAAAGAAGACAGAGTATTGAAAGAATTTTACAAAGAACTGTATGCATCCAAGGCATAGTACCGTTAGTTGACTTTCAGTTGATACAAGTGATATACCAGAGTTGACATCAGATGGACTAAACTTTTTTCTTAAAAGTGTGAAAAGAGGAATGGCCTCAGGAGATGATGGAATAGTAGCAGATTTACTGTCAGATGCAGGAGTAGTCAAAACTGGCTTGCCCACTTAATTATCCTGTGTATAAGGAAGAAGAAAACTCCCATAACATGGTATAATGCAATAGTTATTTTGCTTTAAATGGAAAGCGACTCGCAAGACCTTAGTAACTATCGACCTATTAACTAATTATCAGTTATTTACAAACTTTTCACTAAAGTCCTTAAGAACAGAATAATAAATTTGGAAGAAAACCAACCTTGTGAGCAAGCAGGATTCCGAAGCGATTATTCGACTACTTATCATCTACACACAATAAATCAGCTAACTGAGAAAACTACAGAATATAATAAGCCCCTGTGCTTAGGTTTTTCAGTTGTGCAAATGCTTTCGACTCAGTGGAGCACATAGCAATTATTATAAATTCATTATGGGAACAATGAGTAAACAAGAACATAGTAAAACTGTCTGAAATCATACAGCAATTATACAGAGCGGAAACTGCTACAGCTATATTCCAAAAAGACTTTGAAAAACTTAAGATCGACAATGGAGTGTGTCAGAGAGATACAGTTACACCTAAGTTATTTATAGCATGCATTTACAGTATTTACAGAAAGCCCGAACGGGAAAAGAAGGCCTAAACACACGTAGAGAAAACTTAAACCATTTAAAATATGTTGATGGCATTGTTCTAATTTTAGAGAGAGCAGTGACATTGTAAGAAATGTTAAATGACCCAAAGTCTCAAAACAGGGCAAAAGAAGAACCGGAGTAAAACTAACGTCTAATCTAAATACACAAAAGAGCATCATCAAAAATGAAGAAACTTTTGAAGAAACTGAGGAGTGCAATTACTTGTGGCAAATACTCAAACTAATGAAAGACCATGAAAACGAAATAAAAAGTCGCAGTACCATTGGATGGAAAGCTTCTGGTAAACATAGACTTGATGAAAAGTTGCTTGCCAATATGTATGAAACGAAAAGTATATAACGAATGTATAATCCCAGCTATGACACACGGTTGTGAGATCTGGAAACTGACAAAATCAATAGAAAAATATCAATCTGTTCTGAAAGAGCAATGGAAAGGTCAATGTTGGGAATATCTTTGAGAGACAGAAAAAAATCATCCTGGGTAAGAGAGCAGACTTAAGTCAGTGACATTATGGAAGTTATAAAAGAATATATATGGAGGTGGGCAGGTCAGGTAGCAAGAATAAAGGATAACCGATGGAGCAAGAGGATGACTGACTGAACTCCGAGAGACTGCAAGCGTAGAAGAAAAAGGTCAGACAGGAGATGGAGAGATGAGACAAGAGAAGTTTGCGGGTAAAACCTGGCAGAAATAGGCTCAGTCAAAGAATTCGTGGAGAAGGTTGGGGGGAGGCATTTGTTCAGCAATGGACTTGCAGTGGCTGCTGCAGCTGCTGATGATATATCTCACTGAGACCCAGGGTTGATGCTGGCGAAGAGTTTCTGGAAGGGTAGCTACCGTACCTCCCTTTCCCTGCCGGCTCACTGTGGCAAAGCTCGTAGGTCCGAACCCGGGAGTCCCTCCATTTACTAACCTTCGAAAATGACTAGTACTGTCTATTCTACTGGACCCTGGTTCTCAATGAAACATAGAAACTGCAATATACAGACATACAGACGTATATATATATATATAGATAGATAGATAGATAGATAGATAGACATAGATAGATAGACGATAGGTAGACAGATAGATAGATAGACAGATAGATAGATAAATGGATAGATAGGCAGATAGATAGATTTCGATGGCTATCGCACGGCTTTCATTTTCAAGGTATCTCTTCCTATCACCTCGTTATTCTGTTCTCAAAAGACATCCAGTGCTTCCTCTTTTCCTTCCTTCACCCTAACTCTTACGATAGTTGTTACACAGACCTCTTTCCCATTCATATAGTATACATTTCACTTTAATATTCTCATCTACCTCTCCCTTTCCATTAATCTGCATATCAAATTTCTTACATGAACATTCACCTCCATCTTAATATCTTCGCTATTTTACTAAATTTTTCGCTCTCCTGTTCATATATTTTCTTCACAACTGTCAGCTTTCCAACTTCCTAATACCCATCTCACTCTTTCCAGTAATTTGTCAATTTCCACTCATTTTCTTTCGCTTCCATCTTAAGAAAGGTCCTTCCATGTCCATGTTAAATTATCAGCTACTTTGCTTCCATATAACCCTCTCCATATATCTAACATTTTTTTTTTTAATTGCTATTATTTCCTTCCACATCACACTTTTCTTTCATCTCACTCTCTCCAAGAATCTGTTAGTATTCTCACTCTCATTTCCACCATAATTTGTCTGTTTATTATTTCGGTTATTCTTTCTTACGCCTTACCATTCCCATCTGCTTATTAAAATTTCACCGTACTTCTCTTTTCCCATACTCACTTAAACTGTTCCAATTCTGGGTCTGTTTGCCCCAGGTTGTTCTCATCAAGAACTAAGACAGGGACGTGGACTGTAAAGCAACGGTTGCTTGTCGTAGTTTGCGGGGAATGTGTGGATGTTTTCCTTGTCAGACACACACACACACAGTTTCCCTCACCGTGCTTACTCCACCGCAGTCTCCCCGTCACCATCCGAGCTGTCCATGTCAGCACAGTCATGTCCTCATCTAGCGCCGAATGCATCGCAACTGAGTAATTTCTTTCATAATTTCCCTGCCTGGGTCACACCTGAGCCAACGCACACTCAGCAACACATCTGTCTGGTTCTTCGATATCGGCACGTACACTTTATTTTTATTCTCGCCACCACCAGTCGAATTTATTTAGCCTGGGAAGGATCGCCTGCAGTAAAAGGTTTAATGGAAGTTGTGTTTAACACTTACACTTCAGAGAGTCTGTCCTGAGGTAAAGAAAACTGTAGTACGAATTATATAAAGTATGAGTCATCGGACTGAAGCGCATGTGTTCTCTGCTTATCTGCCTATGTGAATCTCTCTCTCTCTCTCTCTCTCTTTCTCTCTCTCTCTCTCAGACGCCATACATCGCCTTTCATCCACGCCATAGATACAAAACAAACTTGTGATTTATTTCCTGCCGTAACTAAGGACTGCTTTTGCCGGGAGAAAGAGGACACAAGATTGCACAATTCTCCATGTTGCTCGGTTTTCCCGCAAATGAGGAAAAGTATACGGTATCTGGAGCTTTTTTTTTTTTTTTTCGACAAAAACCTTCCTTGCAGCCGTACCCTGACCATACTGAGCAAGAAGCCACTCTAGTAATCTTATGCACCGGATCTTGGAATGTTTAAGGATAATTCCTTCCCTTAACTTCGCCAAGATTTTTATACTTTTGCAGCGCATCTCCCGTAGTTCAGGGGCAGAATATGAGACTGTTGTGACTGTACACCCTTTCCACTGCAATTCTTTGTGACTAGCATTATATTCTAATGTTAATTACTACAAGTTTGCACTCAAGATGGAGGGACGGCAATTTTAGGTCAGGTTCGAATAACAAAAGCATAGCGCTAGATTCTACTTGCCAACAACTACTGTGTCCACTCTTTACCGACGTTGTAGATATTTTAGCGATATTTCTATCTGTTTAAGGAATTTTGAGCAACTAATCACATTCTAACCTGACCTTATTTTTGCCAACTATAATCATATTCTACATGCCGTGGGAGGCGGCTTCGTTGCAACTCGTCCCAAGGTGTTCATTCCTGCATATTACACCTTAACATTGTGCAGTACATTATGCTATTTATATCTCTTTAATACTGACACAGTAGGCATCAGTAACACTCAAGTGGGTACTGGGGTTTTAATGTGAA
>NC_136959.1:41093836-41116336 GCF_032717465.1 Coenobita brevimanus
TCTATGCAATCTTCCACGCAAGGGAGAGGGTAAGTGTCTGTTTTGGTTATCTGATTAACACGTCTGTAGTCGATGCAAAGCCGCTGTGACCCACCTGGCTTAGTGACTAGAGTGACAGGAGAACTCCACTCGCTCTGACAGGGCTCAATCATCTTGTGGTCCAACAGGTAGCCAAGCTCCTTCTGGATGAGAGGAACTTTCACTGGGTTCACACGGTAAGGAGGCAGTTTAATAGGCTTTGCGTCTCCAACATCGACATCATGCATCAACACAGTGGTTCTTCCTGGAGTGGCACGGAACACTTGCGGGTACTCCTGCAGTAATGCTGAAAACTCCTGCCTTTCCTCGGAAGGTAGATGAGAAAGCTTAGTCTGGAGATCATTCATGATATCAGGATTCTTCCCCAAACTATCACTCAGACTCATGCTGCATGGGAGAACTTCACTTGCAGACTCGGGTGGAACAGCTACAGTGCAGACTGGATTATTTTCGTCCTGCCTGTGATATAACTTCAGCAAGTTGATGTGACAAAGTTGCTTGTTCTTTCTACGATCTGGTGTGGTGATGACATAGTTGACATCACTGAGTTTCTTCTCCACAAAATAAGGACCACTAAACTTGGCTTGAAGAGGTTGCCCATGCCCCGGTAGCAGAATCAAAACCTGATCTCCTGGCTGAAAGTGGCGTAACCTGGACTTCTTATCATACCAAGTCTTCATCTTCTGAGCAGCTCCTACATTCTCTCTCGCCAGCTGTAAAGCAGTGGACAGCCGTTCTTTGAACTTCATCACATACTCCAGCAGGTTGATGTCATCTTCCTCCGACAGCCAGCATTCCTTGAGTAGCTTAAGGGGTCCTCTTACTTCATGGCCAAACAGTAGTTCAAAAGGTGAGAAGCCCAGTGATTCATTTGGAGATTCTCTTGTGGCAAACACAACGAATGGAAGACCTTTATCCCAGTCTTTCTGATGTTCCAAACAGTATTTTCTGAGCATCGATTTGAGTGTTTGATGATATCTCTCCAATGCTCCTTGGGTCTGGGGATGGTAAGCTGAAGACGTGATGTGGGTGATGCCCAACTCTTTCAGAGACTGCTTCAAAACATTTGACATGAAATTACTTCCCTGGTCTGACTGTACCTCCTTGGGTAGACCAAACTTGGTGAAGAACCCTAGCATTTCCTTAACCACGTTCTTTGCTGAGATATTTCTAACTGGAATGGCTTCAGGATAACGAGTAGCCATATCAATCAGGGTCAACAGATAAGAAAATCCTGAAGAAGTCTTAGGAAGAGGGCCCACAATATCCACCAACACACGGGTGAAAGGCACCTCAAAAGGAGGAATGGGAACTAGAGGTGCAACCTTTTCGGTCTGATTACACTTCCCCACAACTTGACAGGTGTGACAAGACTTACAATACCAGGAAACATCCCTGAAAATACCTGGCCAGTAGAAGTGTTTCAAAATGCGTGCCACAGTCTTCCTCACTCCAAGGTGTCCTGCCAAACTGGAATGATGAGCCACTCTAATGATATCCTGCCTACAAACACGAGGGATGACAACTTGATGTACAACCTCCCATTCACAGTCGGCTGATGCTGTTGGGGGTCTCCACTTCCTCATAAGTACTCCTGACTTTATATAATAACAAGTAGAAGCACCAGCTGACTCTTCCTCACTGCAAGCAGAGTTAGCTAGACCTTTCAACTCAGGGTCAGCAACCTGCAACTCAACCAACTCTTGACGAGACAAATTATCAACACTACGGGGTACTGCCTCATCTGGTGAGTGGTCCAAATTAGCAAGAAAAGTGTCAGCTAGGATAACATCATCATTATCCTCTAAGTCACCAGTAACTTTAGACTTAGCCCTAGTGACAGCACATGCAGGGAACACATCAGGGACATCACAATCCTGGGTCGCAGCCACTGGCTCACTAGACAACTGAGGAGCTGGACACACTTGACTTCCACCAATATCATTTCCAAGTAAGAAAGTTACACCTGACATTGGGAGTGTCTCAGCCAACCCAACCATAACGGAACCATTAACAAAACCAGACTCTAAATTCACTCTGCACAGAGGGACAGAGAAGTAATTATTCCCTACACCTTGTAAGATTACAGTTTCATCAGAGGAATTAACATTAGAGCCTAGAACACTGGTCAGCATAAGGGATTGGCAAGCACCTGTATCACGATATATTTTAACTGATTTCCTGTCATTACTGTCCAGAGGACTGACAAAACCATCAGACAGGAAATTAGCACATGAACTCTTGAGAGTGTTACCCACGTTACAGCTCAAAAGAGGAGCTTCTTCATGAGAATTTAATTTACCCCTCAAAGCAGGTTCAGTTAACTCAGTTAAAGAATTCTGGGAACTCTCAAGGGTGGACACTAGACCAATTGACTGAATATTTAAAGACTCCTTTTTGTTCACATCACGCTGTCTCCTGAAACATTTCTCCGTAGTATGACCAAGCTTACTACAATAAGTACATTTACTTTTCTGAAATCTAGAGGTGAAGCTGGTATTTACTTCCTGAGAAACATCATCTTTATTCTCTTTCCTGTTACCTGTACTCTGAGTAGAGGCAACGTACTTACTCTCAGCTTTCCGTTTTTCTCTAGAATATCTCTTGTGAGTGAGAACATATTCATCAGCTAAAACTGCAGCATCAGACAAATTATCTATTCTTTTTTCATCAAGATATAGGCTTACATCATTATTAATGCACCTTTTGAAGTCCTCCAGCAAAATCATCTGCTTAAATTTACCAAAATCAGAATCCACATTCTTAGAATTTAATCACTGCTCTAACAGATCTTCTTTGATTTTGCATACTCAACATGGGATTGCTTATCTTGCTTATAAGTTGTCCTAAATTTTACTCTATAGGCTTCAGGAACAAGCTCATAGGTCTTAAGAATCAACCTCTTAACAACATCATAATTATCAGATTGATCCTGAGGCAAAGATGCATAAGTTACTTGAGCTTTACCGGTGAGAACAGTTTGAACGAGTACTGGCCAATACTCTTTGGGCCAATTAAAACCTGTAGCTACCCTCTCAAACAACTGAAATTACTTTGTTAAATCAGATTCATTAAAAGGAGGAACAAGTTTAACATTTTTAGCCACGTCAAAATCATCAGAGCTAGATGATCCAGTTCCACCTTGTTTCATGCGATACGCATGGTCTGCCTGAATCCTAGCAAGTTCAATTTGTGCCTGAGCCTGTGCCTGTGCCTCCTGAATACGAGCCTGACACTCAGCCTCCTTAGCCTCAGCCTCCTTAGCACGAGCCTGAAACTCAGCCTCCTTAGCACGAGCCTCCTGCAGGGCTAGCGGTAACTTAGCTAATTCAATCTGCGTTTGCTCATTTGGAGGAGTTACATTAAACAAGCTTTCATTAATCATGTCAACAATTTGATCTTTAGAATGATGAGAGCGAACAGCAATTCCCAATTGTTGAGCAACAAGCTTAAGTTCATTCTTTGTTCTGTTTTCTACACACACTGTTTGCACATTTGACAAAAAATCTTTGGCTTCATCAAGCGTAGTAATAGTAGACATCATGAATAAATCACAGTCACAAAATATCAAGCAATATCCTTATGATAATATCCTGAATATCCTGATAAGAGGTCGCCAAATTTATGTTACGGAACAGAGAAAGATAATGAACACTTTAAGTGAGAATACTAAAAATCACTACTGTTCCGTAAAGTTCCAGGTTCAAAACAAAGGAGTTAGGTAAAATTACAAGTTAAAGTTTAATGCTCAAAGTAACAACTAAACATTCAGGAATCAGAAGGATAATGTAATGGCAAAAAACACGTTAAATATATGGTTAACTGCAATAGCCTCTATTAACACGAAATTAGCAAGTGTAAATTTATCTAAGTCAGCCCTAATAAAATGAGAAAACCGGATAATGCTCAGTGAATGCAAGATATATTATTACAGATACAAAATATTATTAATAATGGCTGACAACAAAAACACGTGAATCACAAAAACCTCATTAGGCCTACGAATTAACACCTTATGCTATACAGTACAAGAAAAATGTAATAACACTTATACTCAAATGACACAGCTGCTAGATGGTTGGAGTCTTCCTGAGCACTCACAAAAATAATAACTGCACAGGGGAGGACAGAGATGTGAACAAAATGAGGAGTAGATCTAAGTGGCAATTAATGCAGAGACAGCTCATTATATAGGGGCCGGCAGAGCTTGATACAACTTGTAAGAAGGACGTGCAAATGAAGCCATAGGGGACAAAGAGTTGACAATCCTGCTCTGAACAACAGAAAGAACGACGTACTCTACTATAAGGGTAGAAGGGGGGAGTGAGGTAGAACACGCTCGTGATCAAACATGCAGCATACCGTACGTTAGAATTACACAAAGGATGATGAAATCATAGGCTATGTAACAATATATATATATATATATATATATATATATATATATATATATATAATATTTGTTACGGAACAGAGAAAGATAATGTACACTTTAAGTGAGAATACTAAAAAATCGCTACTGTCCGGTAATGTTCCAGGTTCAAAACAAAAGAGTTTGTAAAATAAACAAGTTAAAGTTTAATGCTCAAACTAACAACAAAACATTCAGGACTCATAAGGATAATGTAATGGCAAAAAACAGGTTAAATATATGGTTAACTGCAATAGCCTCTATTAACACGAAATTAGGAAGAGTAAATTTATCTAAGTCAGCCCTGATAAAATAAAAAATACACCAGGTAATGCTCAGTTATTGCAAGATAAATTATTACAGATACAAAATTTTAATGATGACTGACAAAGAACCCTTACACAAATTACAAAAACCTCACTAGGCCTAAGAATCAACCTTATGCTACACAGTACAAGAAAAAATGCAACAACACTTATACTCAAATTACACAGCTGCTAGATGGTTGGAGACTTCCGGAGCACTCACAACAATAACTGTATAGGGGAGGACAGAGATGTGAAGAAAATGAGGAGTAGATCTAAGTGGCCATGATGCAGAGACTGAGCTCATTATATAGGGGCCGGCAGAGCTTGATTCAACTTGTAAGAAGGACGTGCAAATGAAGCCATGGGGACAAAGAGTTGACAATCCCGCACTGAACAACAGAGAGGACGACTTACTCTACTATAACGGTAGAAGGCGGGAACTGAGGCAGAAGACGCTCGTGATCAAACATGCAGCACACTGTGCATTAAAAATTACACAAAGGATGATGAAATCATAGGCTATGTAACACCTCCCCACAAAGAAAAAGAAATTTACAAAGGAAATTTCTTATTACTCTAAAACAATCTGTCTAAAGTCTAGATAAGCAATCTGCAATAATATTTTCTTTCCCCTTGACATGTTGTATGTCTAATGAATACTCCTGAAGAAGTAGACTCCATCTTGTCAATCTCTGATTTTTATCTTTAAACGTACTAAGGGATTTCAGTGGGTTATGATCGGTATAAATGACTATGGGGTCAAAACCAGAACACAAATAAAATGAAAAATGCTGTAAACCAAAAATCAAGGCCAAAAGCTCTTTCTCAATAGTTGAGTAGTTCTTTTGAGGTGGACTGAACTTCTTACTGTAATAAGATACAGGGTGTTCAATACCCTGATCATCCTCTTGCAGCAAAACAGCCCCAGCTCCTGTATCACTTGCATCAACAGCCATCTTAAAAGGCTGAGCAAAATTTGGAGTAGCGAGCACTGGCTGACTTAATAGGATAGCTTTAAGTTTGTTGAAAGAGGATTCACAGTTATCGGTCCATACAAATTCAACTCCCTTTTTCAGTAGGTCTGTAAGTGGTGATACAAGAGTAGAAAAGTTAAGAACAAATCTCCTGTAATAACCTACCATTCCCAAAAATCTTTGTAGCTCTTTCTTACTTTTAGGTCTGGGAAGATCACTTATAACCTGAACCTTAGCTGCTGGTGGTGCAACATGTCTATCACCAATTACATACCCAAGGTACTGAACCTTAGCTTGACCAAACTCACACTTTGATAAATTAGCTACAAGATTAGCCTGAACTAAACGGTCAAGAAATTTACTGACATGGCATAGGTGATCTTTCCAGTTGTCACTGAAGATTAATACATCATCAATATAAACAACACACCCTGCCAAACCCTCTGTTACAACATCCATGAGCTTCTGAAAAGTGGCTGGTGCATTCTTCATACCATATGGCATTACCGAACATGCAAAAGTCTTTCCTAGTGTTACAAAACATGAGATCTCCCTAGCACGTTCAGTCATAGGTACTTGCCAGTATCCCTTTAACAAATCAAACTTACTTATGTACTTAGCCTTTCCGATCTTGTCTATGCAATCTTCCACACGAGGGAGAGGGTAAGTGTCTGTTTTGGTTATCTGATTAACACGTCTGTAGTCGATGCAAAGCCGCTGTGACCCACCTGGCTTAGGGACTAGAGTGGCAGGAGAACTCCACTTGCTCTGACAGGGCTCAATCATCTTGTGGTCCAACAGGTAGCCAAGCTCCTTCTGGATGAGAGGAACTTTCACTGGGTTCACACGGTAAGGAGGCAGTTTAATTGGCTTTGCGTCTCCAACATCGACATCATGCATCAACACAGTGGTTCTTCCTGGAGTGGCACGGAACACTTGCGGGTACTCCTGCAGTAATGCCGAAAACTCCTGCCTTTCCTCGAAAGGTAGATGAGAAAGCTTAGTCTGGAGATCATTCATGATATCAGGATTATTCCCCAAACTATCACTCAGGCTCATACTGCATGGGAGAGCTTCACTTGCAGACTCGGGTGGAACAGCTACAGTGCAGACTGGATTATTTTCATCCCGCCTGTGATATAATTTTAGCATGTTGATGTGACAAAGTTGCTTGTTCTTTCTACGATCTGGTGTGGCGATGACATAGTTGACATCACTGAGTTTCTTCTTCACGAAATAAGGACCACTAAACTTGGCTTGAAGAGGTTGCCCATGAACTGGTAGCAGAATCAAAACCTGATCTCCTGGTTGAAAGTGGCGTAACCTGGACTTCTTATCATACCAAGTCTTCATCTTCTCCTGAGCAGCTCCTAAATTCTCTCTCGCCAGCTATAAAGCAGTGGACAGCCGTTCTTTGAACTTCATCACATACTCCAGCAGGTTGACGTCATCATCCTCCGACAGCCAGCATTCCTTGAGTAGCTTAAGGGGTCCTCTTACTTCATGGCCAAACAGTAGTTCAAAAGGTGAGAAGCCCAGTGATTCATTTGGAGATTCTCTTGCGGCAAACACAACGAATGGAAGACCTTTATCCCAGTCTTTCTGATGTTCCAAACAGTATTTCTTGAGCATCGATTTGAGTGTTTGATGATATCTCTCCAACGCTCCTTGAGTCTGGGGATGGTAAGCTGAAGACGTGATCTGGGTGATGCCCAACTCTTTCAGAGACTGCTTGAAAACGTTTGACATGAAATTACTTCCTCGGTCTGACTGTACCTCCTTGGGCAGACCAAACTTTGTGAAGAACCCCAGCATTTCCTTAACCACGTTCTGTGCTGAGATATTTCTAAGTGGAATGGCTTCAGGATAACGAGTAGCCATATCAATCAGGGTCAACAGATAAGAAAATCCTGAAGAAGTCTTAGGAAGAGGGCCCACAATATCCACCAACACACGGGTGAAAGGCGCCTCAAAAGGAGGAATGGGAACTAGAGGTGCAACCTTTTCGGTCTGATTACACTTCCCCACAACTTGACAGGTGTGGCAAGACTTACAATACCAGGAAACATCCCTGAAGATACCTGGCCAGTAGAAGTGTTTCAAAATGCGTGCCACAGTCTTCCTCACTCCAAGGTGTCCTGCCAAACTGGAATCATGAGCCACTCTAATGATATCCTGCCTACAAACACGAGGGATGACAACTTGATGTACAACCTCCCATTCACAGTCGGCTGATGTTGTTGGGGGTCTCCACTTCCTCATAAGTACTCCTGACTTTACATAATAACAAGTAGAAGCACCGGCTGACTCTTCTTCACTGTAAGCAGAGTTAGCTAGACCTTTCAACTCAGGGTCAGCAACCTGCAACTCAACCAACTCTTGACGAGACAAATTATCAACACTACGGGGTACTGCCTCATCTGGTGAGTGGTCCAAATTAGCAAGAAAAGTGTCAGCTAGGATAACATCATCATCATCATTATCCTCTAAATCACCAGTAACTTTAGACTTAGCCCTAGTGACAGCACATGCAGGGAACACATCAGGGACATCACAATCCTGGGATGCAGCCACTGGCTCACTAGACAACTGAGGAGCTGGACACACTTGACTTCCACCAATATCATTTCCAAGTAAGAAAGTTACACCTGACATTGGGAGTGTCTCAACCAACCCAACCATAACGGAACCATTAACAAAACAAGACTTTAAATTCACTCTGCACAGAGGGACAGAGAAGTAATTATTCCCTACACCTTGTAAGATTACAGTTTCATCAGAGGAATTAACATTAGAGCCTAGAACACTGGTCAGCATAAGGGATTGGCAAGCACCTGTGTCACGATATATTTTAACTGATTTCCTGTCATTACTGTCCAGAGGACTGAGAAAACCATCAGACAGGAAATTAGCACATGAACTCTTGAGAGTGTCACCCACGTTACTGCTTAAAAGAGGAGCTCCATCATGAGAATTTAAGTTACCCCTCAAAGCAGGTTCAGTTAACTCAGTTAAAGAATTCTGGGTACTCTCAAGGGTGGACACTAGACCAATTGACTGAATATTTAAAGACTCCTTTTTGTTCACATCACGCTGTCTCCTGAAACATTTCTCCGTAGTATGACCAAGCTTACTACAATAAGTACATTTACTTTTCTGAAATCTAGAGGTGAAGCTGGTATTTACTTCCTGAGAAACATCATCTTTATTCTCTTTCCTGTTACCTGTACTCTGAGTAGAGGCAACGTACTTACTCTCAGCTTTCACTTTTTCTCTAGAATATCTTTTGTGAGTGAGAACATATTCATCAGCTAAAACTGCAGCATCAGACAAATTATCTATTCTTCTCTCATCAAGATATAGGCTTACATCTTTATAAATACACCTTTTGAAGTCCTCCAGCAAAATCATCTGCTTAAATTTACCAAAATCAGAATCCACATTCTTAGAATTTAACCACTGCTCTAACAGATCTTCTTTGATTTTTGCATACTCAACATGGGATTGCTTATCTTGCTTGTAAGTTGTCCTAAATTTTACTCTATAGGCTTCAGGAACAAGCTCATAGGCCTTAAGAATCAAGCTCTTAACTACATCATAATTATCACATTCATCCTGAGGCAAAGATGCATATGTTACTTGAGCTTTACCGGTGAGAACAGTTTGAAGGAGTACTGGCCAATACTTTTTGGGCCAATTAAAACCTGTAGCTACCCTCTCAAACAACTGAAAATACTTTGTTAAATCAGATTCATTAAAAGGAGGGACAAGTTCAACATTTTCAGCCACATCAAAATCATCAGAGCTAGATGATCCAGTTCCACCTTGTTTCATGCGATACTCATGGTCTGCCTGAATCCTGGCAAGTTCAATTTGTGCCTGAGCCTGTACCTGTGCCTCTTGAATACGAGCATTTGCCTCTTTAACACGAGCCTCCTGCAGGGCTAGCTGTAACTTAGCTAATTCAATCTGCGTTTTCTCATTTGGAGGAGTTACATTAAACAAGCTTTCATTAATCATATCAACAATTTGATCTTTAGAATGATGAGAGCGAACAGGAATTCCCAATTGTTGAGCAACAAGCTTAAGTTCATTCTTTGTTCTGTTTTCTACATCACACACTGTTTGCACATTTGACAAAAAATCCTTGGCTTCATCAAGTGTAGTAATAGTAGACATCATGAATAAGTAACAGTCACAAAATATCAAGCAATATCCTTATGATAATATCCTGAATATCCTGATAAGAGGTCGCCAAATTTATGTTACGGAACAGAGAAAGATAATGTACACTTTAAGTGAGAATACTAAAAAATCGCTACTGTCCCGTAAAGTTCCAGGTTCAAAACAAAAGAGTTAGGTAAAATTACAAGTTAAAGTTTAATGCTCAAACTAACAACAAAACATTCAGGACTCATAAGGATAATGTAATGGCAAAAAACAGGTTAAATATATGGTTAACTGCAATAGCCTCTATTAACACGAAATTAGCAAGAGTAAATTTATCTAAGTCAGCCCTGATAAAATAAAAAAATACACCAGGTAATGCTCAGGTATTGCAAGATAAATTATTACAGATACAAAATATTATTAATGATGACTGACAAAGAACCCTTACACAAATTACAAAAACCTCACTAGGCCTAAGAATCAACCTTATGCTACACAGTACAAGAAAAAATGCAACAACACTTATACTCAAATTACACAGCTGCTAGATGGTTGGAGACTTCCGGAGCACTCACAACAATAACTGTATAGGGGAGGACAGAGCTGTGAAGAAAATGAGGAGTAGATCTAAGTGGCCATGATGCAGAGACTGAGCTCATTATATAGGGGCCGGCAGAGCTTGATACAACTTGTAAGAAGGACGCGCAAATGAAGCCATGGGGACAAAGAGTTGACAATCCCGCACTGAACAACAGAGAGGACGACTTACTCTACTTTAACGGTAGAAGGGGGGAACTGAGGCAGAAGACGCTCGTGATCAAACATGCAGCACACTGTGCGTTAAAAATTACACAAAGGATGATGAAATCATAGGCTATGTAACAATATATATATATATATATATATATATATATATATATATATATATATATATATATATATATACACACCTATATATATACACACATATATATATATATATATATATATATATATATATATATATATATATATATATATATATATATATATGTATATATATATATGTATGTATATATATATATATATATATATATATATATATATATATATATATATATATATATATATATATATATATATATATATATGTATGTATATATATATATATTGTTACATAGCCTATGATTTCATCATCTGGTTAGTACTTGGATGGGTGACCGCCTGGGAACACCAGATGCTGTTGGCATCCCTACGTGTCAAGTGGGGTTGGTGGAGGATTAGTGCCCCTCCCTGTAAAACAATTAACTCTAAGCCCTTGGCCACCCCGTCTGGGATACATGGCGTCTGGCAATGAATGAAATATATATATATATATATATATATATATATATATATATATATATATATGTATATATATATATATATACAGTATATTCATATGTATATCATTTCTCTCTCTCTCTCTCTCTCTCTCTCTCTCTCTCTCTATATATATATATATATATATATATATATACACACACACACACACACACATCCAGGGGAGGATCTCACTGCTTCCTTGCGCGTCCGCAGGTGGTGGATAAAAGGCCTTGCAGATATACGAGGTACCGTCTTAGACTGCGCGGATCAAGGGACCTTCTATAGATAACTAGGGCTCCACCGAATACACTTAATAAGTTGGCACAAAAATTATATCTCACCAGACTCTGTGTGGCAGGGAGGTGAGATTATTTGCCACAGTCCTCGCAGCCAAACCTGAATTCTTTTGCAAATATTTGACGGGCGTTCCTGTTACATTATCGCCTACTAAAGGTACAACAGCACTGTCTCCTGTGCATACGGGCAGTGTGCCACCGAAAGTGAGTAGGCACTCTCTCGGCAAATTAGAGACCGGGACATCAAACAAACTGAAATCCACGAAGATCTATACGTACTATGTAAGAAGCCTTGCAGAAGATTACAAACTTGATAAAACTTAATGACTGAATTAGAAAACATTAGTTGGGATATTATAGGTTTGAGTGAGATCCACAAAAGAAAAAAAAGAAAAAAAAAAATTCAGCTCCAAGACAGCAACTACAGAGGAAGGCAAAATGGAAGAGCTAGTGGTGTAGGATTTCTAACTAACAAAAATCTTGCAGATAATACCGTTAAAATCAGCAGTGTGTCTGACAGAGTGGCATGGATTGTAATTAGACTATGCAAAAAATACACCCTGAAAGTAATACAAGTATATGCACCGACTTCTCAAAGCTCAGATAAAGAAATCGAAACATTCTATGACGTCACCTCCCACCTTATGGAAGAAGAAAAGACCACATAAACTATACTCATGGGAGACTTCAATGTAAAAGTTGGGAAATCGAAAATTTGAGAAGCGTGTATGGGAAAATTTGGAGTGAGAGAAAGGAATGAAAGAGGAGAAATGGTGAGATAATTAGTGAAATAAAACGATGCATTACATTTGGATGGAAAGCTTTCAGTAAACACAGAGACATCGTGAAAAGTAGCTTGTCAGTATGTATGAAACGTAAAGACTATAGCGAATGTATAATCCTAGCTATGATGTACGGCTGTGAGACAAGACACAGAAAAAATCGATGGAAAATCAACTCATCTGTTCTCAAGGGGCAATGAAAAGGTTAATGTTGAGAATATCTTTGAGAGCCAAAAACGATCAACCGGGGTAAGGGAGCAGACTAAAGTCAAGAGCATTATGGAAGTTACTAAAGAACAGAAATGGAGGTGGGCAGGTCATGTAGCAAGAGTAAGGAATAACCGATTGAGCAAGAGGTTGACTGACTGGACTCCAAGAAACTGAAGTTTTACACAAAAAAGCCAGACAGGAGGTGCAGAGATGAGATAAAGAAACTTACATGCAAAATGTGGCAGAGATTGGTTCACTCAAGGAATTCATAGAGAAGGTTGGGGAAGGCCTTTGTTCAGCAGTGGACTTACAATGGCTGATGATGATGATGATGATATGCATACATATACCTATCTATCTGTCTGTCTGTCTACCTACCTACCTATCTATCTACCCATCTATCTATCTATCTGTCTATCTGTGTGTGTGTGTGTGTGTGTGTGTGTGTGTGTGTGTGTGTGTGTGTGTGTGTGTGTGTGTGTGTGTGTGTGTGTGTGTGTGTGTGTGTGTGTGTGTGTGTGTGTGTGTGTGTGTGTGTGTGTGTGTGTGTGTGTGTGTGTGTGTGTGTGTGTGTGTGTGTGTGTGTGTGTGTGTGTGTGTGTGTGTGTGTGTGTGTGTGTGTGTGTGTGTGTGTGTGTGTGTGTGTGTGTGTGTGTGTGTGTGTGTGTGTGTGTGTGTGTGTGTGTGTGTGTGTGTGTGTGTGTGTCCCTCAAACCCTCTACTTCAACTGGCGTACCATCACAAAGTCGACCCTCCCCTCTGGTGTGTGACATTATTATGAGATTAGGATTATGAACTGACAGAGTGGTGAGAAGTATGGTGGGGGTAGGGGCGAGAGACTGGTCACTCTCTAGGTCTCCACAGTACTACTTCTTTGGGAGTTATTACAATGACGTATAGTATGATACTATATATATATATATATATATATATATATATATATATATATATATATATATACACACACAATAAACTGCTGAAAGCAACTGAGGTTAAATCAGTAAAATGTACTCGTACTTGGATTCGAGTACAGCACAAATGTACTCGTACTTGGACTCGAGTTCAGCTATAAAACGGAGTACTTGTACTTGTACTTGGATTCGTAATACCGTAATGTAATCGTACTTGAACTCGAGTACAGAAAAATGTACTCGAACCCAAGCCTGGTGTGACTCAGGTGTGGATTTTCCTTGGTTTGAGATGTCGTATCAACTCTTCCTTAGGTAATAAGTTTTCCTGAGCATCTTACTATACCTTCGTTTGTTAATAAGGGAATATTATGTTGATGGTAATGAATTATTAATCACATACATATATATAACGTCACCCTCATAAAGAAACTGCCTAAGTCATTTTTTCTACTTTTCGGGAAATCGAAAAAAAAAAAAAAAACCGTCTCATTTTCTTAACTTTCAATGACTTAGGCAGAAACTTGAGGCGCATTTTAGACCACTCACACCCTAGACCTGGCAAAGGCAGCTATACCAGTAGGTGCGCCACTTGATGAAGAACTGATTTGGGCAAAAATCCAGAAATCGCCGAAAAATGACTCAGGCAGTTTCTTTATGAGGGTGACGATAAGGGAATATCGATATGTAATATGAAAAAGTTAATCATTATGGAAGAAGTGGCGACAAAGTCCTGCATCCCTGCGAGAATACAGTAATTATTCGTTATATGTTTCCATTTTTTAAAAATTATATTTACCTACACAGTAATCAGAGACAAACTGATATTCAAGTTCAGTTGCTAACTGTTGAGCACACTGGCCAGAATCCCCGGAAAATGCAGAAGCAGTTGTGTGAAAAAGATATGTTGTGGTACTCTGGACCATCCTTGACATAACGAGGATTTAGGCTCGTATGCTGCTCAGTCAAGAGGCTCCCTGCCATCTCATCCTTACCAGTCGATTGAATTTCTACCTGTATTTCTTTATGCAAGGAAGAAGGAACCAAAGGCTAGAAGCCGGCAAGATTGTTCCCTCCAAGGAAAAGAATAAAAACAAAATAGCAAAAATGCCAAATTCAAGATCCATTCATTTCGAGATGTCTAGACACACTTCGTGTAAAAGACTGGAGGCCATTGGCGGTAGGAAATGCAGACCGAGGAAGAGGACAGTTTCAGAGTTGACCTGTTGCATACATGAAGGACTGGGAGTAACGGTTAACTCTTGGATTATAGAGTTGGAGAGAAAAGGGATGAGATTTTGCTGCTAGACGGGTGCTACGCGTTCGCCATAGTGGTGTAGGGATGCAAAGAAGCAGTGACCATTCAAGTAGTGACAGAACAGAGGTAAAGATGGAACAGTGCAGCGAAGAGACTGAGGTTGAAGGGAGCCAGTAAGAGAAGGAGAGTTAATGAGACGAAAAGACTAACACCACCCTGTTGAAAAGAGAATTGTGCTCTACACAGGGGCATATAAACCCTCTGTATAGAGTCAACAACTATGTGAGGTAAAGAAGGCACGGAGCCGGCTTAGCACATCTAATTTCTTGGAAGCAGATTTTACGAGAGGCAATAATGATGTTTCCAAGATAAATCCCGTGGGAATGAAACCCCAAGTATGTTCAAAGATTATGCAGGACTGAGTTGGATATCGTTAAAAATTAAAGGATATTCCCGTGGAAGATTTTGACCAGCCAAAAGATGTAAGAACTGAGTTTTGATGCATTAAAAACAAGATTACGTTTACCCCAATCAGAGATATGAGCCAAGTTAGACATTAGGTGTGCCATAGCTTCATCCCGTGTTTGTTAAAGTATCTGCTGAGATGAACGCTTAGAGAAGCGACTGGAAAAGTAAAGGGTGGAGTCATTAGCGCACGAATGAATAGGGTTAGCTGCAGTACAGCTTAGAAGGTCGAGGATGTATAGAACTAAGAGAGTTGGTGATAGGACAGAACCCTGAGGAACACCACTATTGATAGCTCTAGGAGAAGAACGGTGGCTGTCTACAACAGCAGCTATAGAACGACCAGAAAGGAAGCTAGAGATGAAGGCACAGACAGAAGGATAGAATTCGTAAGAGAAAAGTTTGGATATTGAAGATTTGTCAGACTCGATCGAAAGCCTTTGGGTTGTCAAGTGCAATGGCAAGACTTTCGTCAAAGTCCCGAAAGGAGGATGACCAGGAGTCTGAAAGGAAGGTGAGAAGGCATTGTTTTGCTTGGACCCTGTTGGAAGGACACAAGTGAAGAGTGAAAGCAGAGGAAATAAGTTCTCTGAGAGGAGTTTGTGAAGTTACTTGGAGATAGAGACAGATAATGGAAGTGAGCGATCGTTCTGGTATTGATGTAGATGTGTTAGATGTATTAGGAGAAATACTCTGTGTGGGTTTGGAGTGGATGGCGAATGAGAGACTGAGAAGAATGCGTTTGAGTTAGGTGCAAATGGGGAGAGGAAGGAGACCAAGAATGAGATGGAGAGAGAGAGAGAGAGAGAGAGAGAGAGAGAGAGAGAGGCTTGATCAGGAGAGAGTCAGCTTTATGGCAGAGGACGGGGTGACATGGTGGCGATTTGTTTGTGGCCACCCTTCACGGGATTATGGCTTTAAACCACCTGACGACAGAGAGGCATATGCTATTTATGCAGACTTTGCAGATATTACTAAGAGGAAAAAATAAGTACAAGAGAATAGTAGCGAGTAGATGGCAACGCAAATCACCAAGGAAGAGGTGTTGGGAGCCGCCGACGAGAATACCTGTGTCAGTGTACAGGTGTGGGCGTGGCAGTGTGGTGTCATCTCAAAGGCGGCGCTAACGAAGGCACTGCATATTCATCATCCCAGAGTTGACCCTAATTATAGCCATGCTCTGACTAAAAGTTTGTGAGGGGGGAGGGAGGTAAACTTGTGGTGTGTGTGTGTGTTGATGAGAGAGAGAGAGAGAGAGAGAGAGAGAGAGAGAGAGAGAGAGAGAGAGAGAGAGAGAGAGAGAGAGAGAGAGAGAGAGAGAGAGACAGGGGAGTGACTAATGGGGAGAGAGAGAAGGAGAGAGACAGGGGAGTGAGTGAATGAGGAGACAGAGATGGAGAGAGACAGGGGAGTGAGTGTAATGAGGAGAGAGACAAGGGAGTGATCGTAATGGGGAAAGTGATGTGGAGATAGAGGAGTGACTGTAATGGGGAGAGAGAGGAGAGAGACAGGGGACTGACTGTAATGGGGTGAGAAAGAAGGAGATAGGGGAGTGACAGAGTGATAGGGAGACAAGGGAGTGACTAATAGGGAGAGAGAGAAAGAAAGACAGGGCAGTGAATGTAATGGGGAGAGAGAGAGAGAGAAAGAGAGAGACAAGGAAGTGAATGTAGTGGGGAGAGAGAGAAGGAGAGAGACAGAGGAGTGACTAATGGGGAGAGAGAGAGAGAGAGAGAGAGAGAGAGAGAGAGAGAGAGAGAGAGAGAGAGAGAGAGAGAGAGAGAGAGAGAGAGAGAGAGAGAGAGAGAGAAAAGGAGAGAGACAGGAGAGTGAGTGTAATGAAGAGAGAGAGAGATGGAGATATTCGACAGGGGAGTGAGTGTAATGGGGAGAGAAAGAAGGAGATAGGGGTGTGAGTGTAATGGGAAGGGAAGGATAGAGAGAGACAGGGGAGTGAGTTTAATGGGGAGAGAGAGATGGAGAGAAACAGGGGTGTGAGTGTAGTGGGGAGAGAGAGATGGAGAGAAACAAGGGAGTGAGTGTAGTGGGGAGAGAGAGAGATGGAGAGAGACGGGGGAGTGACTAATGGGGAGAGAGGGATGGAGAGAGACAGGAGAGTAAGTGTAATGGGGAGAGACCTTGAAGACGCGTGAAGAGTTAGGGGAGTAAAGTGGGAAGGAGGGAAGGACTAGTGTATCTCGGTACCATCTGACACCTACACCATCACATCACCTATACCACCTCCGGTACATCATCATCACCTCAACAGAATACCAATACACCACAGCATAAACATATACTGTATACTATGACACCAGCAACACCACCACGCCATCACATCACTTGTACCACTACACCATCACGCCACGGGCACCATTACACCACCTACAGCACTTACATCACCACACCGCCACCCCATCTACACCACCACACCACCTACACCACCACAACTTTTGCACCACCTCGCCACCACAACACCGCATCTGCACACCACATTACCATACCACCACACTATCAACACCACCTCACTACCACAACACAGCATCATCACACCACCACACCATCACACTATCAATACCACCTCACCACCACAACACCACATCATCACACCACTTACACCACCATTCCAGCTACACCGCCTTTGACCGTCTGACTTACCTGACCTACACACACCTGCGGAGAGAGAAAGAAAGTGATCATTAGAAACGGCATCACCAAGTAAGCAGAACAGCATAAGTTTCATAAATCCTACATCACAAGAGACAACTGATAGGCAGCTCCATTAAACTTACCTGTGCTAAACGAGAGTACAGGTGATAAAGGAAAAGAGCCACAACATTCTTAGCAACGTTCAGAGAGTCTACAAATGGAAATCCACAAGAAATACTGGTGTTTGAAATCTCTTGTGTGTCATCGTGTCTTCATGATTTACTTCTATCACAGACACAACCCAGCAGCATTGCAGCAAAAACAATTTCTTACTCTTAGGCTGCCTTGTGTAAGATATGGGAAATCTCTCTCTCTCTCTCTCTCTCTCTCTCTCTCTCTCTCTCTCTCTCACACACACACACACACACACACACACACACACACACACACACACACAAATATGTCATATTAAGTAACATGCAATCCTCACTACATTTATCTTCTCTTCTCACAAGGTTATTCTTCACTGACCCATTTATCTTCTCACAAGGTTATTCTTCACTGACCCATTTATCTTCTCACAAGGTTATTCTTCATTGACTCAGCCACTTCCAAGCATCACTGACAGACCGTGACTGCAGTGAAGGCCAATAGGCAAGGTGATTATGGTTATTTCCTTTGCAAACTTTTAGCTTGTGATTTCATGTTGTATAAATGGTTATTACCAAGAGAGGAAGAGACAATCACGTCAGTGTCAAATCACATGCACAACAATCCTCATCACCACTTCCGTGTATCGATACTACATACTACATGAACTTTTATTTATGTTGCGTTTCATATTCCCTACTACTTAATCTTGTTACTGTCAGACAATTATATTCAGATTTAGACAATACCCTGGTAGTGAAGGAGTAAACGCAGGCTCTGTTATACCTAACCTGTCAGGAAAGTCTCTCCTACTGAGTCTTGAGAAGGCAAAATTTAAAATACGTCCTCGGACGGAATGGTTGCTCATCATCATCGTGAGCTTTTTCTTATCAAAGGATGAGAAGGTTAAAGAAAAAGTCAGCGTGGTGAAGGGTATGTTTGACAGGGGGCGGTATTCTAGGCGGCACAGGAGGCTTCGTAATACAGCTTCCCTGGCGATTTATTTGGCATACTACACCAAAGCGTGACCAGTTACTGTATTTCCCGAGTTTCTTTCTTGCAAACGCTTTTTCAACTTGCGCCATTCCTTTATTTTTTCACCAATAGACTTCAAACTTGGTACAAACTCTGTTCCTTAGGACAATAGCCTCTGACATTTTCTTTTTTCTTTTTTTATTTAAGCCTTTAAAAACGGCTTTGTGAGAACAAAATTAATGTTAAACCTTATACACACAAATTCTGAGACCCCATGATTTTGCCTGTTCATTAATCAAGGTAATTTGCACAGCAGCATGTCAGTGCACTGTAATTATGTACATACCATCTGGGATTCCCTTGGGAATGTTGACAACCTTGTTTTTTTCGATACTTATATATTCCTAACAGCGATATACTGTGCCTCAGCTATATATTACGGAATACTGAGGTGTGATGTGCAAAATAAATTGATCAAGAAACGGTGTTACGAAATCCCTCAAAGCCACCTGGAGGACGACCGACACTGACCCCCAACCCCTAAAGTAATGAGACGGGCCACCAACCAGTACATAAAAATTCTGCACCAAAATTCTTTACAAGATTCTTTACAAGATAGCAGATTATGACCTTGCTCACCCCATTTGGAGGAGCAATAGTGTTCTTTAAACCCTTCACTTGGCTGACTTTTTTTTGTTTTTGTTTAATTTTTAGTTTCTAACAGGTAATCTGATTCAACTTAGGAGAGCCTCTAATAAAGAACCAACAATTGAAGACTATATCTAACATCTCCTATTAGAAAAGTGTATCTTATAGTGAATAAAAACCGTTAGAAGATGGTTAGAACCAAATGTAAATAATAGGATGAAAATAGATAGCATTCACTAAAACTAAACTCACTATATGACGGTCAGATTTGACGTCCGTCAACGATTCGTTCACATTCCGGGATGGGGGACAACATACCTTCCTGCCTGCTCAAGGTTACTCTCAGGGCCTTGATCATGACCAGGCGCGCTCGCGTCCCCCCCCCCCCGCCACACATACATATACACACGTTCACGCGCGCGCACACACAAAGTCAACTCTCTCTCTCTCTCTCTCTCTGACACACCCTCACCCTTCATTTCGCCACTATCATTCCTCCCTTCCTCTGTCCCCTCCTGCTTGTACACATTCACTTCATCATCACCCTCTCACTTCAGTCACATGGTTTCACATTTACCAGCTTCCTTGAGCTTAAGCTTTTTATAATACAGTCTGTTTATATATTTATCTTTTCTAAACACTTCACAGCCAAATAACAGTGGATGATACAGTACATTTCCGACAATGAATTAGTAAAGCTTATTTGTCCTGCACATTTGTTAAGATCCTTGATACACGGAAATCCTGCATTTTGAACACACTCCTTCCTGCCAGTCCTCACTCCTCCACCTTTCTTACTGCGTATATGGCCTACACTCTCGCTGCCCACTGTTACCATTCCGTCATCCTCCCCTCGTTCTTTTTCCCTGCCATCCCCATTAGTCAGTACACTGCTCACCCCCTGCCACCTCCCTTCCCTCTTACTCCCCTGCTACCCAGTCCCTCCCCTACCACCCTCTTAAGTGCGCGCTCCCACACGCGCGCACACACACACACACACACACACACACACACACACACACACACACACACACACACACACACACACACACACACACACACACACACACCTGTAACTCCCTTAATTCAGCCTGTCTTGTTGTATCTCGAGCACCCTTTGTGTTTACCTCAAATACCTTGTTCTCTCCATCGCTTCCCCGTCTACATTCTCTTCTGCTCATCTCCTTCACATTATTGTCTTGTATTATTTTTCTTTGTGATAGGTGGGGACACTCACCATCCACTCACTTGATGTAGTGCTGCTCTAGCGTGTCTGCCCTTTCCTCTCCATCCTTCTTTCCTTCCATTCTCTTTCTGTCTTTCTTTCCTTCATGCTTTCCTTGTCCTTCTGCCTACGGGTGACTTTACACTCCCTCTTCCGTCTTTCTTTCCTTCATTCTTTCCACTTCTTTCAGCCTGTGGGTGACTCTACATTGAGTGACAAGCCAAATGGTTTCCTGTGCACCAGGAAACCATTTACTACGCTGGGTGGTAACCATATAACCAAATTTTGGCGCCTCGTGGTTTAGTGGGTAATTATTGCGCTCCAATCGGATTGAGCCAGTGAAGGTTTATATCCAAGGGATGGTTGGGGTTGATTGCTCATGTAATGCCACTCAGGGATGAGTGAGGCTGGTCACTCTCATCTTAAATGTCGTGACCAACTGCCTAGCCCCGGGCTCCTACGCTCCTCATGGGGCAATGTAGGATTGGATGATGGATGGATGGATTATTTTTCTGTGAAGTAGGTTTTTAACGATGTATATTCCCTGGTAAGCGCTTTTATTCTGCTTCTTTTATGTTTCAATATTTTCCTTATTTTTCTCTTGCCTTCTGCTTCCTTCGTGCATGTTTGAAAGTCTTTCCTAAGTCTTCTAACTGAATTCGTCCTCTGTTTCACCTAACCTTCAGTGATCAATGTCGCTCCCTCCTCATTTCTGCCTTGGCTACCCTTCTCCACTCCCCCCCCCCCTTTTTAGTAACGAAAGTTTGTAGAAAATAAAATGGTATGGTGAAGGTACAGTGAGTGAACAAGGAATTAGTGATATGAGTATAGCTGTTTGGTGAACTGTAGGAGACATGATGTTGGGATGGAGGAAATATACCTATAAATGGAAATGCTGTTTACTGGGAAGATAAACAATTTACTCGAACATACAGTATGTGGGTATCATTCCTCCATTTAAAATATTCCCGATACTGTAATATCAAGACAAGCATAATGTTTGGCCTGCGACTGAACATTACTGGCTTTTTGTTTTTAGTTTTTCCATGCGCTTAGTAGGGATACAGACACCCCTCTTCTTAACTCTAGAATGATATTTATGTCATTCTACTATTGACACTGTTTGCGATGACAGGATAAATGAGAATATTGAAGTACCCATCATAGAAATAAAAGGTGTCACAGATCCATTCTTTAACCGATGAGAGAATACGCTTTATTTGTTCCTTTATTTCTCTACGTTTTACTCCTCCCTATCCCTTCTTCCCCTCCTCCCGTCCCTGTACTCCCCACCCTTCGCTCTGTGACCTTCCCTGTCCTCTCCGTCTGTCCTTCCTCACCTTTGTACTCCCTCTGTCCTGCACACTGCCCCTCGCCTCACCTCTGCTGGCTGGTTTGTGCAAGGCGAAGGAGGGGGAAGGCGTGATGGCGAGGGGAGGGGGAAAAAAGGTGTGGTAGAGGGGAAGGGAAAGGGATGTAGTAGAGGGGAGGGGAAAGGGGTGATGTGGAGAGGAGGGGAAAGGGGTGATGTGGAGAGGAGGGGAAAGGGGTGATGTAGAGGGGAGGGGAAAGGGATCATGTAGAGGGGATGAGAAAGGGGTGTGGAAGATGGGAGGGGAAAAGGGTGACGTAGAGGGAAGGAGAAAGGAGTGTGGTAGAGGGGAGGGGAAAAGGGTGACGTAGAGGGA
>NC_136959.1:41121336-41148836 GCF_032717465.1 Coenobita brevimanus
TTTGTCTCAACTTATCCTCATCGAAACCTGTATTTTTCTCTTCACCATTATCATCATCATTCTCTCTCTTTCTCTCTCTCTCTCTCCTCAACAAACAAGGAGAAACAGATGAGAGGAAGGGAGAAAGAAGAAATGGGGTGAGAGCAAAATTGAGGAAAGAAAGAAGACAGACAAATATATATATATATATATATATATATATATAGATAGATAGATAGATAGATGTATATATACATAGAGAGAGAGAGAGAGAGCATAAAAGTTAATGTAAGCGTGGTAGCGTTGTCAGCTTGATTAACCTCAGATGTCTTTCATTAGTCTGAGTGTCGCAGGAAAACATACGTAAGGTCATCACAAGCCCCCCCCCAAAAAAAAAAAAAAAAAAAATGTTTCATGAAAGGAAGTTCAAGGTGTGATAATTAAAGAGACGCCTTATAAATGAAAAAAAAAAAAAAAAAGTAACCTGAGATAAAAAGCAAAGGTGACACAAAGGGCAATCAAATCCCAAACGTGTCTGTAAAACAATCAGATAAATTCAGCCAGTGACTTTCTTCTTCTTTTTTGCTTTATTTGTGTTTCCCCTCGACCATCCTCAGCCTGGGGAGAAAGGTGTGGCTGTGTAGGGGTTAACTTCTTCAATATGGTGATGTATACAGACTCTGCTATTTCCTGACGAATGTGTTTTGCCTACGAAAGATCTTGTGTTAATAGGGTTAATTGGTTATGTACAAGGCAAGTCCTCCAGGAAAAAAAATCCCATATGCTAAATCAATTCGTCATAAGTTTGGAAGGAACACAAGACCTACGCGATCACTATGAAGGGGTTAATAAAAGCTGCACGTAACCCTTATCGATCAGGCAGACAGGGGTGGCACATAAACAACACGTCGGAATCTTATCAAAGGTGAGTAAAATCGCATCGAGGTTGCAAGAATAAAATATAATTGACGTCCCCTGATTGAAGGAGTTACTTAAAAAGGTTGAAGGTAACGTTGTAAAGAGTTCTGTGGAATTAGACATATCTATATCGCCCCTTCAGTTTGGTGATACTTTTTTTTTGTAAAATGCTTATCGTCTTCTGTCGATTCTGTTCAGTTTAGGACAGATTTGTTGAACTGGAGAGGTCACATTTAGCCTTGACTAACCCCGCCACTGCCAAAGCTGGGCTGTATGTTGAATAAAATTGCCTCATGGTGGCAAGAATAAAATAAAGCCAGAAATTATTGGTGTGTGTGTGTGTGTGTGTGTGTGTGTGTGTGTGTGTGTGTGTGTGTGTGTGTGTGTGTGTGTGTGTGTGTGTGTGTGTGTGTGTGTGTGTGTGTGTGTGTGTGTGTGTGTGTGTGTGTGTGTGTGTGTGTGTGTGTGTGTGTGTGTGTGTGTGTGTGTGTGTGTGTGTGTGTGTGTGTGTGTGTGTGTGTGTGTGTGTGTGTGTGTGTGTGTGTGTGTGTGTGTGTGTGTGTGTGTGTGTGTGTGTGTGTGTGTGTGCAACAGTTCGGCAAATCCTTTCCTGGTAAAGAGGTTAATGGACGTTTTGAACCCTTCCGCTGTGAGAGGTTTTTCCTAAGCTGAGTAAAATAAGATTATCTGTTGGCAGCAAAAATATAATACAAACTATTCCCCAGGAGTGACAGATATGGCGAGCAAAAATGCATAGACAGTCAGCGTATTGTTTTGTTTTTTAGCCCCCTCAGCCTGATGACGTATTTGTCCATTACATTCTTGCTGCCTACAGACGATTTTATTCAGATTGAGAAATTTTACCAGCTGCAGGAGGTTAGCTGAAGCCTTCATTAACCTGTTCTGTACTGGAGGTATTTCCTTATCTCTCCATCTATGTATCATCTAATTCTTTCACTCAGTCATATACGTCAAGGCCCCGGGCTAGGAACTCGGCCCGGTCAGCTTCTATCCCCTGTGTGGGTGTAATGCCTTATGGATCAAACCCGGCTGGGGAGTCTTTATCAAGTTGCATGAAAGTGTATGTTTGATAGCCAGAAAAGAGGAAACGGGAGCTGCGATGATAACTGTCTGCCGATGTGGGGGTTACCTAAATGTCACTGTCAACTGCCAACATTGTAATTTACCTGATCTAACGTCACACAGTTTTATCCAGCTCATAGTGACATGTCGCAGCCTAAAAGTTCACTGCACCACGATGACGTATATATTTTTTCCACCACTTGTCCCCTCACATTATCATTCAGTTTAGGAGAGACTTACCAACCTTGGGGAGGTAACATTGCCTCCATTATACACTTCAGTAGTAGACAGCGCCACCAAGCTGAACAGAAATCTTTTAAAGCTGTCCTCGAGTTCAGAAGGTTAAAAAGAAAAAAAAATAGTGACTAATGTTTTGTATTTTGTTCCAGCTAACGACAGACGACCTTATCCACCTCTGACAAACCCACCGCCGCCTCAAGGTTAAGTTCTGCTCTCTCTCTCTCTCTCTCTCTCTCTCTCTCTCTCTCTCTCTCCACTCCGTCACGTCTTCTATTACTATTATTATCCTCTCTTTCTCCTTATCTCCCTCTCCACACACCCTCCTACTCCCTCTCATCACTCCCTTTAGAGACGGAAGTAAGGTTCAGGAAAAACACTCGTACATCTTCCTCAGTTGTATTCTCGACTCTGCTGTTCCTTCACTCTTCATAATCTTATAAAATCTCGAACCAGTAAGACTGTAGGACAAAGTGTGTTTCTCCACTTATCGATGCTCACTGCTCACTCCTGTAGTGCAAATGGGGACCTAAATATAACGTATACTCGAATTTTGCAGGCCACGTTCTTTACGCCATTTACTCTAGCTTGACTGAGAGTTTCATCTCTTCATCCTGAATGCTTAACTGTAACAACAAAGTAACAACAGAATACGATGTTTGTCTGGAAGAAGAGCTTTGGAAAGAACGTAGAGCCTTAGCATTGTTTTTTTCTGCCACTGAGCTGCGAGAGAGAGATTGCAAAAGAACGAAAATATAGACCAAGTTAAGGTGAAAAACTATAGTAGGGATTAAGACTTGACTGAGTGTCTGTCTGAATGACCCTCGTGTTGTTTGTAACCCTCTGGTCCTTGGTCAGCTAGCAGGACGATTGGGGACCTTGATGTTAACCCGACTGTAAGGGGTCGTGTTCCAGGGAAAGATGGTGAAACAATTATAATTCACTGTCTTACTTCTGACCCTCGTGCACTTGATAGGCACAAATATGATCCTCCTCCTAATCTCTCTTACCAGCTTCATGACCTCTTTTAAATCCCAGTCTTCCTCAACTCCTGTTCATTCCTACAAACATTAACATTAGCTATTCTTCCCCAAACTGTCCTAATGCTTTATAGTATTTTACATCTCCTATTTTGCCAGCATTTTCTCTCTGTACTATCTTGGTATGTCTAACCTGACCTGAACTTACCTATCCTTTCCTGTCGACTTATATTTTGCAGACATATACATTACCCTTCCTAGAATTCCCTCCATCCTCTGCAGAGTTCCCTAGTCTCAGTAAAACTTGTTTATCTTCCCTGCAGTTCCCTAACCTTCATGCATGACTTTTATATATTGTTCTTGTTTCTCATCCTGGAATGTTTTAAGCTTTCGCATCTTAATCTTTTTAAAAATTTTTGTCCTCATGTATAGAGTTTTTGAACTTACCTACTCCTTCCTAGGCATTTCCATCCTTCTCCCCACAATTTCCTTTTCCTTCTTACGAGTTTCCTTGACCCAAAATTTTCTTCATCCCTCTTTCCGTCACAATGACATCCAAAGATACTGTCATGCATTTATCTGGCATATTACTTGTCTTCTCAAACTTCACTAATCACACTACACACGTCTCTTACCTACTCCATAACATACAGATTCCAGTTACTTCCACTAGAATTTTCCTTTCGTTCTTCTGTGATCCCTAAAAATTTCTTTACTTCCCCTGCCACTTTTTCTAACCTTTCCAAAGTCCTAATTTCCCTAGATATTTCTGCAATTTCCCTTAAAATGTCCTCATCTTTCTCCCCTGACCACTAAAAATGCCTTACTTTCCTAGCATTCCTCTAACTTTCCTATATATCGTATAAATGGTCCTAATTCTGTATATATTTCCAAGACTTAAAATTTCTTAGCGTTTCTTCTCCGACCTCTAGGAATTTCCCAGTTTCTCCCAACAGTTCCTTAACTTCCCTGTCCTAACTCCCCTAGACAATTCAATAACCTCCCTTCAAATTTCCCTGTGCTTTCTTCCCTTACCCATAAAAAATTTCCATCGTCGATCTATCTCTCCTAGGTATTGTCTAACTTTCCCCGATGATGTCCCAGCTTTCCCAGATACTGTGTGAAATTTCCTAGATTCTGACATTTCTTCAGAATTCCCCCATCTTTCTTCCCTGGAAGTTTAATAATTTCTCAGCTCTCACCACCATTTCACCAGCTTTCCCAAGATCTCCATCGGTCCCTTACATTTCCACGGCCTTCACACCACTGTTTCTGCCTCCCCCTTCATTTCCTCCAACTTTCCTCATCATTTCCCCAACCTTCCATCATTGCCCAAGCTTCCCCACCATTTCCTGATCTTCCTCCCCTATTTCCACCACCATTTCCTCAACTTTCCCCACCATTTCCCCACCTTTTCCCACCATTGCCCCAACTTTCCCCATCACTTCCCCAACTTTCCCCACTATTTCCCCAGCTTCCCCTACCATTCCTTCAGTTTCCGCCACCATTTTCCTAGACTTCCTCAAACCTCTCTAATCTCTCCCTGACATATTCCCAGCCTTCCTCTCTCCTGCCTCCTCTTCTCTGACCTTTGCTTCTCCTCTCAGCTCATGTTATATTAATCCGCCAGTCAGGGACCTTCCTCGTGCTAAGGGGTAATTCTTGGCCATAATTATTTCCAGCTACACTCTATTTTCACCATCATTTTCTTTTCGCCTCTCAAGTTCGTCGCTCTATAATACCATCTTGTTACCACTCTCTCTAGACGATTTCATTCACTTTAGGGATATATTTTCGAAATGGCGAGGTTAGATATTGCTCCCATCAACCCCTTCACTACTGTCATTTGTCTTTCCAAAGCTGAATAAAATTATTTGGAGACATCAATATTTAAAATAAAAAATACATAATCGAGTTGAAAGAATTAACTTATTAAAAGCAGCTCATCATGGTATTCATTCTTTCTTGTATTATGATTCAAATTTTCTGTCCAAGCTGTCTCATTTCTCTGATAAATATTCCCCATTTCTGACCATCGTTATATTGCTTCCATTCTTCACGCTGTCCTTCCATACCATGACGTAATCCGTATCGTACTCTACTCACCGTAACTTTTTTTTTTTTTTTTTTTTTTTTTATAGCTTACGAATGACCTCATGCACTGACGGGATAAATGATTAACAATGTGTATAATCTGAGTCAAACTGTTTCGAAACATACAAAAAAAACAAAAAAGAAAAAAAAATGGGGTGACGAGGGTAACCCAGTCCTTTTCCACCACACCACTCCACCTTCTTCATTACCACTAAACCACCGCCTTTCCATCCTACAACCATATCATCATCAAGGTTTGTCCTGTTTCTCGAATACTCACCAAAATATTCCCCATTCTCTATTGTAACTTTCAGTCCTTCACCATCACCCTTCCCTTCCCTCATCATACCCTCCACATCCCCATCATACCCTCCGCTCCGCTACCATGATCATTCCCACCATAACCACCCCATCACCATACTTCCCTTCCCCACCATACCCCTCACTCCTTAACATATACTCCACCATAATCATCCCATCCCCATCTTAATCACCCCATCAAAATCTTACCCTACCCATTCTCCATCATACCGCCCCCACCATACCCTCCCCTTCCCTCACCAAAAACTCCATGACCTCCATCATAACTAATCTATCCTCACCAAAACCACTCCATCTTCACCATAACTACCCCATCTTCACCACACCCTCCCGTCCTCCACCATACTGCCCCTTCCCTCACCATACCGTTTTCCTACCGTCCCTCCATCCCTAACCCTGCCCCTACCTGGCCACTTCCCCTTGCAAGGTGTTCCTATCTTGGTAACATAACTGACGCAGGAAGAATATGTGACGCAATCAACCTTATTCTCCTTGTACTGGATAGATAGAATAGAAAAATACATTCTTTTCATTCGACTATCTTTTTTAAAATCTGAGTATGCTTAGTTATAACAAGAGATTTACACAAAAATATGATGCTAGACACGATGACGTGATGTGGAAAAGGTGTAGTGCCGTAGCACTTTTTTTTTGTTTTCTTTTGCCACCAGGCTACATGAAATAAGCTATCATACGATGAAAATCTGGGCCAGGCTAAGGTGAAGGGATTATAGCTGTGACTCATTTTTGGATAAAAGGCTGCGTTCATAAACTATCTTGAACTTAATGTATAAAACTGCTTCTTTATTCCTTCACCTTCACTCATACACCTACCAAACACTTCATAACAAAACCAAAGTGAATAATATGTTGAGAAATACTTAAAAAAAAAAAAAGTTACTTCTGATAATACCTGATCTATAATGAGACTTGTTTATTGTAAGAACAGAGATGCCATGGCCTCACACCCGCCCCGGACCACAACTGTTTATCACACTGGTATTTTGGTTCGACCTGTGATAAAGGTTATGGAACGAGGGATGTGAACTTTAGCAGTGAATCAAAAACTTGAATTCATGCATGTAAATACATGGAAGTACACTGACTGAAATGGTCCATGGAAGTATGTATTACGATATAATTTTTTTTAAATATAAATAATTCTAACTTACTTCAGAAAACGTTGTTATGTTGTCTGCGTATATATTAATGAACCTAGGAATATTTTTAGCTGTATTTATTTTTTATTTTTTTCGAATATCATTGATGATGCCACGTTGAGTACACCGCTTCCCGTGCGATCAGCGAAGTTAAGCAACGTTGGGTCTGGTTAGTACTTGGATGGGTGACCGCCTGGGAACACCAGATGCTGTTGGCATCCCTACGTATCAAGTGGGGTTGGTGGAGGATTAGTGCCCCTCCCTGTAAAACAATTAACTCTAAGCCCTTGGCCACCCCGTTTGGGATACATGGCGTCTGGCAATCAATGAATGAACAAAATTATTCATACCGAGCTGACGAAACACACACACAGACACACACACACACACACACACACACACACACACACACACACACACACAATCTACATACAATGTTTTTATCTGTCTCCAACTTTCCTTCTCTTCTTCCTTATGTATGTAGCTATGTATGTATATGCCTGCCTACCTGTTTTTGCGGTATGCTTATGTATATGTGTCATTTATCTATACCTATCTATCTGTGTATCGGTGTACTCATCTCAAGGTTAACCAAGTGCGCGACAGGTAATTATGAACGTCTTTCTCACCAGAATAATGATCGGCTCCACACTCACGCCAATTATTGCCACAAGTATATACTCAGAAAGCGAAAATTTTGACCGCCAGGGAGGGCCATCGCTGGGATGGGGGGATGGCCTGAATAATTACGGAAGGGGAGATAACTGACGCCTGGGCAAGATAATTCCAGTGAGGACGGAGAAGGGGGTAACTGACATCTGTACTTGATAATTCCAGTGATAGTCTGAGATGTTACTGGGGAGGATGAAGGGCACGGGAATGTGGGGTGACTAATAGGTGTAATTATTCCGGGATTCTGTGTGTGAAATTGAGGGGGAGGGATAATTAAGGAGTAGGTGAATGATAATTACTTCAAGGTGTGTTTGATAATCTTCCCTGTGTTATAAAAACTAACGCTGATGAAATAGAAGGATAAATAGTGTTGGGTGGTTAGTGCTGAGGAGGGCAGAAATAATTAACCCCACCTTTTATTCTTGATATTGTTGGCGATTTAATTCAGCCATATTCAGTCTATATTTGGGCCACACCAGTGACTAGGCTAATGAAGGCTATTATCTAACCCCTAAATTAAGAATGTCACACCAAAGCTAAATCAATATCGTCTAGGAGTGGCAAGAAAAAATGAAAAAGACGTCTCCAGGATGCAGGGGAGAGGAAGTGGAAAAATATAAAATCGTTAATGCTGGTGTACCGGGATAAACTAAGTGTTATTGGAGGACAGTGTGAATCACCGGGTCTAACAGATTAAAAGCACAAAAATAAATGAGGAGTGCGCAGAAAATTATAGATGCTGTAAACAGCTAATCATATTAAAATAGCCAGGCCATCATAACTTTCTGGAATATTCTAGGGTGTTACTGAAGGATGATATGAATAATTAAGTGTGCATAAATAATTAGGACCTGTGCAAATAGATTAAAAAAGAGCTCATGATAAAACAAAATGTACTGTATTGAGTCTCTGGCCGTAGCGTTACATATTATGAGATTTACTACAGAACCGAACCTTCTTGGTGGATAAGTGGTAGCCAGACTTATCCTACCCATACTGGCGAAGCACAAATGGAAAGGGGGTGTCCGAAGTGAAAGCAGTACATATGAAAGTCGCAGTGTTGCAATGGCTACTTGTCTGAATCAGGGTCGGTATGTGTCACTGGGATGAACCAACAGACCGAGAACGTTCGTACTCCAGCATATGAAAGCACATACTACCGGGACTCCGTTTATATTTCCGCAACTGTCTGTATCGAATCCTGGGCTCCTGGACAGACAGACGGCAAAACACCATACAATAGCTCCGTTAAAGGCATATAGGGAAAATAATTGTATCTGATAAGTGAAAAGTGAAAAAATGAAATAGATATAGATTTAGCGATACATATCTATTCTAATATTTGCTTTTCAAAATTTCTACCATAACAGCAGGGGTGCAGTGGCAAATTTTGAGGTGTCTGAGTTCCCGAGAAAATTGACAATGAAATTCATATTTTAAGGTCAGGTTATTATGAAGCATAGTTTCAATGCCAATCAGCCTCAGATAATGGGTGGCAGGGGAAGTGCACACCGCGTAATGGCTGCCTTATGAACATACACAGACACCTCTGCTGAACACTAACTTATCCACTATTTCAAAGTGCTTAGGTGAAACATGTCTTTGCTGGGAGGTAATTATTATGAATACTCTTAAAAGTTAGATCGCTTTTCTTCAGATATTCAATTACATAATTTTTCTTTTGCATATCATAAAATATTATTCTTACGTAATGGAGAGTTCTCAATCATGTAAAAGTATCAACCATAGTACAGCTATATATTAAAACTCTGATAAGCTAATACAGATCACTGTTGTTCAAGTGTGTCTTTTTTATGGAACAATTTTGGATGGAAGGAAGTGTGGCAGCTTCATTCCTGTGAGCTTCAGCAGCACTATGTATGCCCCTGTATAACACTCTTCCGGAATGACCTAAGATTATATGAAAAGAGAACTCATGATAATTCAAGACATTACCAACCTTACATGGTATGAACAACTTACGATGATTGAGAATTTGAAAGGCTAAGAAGTAGATACGATAATTAGTACAATTAAATGTCCCCCATAGTCTTTCGGGGGGAGGGTATATGTTGGTAAAGGAGGCTCGGGTGAATAACTGGCAGACGTAATTGGTGGTTTTGTGTGAAGATGGTCGATGGGCGTGATGGTGGTGGCCTTGTGCTGGGAGTCAAGGTTGATTTACCCACCCATCCTCCCTACCTCCTACCCACCCATCCACCCACCCTGCCTTCCTCACACCCTTCCTGCCTCACCCTCTCATCCTCAGTCTCTGCTCCATTCCGTTTACCTGCTTGCCTGACTGTTTTCCTGCCTTCCTGTTTCTCTGAACACGTTATCCTGTACATTATGAAGCCAAGATTCTAGCCCTGTGCATCTATAAATCTGAAGCCTTCGCCACAGGATGTGTGCAATATGCGACTATCAAAATATATACATACAAATCTTGTCTTGCTTCCTGGCTTACTCCCTCATAACCTGCCAGCGTCTCAGCCCTCTCCTCTCCTTCATTCCCCCAACCCTCCCTCGGCATACCTCTCCGCCTCATATCTCAGCCCACCTCACTTCGCCTCACCTCGTTGCCTCTCCCTCATGCCCTCCTCTCCATCTACGGCACATATCTTATTATTTTAGTATCGCTACTTCAATTTTCTTACCTCATCTCATTCCTGCTTGAGTTTGGTGACTTAGCTTCATCTTTTTAACTCTCCTCACTTACTGACGTCATCATAACCTCCACATCCTCACCATAGCCTCCACTTTCTCACCATAACCTACACATTCTCACCATAACCTACACATTCTCACCATAACCTACACATCCTCACCATAACCTACACATTCTCACCATAACCTACACATCCTCACCATAACCTTCACATCCTCACCATAACCTCCACATCCTCACCATAACCTTCACATCCTCACCATAACCTACACATCCTCACCATAACCTTCACATCCTCACCATAACCCTTCTCCCCCACCATAACCACCTCCTTCCCCCTCTTATCCTCCACCAAACAACTCACACCTATACATATTACTCCAGCCAGCGTCAGGTATTAGAATTAGCCGCGGGAATTCACTAGGCCATAATATAAATGGCTAAACATGCACTAAACATTACTCAATGTTATTCCTCTTCCCTGTTGTGCTGCAAGGTCAAGGGCCTTCCTCATCTTGGCTCCCTTGATTACCTTTCCGTATTCTTCTCTCTCTCTCTCTCTCTCTCTCTCTCTCTCTCTCTCTCTCGCTCCACCTCACGTCTGTTCCGGTAATCTTCCGTATCCTTGGCGGATAACCACTTCGAGGACATCCCTGCATTTTCTTCCACCCCTTTAGCCTCTTCAGCACGATGCCGTCTAGGTCATTTTATTCCTGTTTTCTTTCCTGTTCGATGGGCTACACATACAGCTCACTAAACCCTGCACTAGCTGAAGCTCTCCCATGCACTGTAAAAAGCCTAAGAACAGCAAGAGTACACTACAAAAGACGCCATAATACAGGAGATTAAACCTTCATTGCCACGAATGTTTCCTAAGCTAAATAAAATCGTCTAGCAGAAAGGAGAATAAGAAGAAAAGATGCTACCATAGTGAAAGGGTTTGTGTGGATTGTTTATAACCCACTCAGTACAAGAGGTTCGCCCCTGCCGAGTAAAGACAATATTGTACTGAGAAGGATAACGTAGATTGTTTGTAAATTCTTAGCTGATTAAAATTGCCCAGCAGTGACACGAATTAAGATAAACAAAGAGCATCGTCACAGTGAACAGACCATACCTTTCTGACGCTCTATCAGTTCCTTATCTGCCTTCCTGTTCGTTCTCTTTCTTATTTCTTACTTCCTCCGATTGTTATATTCTCTCTCTCTCTCTCTCTCTCTCTCTCTCTCTCTCTCTCACACACACACACACACACACACACACACACACACACACACACACACACACACACACACACACACGCACACACACACACACACACACACACACACACACACTTCAATTTCACTATCTCATCAGCTAGCCACGTCATCTATTCCCGGACCTACCTAGCCCACTTCTTCCCACTCCCACACACCCACCCTTTCCCATGCCCCCCGCCTCTCTCTACAACCATCTTATCCTTTTCATTACTACTGTATTTATATCCTCTCCTTCCTTTTTTTTTTTTTTTTCCTATCCCTCTCTCACCTATTGTCGTTCCTGTCTACTCCCTCAGCTTCCCATTCCTCTTTCCCATTTTTGTCAAATTCTCTTCTCTTTCTCTATACCGTTATTTCCATTTCATTGCCACTTCTTTATCATTTTTCTACCCGCCTCCTACATTTATCTCCCTATTCCAGTTTCACTCCTTCGTCCTTCTCCCCTTTCCTCCCTATTATGCTTTTCATTTCTTCTGTCTTTACCTCCATTGTCTTACTGTACAGTATTTCCTTTCTTCACCTTACCTCTCTCGCTTTGCTTCTCTCCATATCTATCTACCCTGTTCTTTTCTATCCACCTGCCACCTTAGCTACTGACTGCCCCATCTACCTGCATATCGCCATCTTAAAATAATCTACCTATTCACCAACCTGCAACCTACTTTTCTCAAATTACACGCACTTCCAAACCTAATCTTCCTACTTTCTTACCTGCCTAGCTATGCAAGTGTCTCATTCCATATCTGCTTACCTACCTACCAGCATACCAATCTTCCTACTTTGCTACCAGTCTACACACTTTCTTACCTACCTCTCTACCTAACTTAATTCCCTATCTATCACTTTATTTACTTGACTCCGTGCTTCCCTTAAATATCACAGTCTCCCTACTTCCACATTTTTCCATCAACTAGCTATTTACCAGCCTACCTGACAGCCTAATTTCCTGTCTACCTACCTACCTATTCTTCCCTCTCATATATACCCGTATCTAATCTACACATTTTACAGTCTTTCTGTTCGCGTATCAAGTACCTAATCGCTTAATTCCTCGTTTGTTACTCATATTCCTACCTACATATTTACCTGCTTCACCTAATTCTTTACCTACCCACCTCCCAATACCTACTTACTTAACCGACTGAATATTCTGCCTACTTACCTATCTACCTACCAGATTTTCTACCTACCTACTGTTGTTTCCCAGGCGCCCCTAGCCAACTGTCCATACACCTACCTGGACATTACCATAATTCATGCCTCCCTTCCCACCACCCTCTCTGCCTACTTACCCATCCATCACAGTAACCACAACACCTACTTACCTACTTTCCCACTCACCTGCCGTCCTACCTACACAAGCGACACATCCTTTCTACTCACCCTCATTCATACTCTCCCATTTACTAATCATTTACAGTCCTACTAACTCTTATCACATTTACCTCTTTACTCAACTTCTACCTACCTACCCCTAATTATTCACCTACACAACCGACATCAACATCTCTGCTCCTACCTACTTACCTCCCTGTCAACCTATCCCTATTTTTACCTAGTCCTGTGCTTAGGCTTATCTACCTTAACTGCTGCTAAATCTGTCGTTATCTACCAATTATTAACCAGTGCTTGCATCTACTTACCGATCTTTGCACTCACTAACCTACCTACCATCCTATTAACTTACAGATCCACTGAAATACATTATTTCCCCTCTTTTTCCACTACCTACCTACCTACCTGCCTACTTACCTCTAAAATCTCACTTTCTTCTTGCGTCAGTAGTGTCTTAACAACTTCCTCCGCGCCTTTTTATATTTCTTCCTTTATTCTTTCCAGTTTACCTACTTCCCATTTAACTTACCAACCTACCTACCTACCTGACCTTCTTCTCTACCTACGAGTTTCCCTTCCTAACAACACACACATCATAAATCTCCCTAAACGCCTCCTTTTTCCCCTAACTTCCCTTCCTCCTTTCCCTTCTAGCACACCTCCTTCCTTCTTCCTTACCTCTACTCCCTCCTTGCAGCATCTCCCTCCCCCCTTTCCTCTACCAGCTGTCCCCCCTATCCGCTGTCCCTCCCACCCGGAAGCAGGTATCTCTTTCCACGATTCACTACTCTTACGTCATACCTATCCCTCTCCCCCTCTTTCTCTCTCATTCCATCCCTTCCTCTTTGCATCACCTACACGTTTCCATCCCTCATTTTCTCACACCCACCCGCCTCCCCTTCTCCCCTACCCCCTCCTTTCACCCAAACCACCTGCCACCCCCATCACCCCTGCAACCAGTGTCTTTACTTAAGAACAGCTTCAGCCCCAGACCGTCAGTTATATAATAATTTCACTGCCACCAGATGATTCTATTTGTTAAGAAACACCCTACCGTAGACAGGGCGTCATTGTTGGCTGCATCTAACTCTCCAGTTCGAAAAGTCTCCCCTAAGTTGCATAAAACATGTTAAATTTCCAAAGAATGCAGTGAAAATAAGCTGTGAAGTACTGGGTAGATGCGGAACCACACATGGCTTTCACAGACTGAAGCGTCACATCGGACTTCATTAAGGTAAACACTGCGAGTGAAAATTCTTACAGAGCTAATGTGAAACATCATATGGAGCTTCACTGAAATGAAGCACCTTGCGTGTGAAAATATTTAAGGTGTGACTGACTAACCCGGCCGCTCCCAGGGACACAATTGCATCTAAAAATAAGTTGCTGTTTTGAAAGTGTTCCCATCGTCATACATATTTTCCTTTCTACAGTCCATGTTATTCGCCGTCATTTCCCCTACAGATATTTCTGTTTGCTTAAAATAGCTCTATGTCGACAGGCAGCCATAATGCTTTCGGTACGGTACCATGACTTGACTGTGGCTGTTTCAGGACGATTATACCCTCTGCTGTGAAGGGTTCTGGAGAAAAACATTTCTTTGACTACAACAGGTAATCTCAGTTCCTTATTGTTACCTCAAGATGACTGAATTCGTTAGGGGAAAAAATTTAGTAATGAAATTAAAGTGATCTGCAGACAAATTTTTTTAATTACATAAGTTAATTGCAATATGAGACTAAAATGATTGAAATATTTGTCCTTGTAAAGCTGTACAGAGTACATTACTTGATACTACTACTACTACTACTACTACTGTTTTTATGATGATGATGATGATGATCATCATCATCATCATCATAATAATGGCTAGATTTATTGTCACCACTACCATTATCACCAATATCGTACATTTTCACATTATCATTAATATTTTTAGTATCATTACCACCATCATTACTAGTTCTACCATTATTCCTAAAGTGTGTTTTCAACGTGTCCCATCACCAAAACATACAAAAACTTCCAGTGCCGATATCTTTTTGCCTATTATGGGAACACTCTCCCGAAACCCGAGAAAATATCCCAACAAGAATTACAAACTCTCGTTTTTGGATCGGCAAGTTGCAGACCAACATACATTCTCCGCAGTTACCCCTCTTTGATTTGTCGTTTTCTTTCGTTCCTTTCATTTTCTTTGTTTTCTTGATTTTTTTTTTTTTTTTAAAGAGTTCCGCTTTTCTCTTTTTATCATCTGCGTTCAGTCTTACCCTCCCCCCCTCTCTCTCTAATTAACCTCACGAGAGAGAGAGAGAGAGAGAGAGAGAGAGAGAGAGACAAACTTATCCCAGATGCCTTCACGTTAATTCCTTCCGCACGGATTAAAAAAAAAAAATAATAATGAACCATCCACGTCAACGTATCTATCATTTTCTCTCTCTCTCTCTCTCAATCCGAAGAAGGACGTATGGCTCATTCTCTAAACGACCTTCAAAGTAAAAAAAAAAGAAAATGGACTCATCACCTCGAGAAAATTGGTTGGCGGAAATGACGTCCCTCCTTCCGTAATTTTTGGATATAAAATAAAACTGTCAGAGGTCCGGATGCGTCACCCCCTCCCCACGCCCTCCCTCTCTCCATCTTCATCTAGCTTCCTCCCTTTCCCTACTCCTGTCGCCATCTCTTTTTCATTCCCCTTGTTCTTCACCTCCCTTATCACTGAGTTTTCCTGCCTCTCTCTCTCTCTCTCTCTCTCTCTCTCTCTCTCTCTCATTCCCACAACTCGAGAGCATCATTTACATCGGTTTGTGTTGCAACTGCAGACCTGAATCGGAGTTTCCCGTTTGTTTTGAAGTTGCCTGATTACCATAGGAGTTTTCGATTTTGTCGTTGGGTCTTGTGGAGGAGGAACTCGAGTTATCATTGCTTCCTAATGATGCCTCTCCCGCAGGTGCAGGAGAAGGATGCCTTCCAGTGGTGGCACTGATATTACTTAGACTGTGGCAGTGGAGCCACGTTTTTCATAGGTGGCTCCACTGCCCAATTGTATTCACGTCCCTCAACGCCCTCCCTGTTTCCCCAGGAGAAGGATCATGGACTCGGTCTACAAGAAATTGAGAACTTCAGCCTGTAGTCCACGTACAAATGAGCCTGGAGTCACATCGTCATCATCATCATCATCACCCTAGCAGCTGTGGCTGTTGATAAAGTAGATGTGCAGTTTCTCCCTGTGCATTCAGGGAAAACGGAAACCGCGTACCCAGTCCTGCGATATACAGTACATGCCTACTTCTTTGAAAGCCATGTGCTCACAGTTCCCTACTTCTAATTATTTTTATTTTTGGGAGGGGGCTGAGCCCCAAAAATCACTGGAGGGGGTTTCCCTCCCCAAGTTTCGCATTATGGATGAGAATTCATTGTACAAAATGCATTAAGATAAGTAAGATTTCAAATCCATGTCTGCCTTCCTTTCACTAGTTCTGGTGGGGGCAGGGTTGCTCAGTGGTAGAGCGTCGGACTCGGGACCGGGAGGTCGTGAGTTCGAGCCACGCCCGGTAGCTGCCATGCCGGAAGGGGCAGCGCCCTCCTGTCACCTGGCAATGCTGTAAGATCTAATAACGTCTAACTCGGTGGAATATTTCCATTTCACTATTTCTGAGAATGTTAAAGGTGGTGGGAGGCTTGTCCCCCTAAAAATCATGGTTGGAAAACTGTATATACCGGGTAATGGAAGAACTTCATTGTAACCAGACGAACTAACCTGGGAAGCTTCACTCAGTTCTTTCTCTTATTTCTGACATTTTGAATTTTGGGGAAGGGGATGACTCCCCCAAGAGTCATAGGAGGATCATGCTCCCCAGTATCGCATTACGGACGGAAGTCCATTGTACAACTTGTACTAAGACATAAAAGCCATATCAGCCGTCCTTTCACTATTTTTGAGAATTTTTAATTTGGTGAGGGGGCTGAAGCCCCTAAATTTAATGGTGGAAAACTGCATAAAGTTGAAGACATTATAAAGAAGCTAGACGATCTGACCTGAGAAACTTCACTGAAATCCATTTGCTCATTTTCCCCTATTTGTTCGTTTTTTTTAGGGGAGGGGGCTGACCCCCTGGAATCATTAAAGGGGTCACGTTCCCGAGATAGCATGTACTGAGATATCAGTGTCACATCTGTCATATCTGCCTTCGTTTCACTGTTTCTGAGAAATTGTAATTTGGTGTAGGGGGTTCACCCTCCAAAAAATCATGGTTGCGAAATTGAATTTAATGGAAAAGCTTCCCAGTAACTCACCTGAAAGGTTTCATTCATATCCATCAAAAAAGCTAGGAGGTGTAAAGCACGCACATGTATGCTCGCGCACGCGCTCAAGCACGCCCCCCCCCCCACAGGCTGCCTGAATGTAGCGCAGCGGTATAGGACGCATTGCCGAAAATGTGACCTTCCTGCTTCACAGGAATGATAACAAGCACCAGTATGTCGGAAACGCTATTAACCCCTTCAGCCCAGTGACTTTTTCCTTTTGACTCGTGCTACTTGCGTACGATGTTATAGAGGTACAGGGACTTACGATGTATAGAGGTACTGTACAGTACATAGACTTACGATTTAATAGAGGTACAAATACTTAATTGAAGGGATTATGTATAGCCTTCATTAAACCATTTCAGTATTTTGGATACCAGAGACTTTCCTAACCTACATTATATCAAATCATCCATGGGTCGCAAGAATAAAACACAAAAACAAGCCATCGGAATCATGGGGTTAAATGCAACTTATTGGTACTCTGCTGCCGGAATCACCTCTACACTACGGCGACTAATTTCATTCTTGTCTGCTACTGACGATTTTATTTGCCTTAGGAGACACTTTCTGAACTGGAAGGGGTTAATTCTGCTTTCATTAACCCCTCCGCCGCAAGGGTGCTTTCCGACAGCTGAATGAAATCGTTTGGTGGTATTTAAGAACACACACACACACACACACACACACACACTGACATTCTCATACTGAAGTGGACAGTACCCAAACAATAAAGAATGTCCAGGCTCGTTGCGCTATTATAATTCAAACACCAGCTCAACAAGAAACAAGCTCAATGAAAGGTGGTGGGTGGTGTGACGGCCGTACTCGAGGTGACATAAGAAGCTTCTCACCCAATTTTTCTTTGGGATTAATTATGCGTATTATACCTTGATGCTCTGTAAGTACTACCATAGTTTGCCTCAGTAACATACCGGTACGTGAGAATAAAGGTGTGCATGATAAATCCTTGAGAATGAGGCGTTAAGGAATCTCCGAAGCCTTCTGGAAAAACGGCCCTGAGAGCAACCAGGTCCCATATTCACGAAAGGTCTTACCCAGTGCTTACATCCGTATCAGCTCAGCAATACCAGAAGTTAATTTGATTTTTCGTATATTTCACATTATCATTCAACCTAGTTTGACTTCGGAGTGTTTCCCAGCTTTACTGATACAAACATAAACATTCTTATGCGGTAAGCAGCTTAACCCTTGGCTACGGTAAAGTCCTCTAAGTTGTATAAAATTGACCAAAGCTTTAATCGTAAATTTTGAACACTGTGCCGTAAATTAGTCTTGAACATGATCTGACGTTAGCCGAAGTAATCTACAAAGTAGGTGATTGACATCCACAGTGTTAATCTCAGTAAATGTTTCAAATATGGCCTCAAGGAAGGTAGTCTGGTCTAGTCAGCTTGATGACGTCATGTGCGGGAGTAGACCCGTTTTCTGTCATAGGCAAGCATACTCTTTAATCTGTAGGCCTTGGTGGAAGAGCACTAATTACAGTTACAAGGAAATGCAAATCCTCGAAGTGCTCCCTGCCTCTGACGAGATACGGTCAGCAGTCCACTCCTCTACCACTTTACCACCACCCTAAACGGTGCGTTCTGGAATAGCATCACGCAGTCCTTGGTGTTAGGTTGTATTCCATGTAGCATAGGAAACTTCGTAGTAACTCTTACACAACAGTTATATTTGCACATTACACCTTTTTGTCTTTTGCGTTACTGAGGCCTGCTATATCCACCCAAAAATGTGTAACTAACACTAAAAAAAACATGAAGCCACGATATGAATAAAAAATAGTTCGGAAAAGTGCAAAGAAACCTCTAATCCCGACAAGAGTAGACCCTTAATCTTCCCTATGGATGAGGGAGGACCCGGGCTTATATTACTGTGAAGTTTCGGAGGGACCTAGTCTATGTGTGCCAGTGTTGCAGTAGACATTGAGAAGTTGTAGAAAGGGAGGACATACCCAAGGTTGACGAAGGAGATGTGACTGGTGTAGGCGATGCTGCAGCACGTGGATGATGTGCTGAGAGAGTGCTCCCGTATACCATCAAGTTTTCCCGGTTTATTTCAGTCGACATTTCGCACTTAGTTAAGTTCATTTGTAGGTTTGTTAAACACAGTTAATTCACGGCAGTTGTGATGAAGACTTGAACTTACTGACCTACTTTTCCAGTCATACTTTGGTAAGACTGGGGAATATTGGCTATTAAAAAAAATCGAATATAAAAATATCCAGTCACAAAGTAATAACCAATCAAATTAAACACGAATAACAGTCATTACAACAACATACACACACACTCCCTCCTTTTCGGCCAATAAACACCGCATAAAAAAAAAAAAAAAAAAGTCCCAATACGTGGAAACGACAAGAACAGTATAATATGTGGTGCCCTGATGGATAACTACGGATAAAGTCCAAATACTGGGCACAGAGATGGAGTCTACGCGAACGGAGTGCGGAGCGGCCCCGAGACGACCCCACGACCACCCCAGCAGCACCAACGCGACCCCACGACTGTCCCGCCGCGAGCACGGGGCGAGCGAGAGGGTTGGTATTGGCGGTTCGGCCTTCACGCGCCAGAGTACAGCAGTCAGCCATTAAAGAAAACGTACTCGCAATCCTACGCCATCCACTTTCCCATGATGTCATTTATATTTTTTTTTCTACGCCAGTCTTCATAACGGATCTGTGCCATTTTCGACATTAAACACGTCTCTTTAAAAATTAAATGTTTAAGGAAGTTTTATTTTGATGTATTTTTCATTAATATTCACTCTAGCTTATACGGTAGCGAAATTCTTAGTGAGACAAAGAATCCATCACAAAAAACTTTCCTCACCCAGCGACTTCTCTGAAAACTGGCTACCATTTTGTTATTTCAAAATGTTTGCTCCAATCTAGTTAAGTGCTATGTTCAGAGTAAATTCCTGGTACAAACACTTCTACATGAAAGGGAATACACAGATTACATTATTTCATTCACTGTACCGCATATTCTTAGCCTGGACGGAAAAAAATGACACACACACACACACACATCCTGCAGCCATGCCCACACAAACATTTCTGGGTAAACGTGCATGGCCACCTCACCTTTGCCTCAGCCACTGCTCTGGGAACGGGTGGGTCTGGGACAAACTAAAGACAAAGTGATGCAGCGGCCATACCAAAGGAAATACTTTTGATATTGTGTTGCGATAGTGTTGATTCTCCCATGTTTGCGGTAACATTATATTATTTTATTTAGCTGGGAGATCACAGGACCGTGAGAATTAACAACAATGTCGTGAGTGAACAAGACGATGAAGATATTAGCAACCGCAGTGCTCTGAACGTTGCCGGCAGGAAAAGAATAATTCATTCATCTAGTAAAAACATTGGTACAATGGCATGGTGGAAGCACGTTCATGATCCCTAACCCTTCCAGCCCAGCTGATGGCCAAGTGTAGTCAGACTGGAGGGTCAATCTGATTAGTAATCAGAGACATTAATGTTTCCCAAGGCTCATCGAATGTCATGTAATCACGACTTAGTACTCAATATGTGGGAGAGGCACGATTACGTCAGGTAAAAATAAATCGATTACAGCAGCGATATGGATTACATGTGGCACCAATGAGTCCATATTAATCCAACACAGCTTAGTGAGAGGAGGGGAAAGTTGTGCTTTTGTCATCTGTATTCACAACAAGGAATGGACTCGACTGGAGGTCTTTACGTTGTCCGAAAGGTATCGTTCACACTTAGACTGTGAGATGTGAAGGATAATGATGACAAAAAGAAAGTGAGTTTACGTGTTGATGATTCTCGAAGTTTTGAAAGCGAAGACAGGAAAAGCTGAGACGATGTTCACATAACAGTGATGCACCTGCTACAAATAAGCTTTCTCACTCGCCACCATCGTGTTGTCATCTGACTTGTTTTCGGTAATCTTTTGACGATGATACAAATATTTTTGCACCTCTGAATTCATGTGTCCAGCTGTATCCGTCAGTGCTGACACTTTCGTTCCAAGTGTCTCCAGCAATGCTCTCATCATGCTTTCATTGTATGGCAGCAGTCTCAATGTACATGTTTAATCTGTCCTTAATGGCCGGAAGTATTTTTTACTTTATTCTCGCTGTTAATTGAATTTATTTAGCTGAAAGCTTTTCGAACTGGAAGTGTAACACGTGACCTTAGTTTGCTAAATAAATGTATCAGTAATATCATTTGGCGGTTACCTAGCAGAAATAAAAAAGTAATTGGAGTGACGGGAACGAGATATATGTAGCTAAAATGGCAAAAATGGGGGGGGGACGCAAAACAAATATCTTGCCGTTTAACTACATATAGTGCAAATTTGCCTCAGCTGCATTACTTTAACTATCGGTAGACAGTTTTATTTAGCTCTAGGAAGCCGCTGTCCTCTGGGAAGAAACTTATATGGTAGTAAGACCACCACCATTATGACTACCAACAGCAACAACAATAATAACGTCATACAGGCTACCTACATGTTAGTCACAGTACATTGTAACACGTCCGGACCACACCTCCAATATGTCACAGGAAACACACACACACACACACACACACACACACACACACAACCCTGAGGGATGTAGTAACATGAAAGTAACAAATTCCATACGACCGGCAGAAAGTAGATCTCAACAGGATGACGTTTCTAAAATACATTCTTAGTTTATCACATTTTCCTAAAAAAGTGTGTGGGGGGGGGTCTGTCATGTTATCGAGGATATTATTCCAACAAAATTTAACCCTTTCACTACGACGTCTCTCTCTCTTCTTTTTTTTAATACTGCCAAACTATTTTTTTTTCATCCTAATCGTGTCGTTGTACAAAAGGGGTTAATGAGGCTATATCTAACCTCTCTAGTTCGAAAAGTCATTGGGCAGGGTGACTCAGTGGTAGAGCGTCGGACTCGGGACCAGGGGGTCGTGAGTTCGAGCCACGCCCAGTAGCTGCCATGCTGGGAGAGGTAGGCCCTCTTGTCACCTAGCAGCGCTATATGATCTAATCAGGTCTAGCTCAGGGGAACATTTCCCTTTCCCTTAGTTCAAAAAGTCTGTCATTATTTGAGTACAAACGTCAGGAGATAAGCACGAATAAAATTAAATGAGTCACTGGACTGAAGAAGTTCAACCTAATTTCGCTATCATTGCTACAGCAAAGTTACCCCTCAGTTATATAAGGCTAATTTTATTTTCAGTATTCTAGAGAACCAAATCCAGTATATGATTACTGTACTTTTATTCTGATATACTGACAGAGGAAGCTATTTTTAACTATTTCTAAAAGTTCCTCAGCATCTCCATCTCCTATTAGATTACTTCAATAAATCCTCGAAAAATTAAAATCCTCAGTTATCAATACATTAGAGTTTGTTACTTTCGTAATTTCCTCACAGTGATATGTAACCATCTGCTCTAGTTAATTTCAGAAGTCTGTAAATAATTCGTAAAACAAATGTCGCCCTACCGGTGTCATTTCAGCCCAAGTAGTTTCTGTATGTCTTTTTACTTTCGTATTTTACCGTAAAAGTTTAGTGATTTTTTTCAAGCTATCCCCCCCCCCCAATTTTCCCAAACAATACGACACAAGCATATATTACACCAGAATCTGGAATTTGACCATAAATTCTCAAGTGTCTCTTTTCATCTCCGCCCACTGATGACAGGAACGTCTACTTTCACACTACTGAGTAAAGCCATAAGTTCATTCCGATTTGATAATTATGTAAATTTCTTTTTGCATACTAGACGCTAAGACTGCTACGTCCATACACTTGAATTTATCTTTCTTTTTCCTTTAACTTATCTTTCTTTTTCCTTTAACTAACTGGGAATTTATGTTCCCTATAAATATCAATATTTAATTCCTTACAAATTCATACAGCTACCAAGCAATGACTGTTTCTGTTGAAGTATAGTCAGGTATTAAGAGTCCCTTCGTTTCTTCTGCCTCTATCGTTGTTGGAATCACGCCGTAGATGCTTGAATGACACGTAGTGGACAAAGATGCATATTAGTACCCACAGATGGACCTATTGTCCTTACTTCACATACAAGCCTCTAGGAATCCACCGATGAAAAAGAAGCAAGAGTGACAAAATGATTTTTATAGCTGACTGTACCTTCGTGGACGTATCTAATATTTCACTGTTCTTATAGCTGCACATCTCACTGTATTTATCAGTACCTGACGTTTGAGATCGTGGACTGTGAAAAGAAAAAAAGAAAAAAAAAAGAAACAACACCCTATTTGGTATCTACCTAACACATTCCTTGCGAAGTCCCCTACTTTGCAAAGTACCAAGACAATAGGGATTTTTCCCATTTTTCAAAATCTTATCTAACACCTAATTGTACTGATGACAGTATCTCACTCCTATTCATACCAGCACCAGTACTTCCTCCAGTGAGGCACATAAGGGTTTATTTCCACCATGTTTCATGATATCCATTCAGCCTACCACATTCCCCACTCTGACCCAGACAGAATATGCTTTTGCAGACGAGGGTAGAGCTCTCTCTCTCTCTCTCTCTCTCTCTCTCTCTTTCCTTCCGTGCTTTAATTTCCCCCTTCCCCGGGCTGTCAGTTTGCCATCCTTCCTGTCTAATTATTCAGGCTTAACTTTTACAGAATTTTCTATTTTTTCGTTTTTTTTTTTTTTTTTTCATTTAGCGGTTTCCCATACTTCTTCTTTCCGAGCAGGTGGCAGTTGATGGGCCATTATCAACGTGTGTGTGTGTGTGTGTGTGTGTGTGTGTTATTACAAAATTTACACAATAAAGTTTTACATTAATGCTGCTAAGTTTTAATAATAAACCCAGTATGAAAGTGTATAATGTGTTTTGTCTTCAAAACTGCTCTCTCTCTCTCTCTCTCCAGCTGTCGATCTGTCACTCTTCCAGCCAACAGTCAAGCCATTTTTATTTTTTATTTTTCCCGCGGCTTCCACCTTCTGTCGATATTCTCCGTCCTTCTTGTTCTTACTCTCCAGGTATCTCAAGGTATCCACTTCCTTTTGTTTCTTCCTGTCTTCGTTCGTTTCATTAGGTTTCTCTCCTTCCTTCCTCCATCTTTCTATATCCCTTCATCCAGTTTTCTTTATTTCTTTCCTCTTTTCTTCCTTCGGTTTCTGTTTTATCTCTCTCGTTTTTGCATTCCTTTTCTTACTGATTTTTATTTGGTTTCTTCTTTTCCTTCTTCCTTTCTCTCCATCTATTTCCCCTCATTCTATCTCCTCAGTAATGCTCCTCCCTTCCTCAGTGCTCTTGTTTTCCTTCTTCCCTTTCTCCCGTTTCTTCGTTGGTTCTTATTTATTTGGTTTCTTCCTTTCCTTCCCCCTCTCCATCCGGGATCTCTTCTTTCCTCTCATTCTTCTCTTCAATTACCTTTCTTCTCTCTCTTCTCTTCTCATGTGCTTTGTTTCTCTTCTCTTTTCTTCTTGTCTTTCATTCGACTTCTTTATTTCTTTCCTTCTGGCTGTCTCTCCTTTCTTCTCCTCTCTCTCTAGTTTTTCTTCTTCATTTCTCTCTTTTGTTTCGTGCTCCTAATTTCGCACCTTTTCCCCGCCACCTGTCGACAACTGCTTTATTCTCTCCGTCTTTCTATCCAGTTATCTTTCTTTTTCTTCGTTTGGTTTTCTTTTTCATTCTTTATCTTTCCTTTGCTTCCTCCTTTTTCCATTTCATTTGGTATCATCCCTTCTTCCTTCCCTCAGTTTGTCTATCTTCCTATCTTCGTCACTTTCTCTAGTGTTTTCCGCCTCTCTCTCTCTCTCTCTCTCTCTCTCTCTCTCTCTCTCTCATTCCCATCACTTTCAGAGACAACCTTGTCTAGCCTACCGGTAACATCCTCCTCCAATCCTCCACCACTCCCTCCAGCCCCCTCCCCCCCCGGCAGTCACGAACAGGAGGGGGAGGGTGCAAGGGGGCAAGGGGGGAGGAGGAGATACAATGGGGAGTGGGGGTGCAATAATGGGGGGGAGGGGGATTTAATGTGGGAGCAGAGGGAGATGAGACGGAGGTTGGAGGCCACTGGATAGGAATGAGGAAGATGGTTTGTGGTCAAGAGATGAGGTGTGTGTGTGTGTGTGTGTGTGTGTGTGTGTGTGTGTGTAAAGATGAGGGAGGTTGAGGAGCGGTAGGGGTGGGGGAGCAAGAGAGAATCTGGGATGAACAGGAGGAATGCAAACGGAGACAGGAATGTTGGGGGGAGAACGACAGGAGACAGATAATGAGAGAAAACAATGAAGAACTAAGGGGAAGGAAGCTCTCTGGTTAGGAGGGGTGGGGGTGGGGGGACAAGGAATAAGAGTTGGAGGGAAGTGGAGAGTACTTTACCTGGGTGGAAAGTAGGAAAGGAGAGCGAAGGAGGGAGGCAGATAGGAAGGGAAGACTGGGAGGACAGGAGGGGTTAGAAGGGGAGGAAAGGATGGATGGGCAGGATGACTGAGGTATGGGAACATGGAAAGGCGATATCTGTGGTTAGGTGGTGGTGAGATGAAGTGAAAGGGGGGGGGTGGAGAGGAGGGTGGTGGTGGGGGAGTAAGAGCGGGGCTAAGGAAGGAAGGAGCAAAATAGGATGTGGGGAATAGAAGTTAAGGAAGTGGTAGAGGAGGAGAATAATGGGAAAAAGAGAGGATGGGAAAAGCTGAGATTAGGAAAGAGATAAGAGAAAACGAGAAAAGAGGAGGAGGGATGGAGGACAGTGGCTGAGTAACTGATGAAAAGATGAAGGGAAAGAAAACGGGAGATAGGGCAGAGGGGAAAGCATGGAAGGAGAAGGGAAGACTGGAAGGAAGAGAGAAAATAATGAAAGGGCAGTAAGGAAGGAATATAGCTAGAGAAAGGGGGAAATAAGAAGAGAGAGGAATGCAGAGACAAAAAAAAAAGGAGACACAGAGAGGGTATGAGAATGGACTGTGAATGAAGACAGAGGTAGAGGAAGAAAGGAGGAACACTCGCAAAACGGATAATCTACTGGCAAAAAGAGGGCAGAGAAATATTATGCGTATTCAGATGAGAGTTAAGGAGGGGAGAGGGAAACGAACCGGAATGGGGAAGAGTGGAGAGAAGGAGGGAAGTGAGGGGAAAGAGGAAGAGAGGGAAGGAGAGAGAGAAGGAAGGAGGGGAGAACAGATGAAGGTAAAAAAAAGAGAGATTGTCAACACTGTCTATGGAGTGGAGGATGGTCTTAACACACTTACAGTTAACTAACATACCTCTGTATAAACTGCCGTGATGATAAGTGAATATAACAGAACATGGGATCCCAAATTTTTGAGTTTGTATGGTTATGACCCTCAACCCCATACAAAAAATCACCCACAGAACCAATGCCCCAAGTGTGAAGTGAACTGAAGAAGCAGAGGTATGATTCCCAACTGACTGGGTCTGGAGGAAAGAATGAAGCGAGAAGATGGAGACTGAGGAAACGCAGTAGGTTTTTACATTTACTCCAGTAGGTGTGGAGGCCTAAAACTAGGTAACGAGAAGGGTGATTAAAGAGAAAAGAAAATTGACCAGAGCGAGAGAAAGAAATAGGAGGAAAAAAGAATGAGTAGGAATGGAACGCGAGGGGGAAAGGAAGGAGAGAAAATGGAAGGAAAGGAAAAGGATGGGAAAGATAGGAAGGGAGAAGAGAAGACGAGGAAAGATGGAAAGGCAGAGGGTCAAGGACTTAGACGGAGAGCGTTACATGGGGCGAACAGGAGAGGAAAGGCAGGCATGATAGATGGGAAGGAAGGTGACTGGGGGAACAGGAGAGGAAAAAACGGAACGATAATAAGGAGGCAAGATGATAAAAGAAGGTGTGGAGACCAAATGAAAGAGGGATCATTTGAAGAGCGGAGCGGCAAAGATAGAACGAAAGATCAGAGGGGAAGAGAAATTAAGATAGGTGGGAAAACAAGACAAAAAAAAAGTAACAACTGTGCTACTTAATGTGCAGTATAAGACTAAGTAACATTTCGGTGTGCAACCAACGCACCCCAACAGCCTACACTAAGAGAAGTTTCATTACTAACAAAGATGAATACATAGATGAAGAGAAATGAAAAAAGATAAACCTTTGCTGCTTTTTTTGCGAATAATGATAACAAGAAAATCTGATAATGAATAACAATAAGAGCAACATCATCATCATCAACAACAACAACATCAACAATACTACTCCTACTACTGCTACTACTACTACTACTACTACTACTACTACTACTGATAATAATAATAATAATAATAATAATAATACAACCGACGGCAAAAGAGCTAACAGGTAAAACGCTAATGTATAACAGGTTTTAACTAGGGTGGTGGTGTGGTGTGGTGTGCCGCAGTGACCCTACCCTCCCCCCCTTCCGCCCCCTTTCTGTGTGTGTGTGTGTGTGTGTGTGTGTGTGTGTGTGTTCTGGGCCACAAACATATCTGTTCAAATCGTGCGAGAGTAAGTAT
>NC_136959.1:41156336-41243836 GCF_032717465.1 Coenobita brevimanus
CTGTTGCAAGTAGGAGGGTAGGGATTAGGTGTGCATCACCGGCTACTCGTGCAGTCGATAAGCATAAATCCAGCTCTTTTAGGACACAACCACAGCTGGCACTGACAAGGAACATTCATTACTCAAGGTCAAATGGTCAGTTTTCAATGCCAGACAATCCGTCTCAATGTTTATGTCAACCGCACCTCACACAAAATATAATCTCATAATTGATTTAAGAGTTTCTGCAAGATTAGGTCAGTTTTAGGTTCATTATTGCTGTCGCCAAACAACACAATTCAACTTAGGCGAGATTTGCAGTGTGGGGATAACGTGCCTTTCAAAAGTACAATTCATCATCATTATCATCATCATCGTGAAAGCAATCCTCACCCAAACCCATTTTACCCTTTTCATATAGGGATATTATACTCAATGCAAGATCTCAGGTCTCAAAACTTTGAAGACATGCATAAGAAGAAATGAAGCACCAAATCAAATTTCCTGCCTCCCACAAATGGTGAGAAGTAGAGTGGCCATTCAGGGATAAAAACAGGTTGGACGGGTGGGCCTTACAGCTCTCTGGTTCCGTCCCTTGTTGGTTGACTTTTATGAAAGGCAGAGAATATGTGGTTACTATAGCTTATCTGTTTATATATCTGACGAAGATCCCTTAATCCATTTAAGCTCAACAGATGACCAAGTGTGGTTAGATTGGGAGGGGGGGGGATCTATACGATTAGTAACCAAGAAGACTCATTTCTACTTCATAACTAAGGCTCATCGACTATCATACAACCACGACTCAGTATTCAGTGTGTGGGAGTTGCCATCAGGCGAAAACAAACCGACTGAAGTCTTTGTTTTTACACACCCCAAGGCTGGTGATCAAAGTAACCTGATAGACTGATCTGCCAGTCGATATGGTGACAACACAGGTGATCAAGATGACGATAATTAAAACATTCGAGGTCACTGCTGTGAACTAATGACAGAAAATCAGTAGACAAGAATAATGTATAATACAGATTAGGTTAGCAGGTTTGAGTTCCTTTTTTTTTTTTTTTTTTTTCACTTTTCCTTCTCTTCTTATCTGCCCCTTCATCCTCTCCTTTCCTTTATTCCCTTCCTGTTTCCTCTTCCTTTTCCCGGCACGGCTCTCCAGTCTCTCATTCCCTTTCCTCACTTGCCTCCTTATCTCTGTCTTCCTCTCCTCCTTTCCTAACTTCTCTGCAGTTATTTTCTGTTTCTCATGATTCATTTCTTCGGCTCCCTCTTTATTTCTATCTTTCTCTACTCCCTCATCTCTCTTATTCAGCTTTTCTGTTCACCGCCACTTTCTCATATTCTACTTGCCTCCTTTCTCTTTTTCCCTCTTTACCTTCCTCTCCGTACTAAGTGTCTTTTCCCTTCCTCCTGTTACTCTTGTTTTCCTCTCTCTTCATACGAATATCTCCCCCTTTTCCTCCTCCAGCAAGTCTCTCTTTATCTCTCTCACACACACACACACACACACACACACACACACACACACACACACACACACACACACACACACACACACACACACACACACACACACACACACACACACACACACACACACACACACACACACACACACACACACACACACACACACACACACACACACACACACACACACACACACACACACACACACACACACACACACACACACACACACACACACACACACACACACACACACACACACACACACACACACACACACACACACACACACACACACACACACACACACACACACACACACACACACACACACACACACACACACACACACACACACACACACACACACACACACACACACACACACACACACACACACACACACACACACACACACACACACACACACACACACACACACACACACACACACACACACACACACACACACACACACACACACACACACACACACACACACACACACACACACACACACACACACACACACACACACACACACACACACACACACACACACACACACACACACACACACACACACACACACACACACACACACACACACACACACACACACACACACACAGCAGCAATAGGACTGAGCGTTCCCGTTACCACTACGAGGTCGCCCCCATGCAAACAAACGTTCTGTCTAAACGTTTGCTTGGTCAATCGTTTAGTGGGCCTCTGGTTCACAGCGAAGTAGTGAGAAGGCAAACATGTGGCAATGCCTCTGCTACTAATTAACTACTTCTCTCACGTTTGCTCCTTGCTTTTAATTAGAATCCTGTTTTCCCTCACACCTGCTTTGCCTATGTTCTTATTTCCTTTCTTACTAATTTACTCTTGTTTTCTCACGTGACAATAGTCTGCACCGTGAAAGTTTCTCTCTCACCCCCCCCTCTCTCTCCCTCTCCTTAATCCCTCGTTTCTCTCAGTCTTCTAATCTTCCGCAGTTCCCAGTCATCTTCCTCTAATTTTTCATTCTTTCCTTCCTCTTCCCTCCTTCTCTTCCTATGTCTTCCGCTTTACTTCTCACTTATTTCTGTCATGTCTCCCTCCTTCCTTCCCCTCCTCCTCCTTTTCAACTTCCCACTTTATCTCTCCCTCTTATATCGTTCTTTCCTCCTGTTTACCTCACATTTTACTTATCCCCCATTTCCTATCTTCACATCCATATCAAGTCCTCTCATTCTCCCACCACCATATCTCTCTTACATCCTTCCATTTCTCTTGCCTTCCTTACATTTTCTCGCCCCTTTCCCTTCCTCTGCCTCCTAGCTGTCTTTTACAAACTTCCTTGAACCCCTCTTTTGATCTTCCTCACATCCTCCTCTGCTTACCATTCCTCCTTACCTCCTCCCCCCTTTCTCATATCCTCTCTTCCTCACACAATTTCTCACTACCTCTCACTAACCGTACTTATTTCCTTCCTTTAGCCTGCCTTTCTCTTACCTTCCTCATATCCTCTCCTTCGCTCCCTTCTTTACCTCCTCATTTTCCTCCAACATCCTCATTTATACCTTTTAGTTTATTCTCCCTCACATTCTGCTCCCCCTTTTCCATTCACAACCTCTCTTCCAATCTCCTTTATGTTTATCTCCCATATCTTCTTTCCTTTCTTAACCTCACTCACTATCCCATACCTCCTCGTCTCCAATTCACATCAATCCTTCCTCCTACCTTCCTCACACCTCTCGCCTCCCCTGTCTCCCTTCATCCTTTCTTCTTCCTTCCTGTACACATCCTCACCTCCACTCTCCTCTTCCTCATCTCCCTCTCATATTTTTCCCTCTTTCCTCACATCTCGCCTGCCTCTCCTCACTCACTCGCTGCCGCCACTGATCATCCTCCCCTCAGCCACGCTTCACTCTACTCGCAAATTGATATCGCATAAAAATTCATGGCCCTTTTGACTAAGAGTGCCAGAGACTGAGGGAAACACGGGCATAAGAGCAACCACCGATATTACCTTCAACCATTTCAGCACGATGGTGTATTATTAGTCTATTTTTGACACCACTAGACGACTTTATGTACCTATTCTGTTCATAGTGAAGGGATTAATTAAAGCTATTATCTTATCCTTTAGATTCGAAATATCTGCCCTTTGGTAAATTAAATTGTCTGAGGATGGCAAGGAAAAAAAAAAAACTATACGTAACCGTAATGAAAGGGTCAACCACTCATCTCAGGGGTGTATTTTTCATCTTATTCTTGCTACACCAGACGATTTTTATCAACGATTTTATGGAGCACCGGTACGAAATGTGTTGACTGGGAGCATTTCTAACTCCTCCAGTTCGAAATCGTCTCTCCTAAATTGTATGAAGTCGTCTGGTGATCCCAAGACTGAAATAAATAGGTCATCGGACTGAAGGGTTAATCAATTCACTACGATGACGCATTTAATCCTTCATTCCCGCTGCCCCCGTCCATTAGTTAAGCACCGGAGAGGTCATTTGTAGTGACTGGGCTAGTCTCCATAAGTCCTTCGCAGCCTGATGTCTCAAAACTGAATTAACTTGTCTGAACGCAGCAAGAATTAAATAAAAAAATACGTCTTCAACCTGAACGGGTTAAAATACAAACATTATATTGTATGCCAGAATACTGAAGAATTAATTAGGAAAAGGTAAACATTTGTTATGATTATAAACAAACAAAATCGCCCAAATTATTAATGAGTGGAGAGAGGTGCTTCTGAGAGGCTTTAAGTTGACTGTGTACTTAAGCTTGAGTTCTTGAGGCAGCTCCATTTTTTAAGAAACCAAACAAATCACAGTATTTTAGACAGGCTGATAAAAAGGAAAACCCTCTAATTATACGTGGTTTCATGGTAAATGAGGGAGCCCACCATCCACTCATTCGATATAGTGCCACGTATCCTGCTTGAGTGACAAAGTAAACGATTTCCTACACCCAGGAAACCATTTGATTCGTTGGGTGGTAACCATACTGCAAACAATCAGACGCCAGTGGTTTAGAGGTGATAGTCTCTTCAACCGGGTGTGGCCCACAAGGGATTTAAATAAGAGGAATGGTTGGGGGTTATTGTTCCCATAGTACTGCTCAGGGACGAACCACTGGCCAACCCACTTCAATGTCTAGCCCGTACCCTTGTGCTGGTGATGAGGACTGATGATGGATGGGTGGAGAGATACGCATCCCGAGGTCCACGTTTAAGATTATTGTGTACATAGGTAAGCTCTTGGGTCGATTCCTTATTTACCGGCAGTGGAGCGGTACTGCGTGGCGGAAGTGGAGTCAACAGTGTGGTGTGTTTGCCTTACTGGCCCCATTACCCGCACTGGCCACCGGGTAATGAGTGCCGCTGTGGTCAGGCTTAAACCGCGCTTCCCACAGCCTTGCAACACACACACACACACACACACACACACACACACACACACACACAGACTTGTCTAGTGTTGTCTATATTTTTTTGGTTCTTGTATACTGTTGATTCTTGTATGTTTCGTTTTCTTTTGTTCCCATTTGTACTGTTGATTCCCATACTTTTTTTTTTTTTAAATCAATTTTCGTATCTGTATTGCCAGTTCTTCCATTTCTATTGTTGTGTTTGCTGCCGTTGCTTCGGTTTTCCCTTTAGGGTCGTCGGTTCTGCAACAGCTGTGTAGGCTTTACCACCACTGTCGTCGGTCTGTTATGCCAGTTCTCCTGTCACTGTCGTCAGTCTGTTATGCCAAGTCTTCTGTCATTATCGTCGGTTCTGTATTTAGTTTCAGTTACTCCATCTCTGTCATTGGTTGTGCTACTGTTTCGTTGGTTCTCAAATGAATACAAAGGATACAAAGGGAAGGAAACAGCAACAGACTTAGCGGTACATTAAAGATTCTTCGTTACAGAAAAGACACTGGCTGTATCTAATTCTATGAGCTGAAGATTAAGATAGCAAAGATATCAAAGCAAGAAGGTTCTCGTACAGATATTGTCAGGTGTGGCGTTCATATTGTCGGCTCCGCTACTGTGGTTTTGGTTTTCCCATCACCATCATCGCTACCTTGAAGCTTCCGTCATTGTCACGAACATTTACCATCACTACCATCAGTTCCTCTTCGCTACTGTCACTTCCCCAACCCTTCCCACCACTACAGTCAGCCTTTATGTCCTCTGTGTCAGTTTCTTCTAGGATTACCGTCAACTTTTTCCCTGCAGTTTAACACAACAATCCCTTTCACAGCCATTACTTTCCCTCCCTATCATTAACCGCTCCCTTCACTACCACCTTTCCCATTACTGCCACCATCATTATCATCACCATTACCAAACTTACGAGGATTTATTACATTTACCTGTCCCCATAAGTCACACTCAACCTGTGGATGTACAGTAGTTTATATCTTATTCCTGTTAACTTTAGACGATTTTATTCAGCTTCGGAGAAACTTCTCTAACCTGAGGGGTTACATATTTTCCATCATTATCTCCTTTTACTAATGAAATGTTATTCTGAACTTAATAATCTAACAGCACTAAAAATGTGCATTACGTTCTCAGGTCGAAGAGGCTAACATTTATCCACTTTATGACAATCATACAATCATCAGTATCATCTGCAAGTGTTATCAGCATCTAATGATGAGAAACCTTTACTGGTATTGTACAAAGTTTCATTCTACAGGGCATTATCAGGTACTAACATACACGTCATCTCCACGGCACTGTATATGCCCAGGCACAGTGACAGTTAGAAGAACGGAGACAAAACGTGAGCTGCAAATCTGTCCTATCGTCGTTCAGTTGGGGCATAGAAGTTTGTGCCTTGGCAATATCTTAGAATTTGATAAAATTCTGTAAAGAGGAGCGTTGTAAAATACCAATAAATGTTTGTCCTCGTAAGATGTTTCTCTAACAACTGTAGGCATTCCTGTCTGTTTAATAAACAAGCATTAACCTTTTCAGTCTCAAGACGCCAAGAATCTAAATTATTGTGGCTCTGCTTTGACTAGAAGATTTTACTTAACTTGGTTTCTGAGTCTGATTCTATACTTCCTGAGGCCTGGCAGTCCTCCTGCGTGCCACACACCTTTACATATCACCATTGCGGCACTAATACCCACCGATCACATACAGTACAGGCTTGGGCTGTCTCTTTTAGGACTGGTATGATGGTTTTTAGCGGGATGATTTTATGGCAGGTCAATTGGTCATGTTGAAGATCAGTAAATTCTGTATGAACAAAAATATATAATCATACTTTCTCCTGGCCCAAGCTGGAATCTAACTCTTGCCATTTCAGAAAGCAGACAGCTCTTTTATCCCCCTGACCACCTCCTCCCTCAGTCTCTCAGTACAGAGAGAGAGAGAGAGAGAGAGAGAGAGAGAGAGAGAGAGAGAGAGAGAGAGAGTGTGTGTGTGTGTGTGTGTGTGTGTGTGTGTGTGTGTGTGTGTGTGTGTGTGAAAGCAAAACAAAGTAGCCATCAGTTATTTATTGCAGCCCCCAGTTGCCAGGGTACCAGCCATCGTGTGTGTGGTGGTGCAGGTTAGTTCCCGTGCCATCAGTCAGTGAGGTGGTAGGCCAACATATACGGTGTGTGGCAGTGCTATATTTTCACTGTGTACACCAACATAATATGTCAACATTAAGCACTTCCATTTGTGCTGCTCCCTTCCCCGTTCCCCCTGACCGCCAGACTGCAGTGTCAGTGTGGCCACACCAATCTTAGCGGCTGCCATGTTATCACAATTTATTTTTTCCGGAAGTATCTCCTGACCCAAACACAAATTCTTGACTGAAGTTAGCCACGATATTTTCTATTATCCGCTTTATAAATAAATAAATACATAAATACACAAATAAAAATATATGCATTTGCAAGGGAGTGTGCTGGCATGTGTGTGTGTGTGTGTGTGTGTGTGTGTGTGTGTGTGTGTGTGTGTGTGTGTGTGTGTGTGTGTGTGTGTGTGTGTGTGTGTGTGTGTGTGTGTGTGTGTGTGTGTGTGTGTGTGTGTGTGTGTGTGTGTGTGTGTGTGTGTGTGTGTGTGTGTGTGTGTGTGTGTGTGTGTGTGTGTGTGTGTGTGTGTGTGTGTGTGTGTGTGTGTGTGTGTGTGTGTGTGTGTGTGTGTGTGTGTGTGTGTGTGTGTGTGTGTGTGTGTGTGTGTGTGTGTGTGTGTGTGTGTGTGTGTGTGTGTGTGTGTGTGTGTGTGTGTGTGTGTGTGTGTGTGTGTGTGTGTGTGTGTGTGTGTGTGTGTGTGTGTGTGTGTGTGTGTGTGTGTGTGTGTGTGTGTGTGTGTGTGTGTGTGTGTGTGTGTGTGTGTGTGTGTGTGTGTGTGTGTGTGTGTGTGTGTGTGTGTGTGTGTGTGTGTGTGTGTGTGTGTGTGTGTGTGTGTGTGTGTGTGTGTGTGTGTGTGTGTGTGTGTGTGTGTGTGTGTGTGTGTGTGTGTGTGTGTGTGTGTGTGTGTGTGTGTGTGTGTGTGTGTGTGTGTGTGTGTGTGTGTGTGTGTGTGTGTGTGTGTGTGTGTGTGTGTGTGTGTGTGTGTGTGTGTGTGTGTGTGTGTGTGTGTGTGTGTGTGTGTGTGTGTGTGTGTGTGTGTGTGTGTGTGTGTGTGTGTGTGTGTGTGTGTGTGTGTGTGTGTGTGTGTGTGTGTGTAAGCAGAGGGTTGTTTTTACTCATGGCTTTTTACCACTGGCCTCCAGTGCGGAAGAAGAGTATTGTTCTGAACCAGTGCTAATAAATTTACCAGTGGTTCAGCACCCAGTCTTCAACAGGCAGTGGCCGAAGAAAATCTCAGTCCCTCTCTTATGGCCAGCCCGGTCATCCACGCTACTGTTTTACTTTTAACATGGTTACTCCCGTCACCTAGTATTCATTTTAGTTTTGTAACTGAGCTTGGGAAAGACCTTTGTTAATGATGGGGTTAGTGAAAGCTACAACGAATCTCTCCAGTTCGAAGCCTTCCCTTAGTTAGATAAAAATTTCTGACAGCAGGAAGCATAGACACAAAAGACGTCTGCTGACTCCAAAGGTTAAATGCGGATGTGGGGACGTTAACCTTCCCCAGCCACACTACCCTCCAACCCCACCCCACCTCATCCCAACCCCCACAGGCACGTTTGACCAGATAGGTGTTACTACTTTACAGAGGCATGAGGTGAATTATAATTATCCCCTTCAGGTCGACGACGCATTTGTTATCGTATTCTTCCAACCTTCAGATGATTTTATTCAGCTATGATGTGGCCTCTTGCGGTGAAGGGGTTAGAACGATTTTCATGATGTCGGAAAGTTGACATGTTTATCACCGTAATCTTGTTTCCATCAGACGGTTTTCCTTGACTTAGGGCGGATACTCTAGCTGGCAGTAAAGGGACTAGTGAAGGATAACTCCTACAATTCGAAGCATCCTTAACTTGTACAAGAGAGTCTAGAGGTGGCAACAACAATATAAGACACAATATAAGACCACTGAGCTAAAAGAGTTACAGTAATAATATACACTACGGTACTGTAAAACTTGGGTTGTATTCCAAGCACCTCTTCCTCAGCGACTTATTTTCCACAATACTCACTGACATTTTCTTGCATGCTGTTTATATCGCCTAAGTATCGACACAGTATTCATGAACATCATACAAGAGGATACTGGCGCGTACTGTGCAGAATAAGTCGCAAACAAAAATGTGTTACGAAATCTCAAAAGCGATCAGCCGAGTACCCTGTGCTTCCCGCTCAATAGACGAGGTTCATAAACTTTAGGATACCGGTTCCTTGAGGGTTCACTGACGCCGCCATGGGGTTGCCGAGGTTAACTCATCTTTTTACAGCACGCACGCATGCACGCGCGCGCACACACACACACACACACACACACACACACACACACACACACACACACACACACACACACACACACACACACACACTCTCTCTCTCTCTCTCTCTCTCTCTGCAGCAGAAAAGTTGCGTCACTTTTACCTGGAAGTCATTGTCTAATCAGTATATTGAAATGCCGCCCAAATTAGCCCCTTCACCACGAGGACGTTATCAATATTACCCCAGCTGCATCCTACCAAACCCCCCCAGCACTGACGGAGATAACAAAGGTAGTATTGTATCCCTCTAGTGTGAAAGGTGTCTCAAATGCTGAATAAAATCGTCTGGAAGCAGCACGAATAAGTTGTCAAACCACGCCATCAGATGCACTCGGTCAGCCTCTTCAGTCCCATGACGTATCTGTTTCATTTTTATTATCCCCTCCCAAAACTGTTCAGTTTTGGGGAGACTTTCTTGAGGAGGAGAGATTTGAAAAAAATTCTGTTCACTTTTGGGGATACTTTTCGAAGAGGATAGATTAGATACAGCTTCATTTATTCATTATCCACAGGCAGTATCAAAACTGAAAAAAAAAATAATAATAGAGATCGCAAGAATAAATCAATAAAACATCGAACTGAAGGGGTTCAGTATCGGCAACACAACAAAACAAAACAAAAAAAATCGCAAACTATGGACTGTATTTTCGTCGCCTTAGGCTTTGTAGTACTAAAAAAAAAAAAAAAATGACACTGAGTTTAACTAGTACACCTAAATATTCTCTACTGTGCCATTTATATCATTTACATGTGGACATACATAACATACAAAAGCATATTACCGTGCAGTGTACAAACGTAGAGTGGTCAGCAAGAGGTGTTACAAAGCCTCCTTGTTTGACGAGAATACGGAAGCAGTCACTCTGTATCGGCAAGCCATATTCAAATCCCACAAGCCACCGTCACATCCAGCAAAGCCACCATTATTTAATGAATACAACAAACTGCAATCATCAATTACGCAGTCAATATCTTCAAAAACAAGTGATTACCACCGTAACCCCAAGCCAGTAGAAGAACCGCAGTGTGTTGTGAGCCCATTGGGGCACCTCAGTGCACGTGCCCTAACTTCCCCGTTACTATTCAAGCTTTCCCACACTGATCGGGCCAATAGATGGCCCGGCCTGCCCTATAGGCGCAGAAAACTTTAAACGGACGAACGAACGAACCGTAATCCCACAAACACCACAAAGCCAGCCAGGAGACAGGGCGTGTGTGCTGGGCAATCCAGAGGTCCTGTCCTCCACCCTTATTGTTTTTTAATTAGCCCATTCCCCACTTACCTGGCTAATGTATGGCCCGGCCAGCACTATAGGTGCAGGGAATCTCTAAACAACAACAACAACAACCGTAATCCCGTCAGATCACAAGGCTTTCCAACACACCTTCCTCAGCGATTAATTTTGCATACTTCACTTTACTGTTTTCTTTTGTGTGTGTTTTATTTGTCTTTTGAGGATGACGCAGACATCACTGACATCTGTCATTATCATTCTGGGATTTTTGTTCCCATCTACGGAAGTTTCTGACACAGCCTCAGTAGGGCCTTCAATACTGTAACACTGTTGAAATGTCCTGAACTGGCAAGAATCTCTATCTGTCTATATACCTAGGCTGCTTCCCCCAAGGAAAGATAGGTAAGAATACAGTAGAATAAACACGTCCTCGGAGCGACGGGGCAACCGAGATACCAGAGGCCATCCTCGTCGGCTCAGAAGCTTTTTGGTACCTTCTCCTGACCGGTTATTTCTGCTTACGGCAAGTTAATATTGCCTTGTGTGTTACGTACGCCGTTTGTCAGCATTACACGAACATAGACAGCATATAAGAGAGTTATTATTTCAAGATAAATCGCTAAGAAAGAGGTGCTGTAAAGCCTCTCAGAGTAATAAGAATACGACCCTATGACCGTATTACATCTTACCATTCTCTTCTATGCTATTTATGTCTTTCTTATACTGACACATTACATAAACATCATGCACGAACAAACTACCGCGCAAAAAATATAAACTGGAAGGGAGAAGAGCTACGGAGCTTCGTTAATTGACGCGAAAACGACGCTAAGAAGGGAACCCTCAGTATCAACAAGCCATCAGTAAAGCCAACAAGCCGTCTCCTGAACTAACAAGCCACTCAAGCATATGTCATCTCTACCCACGCCCCAGGCACACACCTCATTCCCCTTCCCGTCCCTTTCCCTTCACACGTAAACTCATACAAATTTGCCCTGGTAAACCCTCTCAGGTAAATTCCTTAGGTAAGTTATCTCAGGTGAATTCGCTCAGGTAAAACTGCAAGGCCAATTAACTTAAATAAATTCGCCCGGTAATTCCCCCCAAAATAAGGTAAGCTCTTAAGGTAAACACTCGAAGGTCTAGTCTTCAGGTAAGGTCTCCAAGTTACACTTTCCAAACAAACTGCACAGAGTTAATTCTCTACGTAAATTCACCAATTCAACACTGCAGGAAAATCCACTAGAAAAACACTTCAGGTAAACTCGCCAGGTTAACGCTCCAGGTAAACTTGCCAGTTTTCTCAGGTAAATTCGCCAAGCAAACTCTCAGGTAAACTCAGCTTTTAGTTTACTGTCATCATCATCATCATCATCATCATCATCATCATCACCGTCATCATCTTAATGTCTCTTCACTTCTAAGGGGGAGGTGAGATAAACTCTTCGCGGTAAACTCGCCAGGTAAACTCTTCAGCGCTCACACGTAAACTCTAAGGGTAAGCTCTCCAGGTAAATTGTGAGAGGTAGCTCTTGCAGGTAAGCAGCTTGCCGCCCCCCGAGGCTAAGTGAGGGCCGTAACTGGACAGGGATAGGCGGGGATGTGGTCTCTCTGACGGCCACCACGGCACCCACCCACTACCACGGCTGTAAAGTGGCGGCGATGGATGCTGTGGCGGGAGACGGGAGGAAAGGGGAGACAGGGAAAGAGTAGAGAGTGGTGTGGAAAAGGAGAGAAAAAGAGAAACTGGAATAACAGAGAAAGGGAGAGGGAGAAAAGAGAAAGAATGGGGAGAAGAGATGGTAAGGATGGGGATAGGAGGGGAGAGAAGAGGGAAAGAAGGAACAAAAGATAGAAAAGATGGACAGAAGAGAGATTGGGGACGGAGCATAAGAACAAAGGAGAGAGGAGGAGGATGAGTAGGCGAGAAGGATGAGCGAGGGAGACAAGAGGGTAAGGATAAGGATTAAGTGACCGAAGAGAAGAGAGGGATGAAGTAAAACGTGGCTTATCCGAACTTACTCCTGTATTTATTTTATTTTACATCAGTTACTTGCTATCCATCATGTAAAGTACTGTACATAATTTTTTGTTTTCAGAATTTACGTTGTAATCACAACTCAGACCACTCAAAGCACAAACGAATTAAAATCATTCTGGCATTAACTTACCAATCCTAATTTTCAGCCGCCTGGTGGATGCGTGGCAAGTAAAACCAGGCAATGTATAATTACCTAATTTAAGTCGTGAGAAACTACTTTACACTTGTGGCTGATGAAGTATTTGGGTTAACTGGTGAGGCAGACGCATGCAATATGGCTGGCTGGTTGTAGGGGAAAGTGGAGGATGGTACGACCCGATGGTGGTGGTGGCTGTAGTGAAATAGTGATTACTTGAGGCTGTACCTTTGGTGATTGTTGTTAGTTGTGCTGTATACTTGTATGCTGGACTTAGTGGAAAATAGTAAACGTTTATATATATATATATATATATATATATATATATATATATATCTAGATATATATATATATATATATATACCTATATATAACTGATGTGATGGTTGTTCAGTGAGAAAAAAGATGAAGGTTGTGACTGTGGTACCGTTGCGATGAAGCTGGTGGAGGCTGTGGCTGTGATGGTAAAAGGGTAATAACAGTGGCGAAAATAGTAATGGCAGTGGCTGTTCTTGTGCTGGAGTAATTGTTATATGATGCCATGCGGTAGTTACACTGTTATATTATGGTTGTGGTGGTGGTGGTGATGCAGTAAGACGGTCACCCCTTAGACAACCAGAGGCATTCCTAAGCTAAATAAAATCATGTGACGCCAGCATCACTATAGAATTTAAACTTTTCGTCGTGGTCACAGGGTTAATGGAGACATTTTATTAAATTAGACGAAGACAGCCTATCGCCAGACAGAATCAAATCGTCTGGCTGCGTATAATAATTCACTTTTCTGTGGTCATCAAAGGGTCAGCTTAGCTTACACGACTAAAATTTTAAAGGCTGTACTAACTAAATGACTAGAAACTGAACTAATTAACTGGCTGGACTAACTAACTGGGGCTGGACTAACTAAAATATCAAACAGAGGGCTGGACTAGCTAATCAAACAAACCGAGGGCTGGATTAACTAACCACCTTGACTAACGGGAGCTGGACAAACTAAGTACCTTGGAAATGAACAAACCAACTAACTGGATCTGGCTTCACTAACACGTAACTTCCCAACTAACTGGAGGCCAACCTTCCTAAACCATGACTGGCCTAACTACCCAACTGACTGGCGCCTCATCTAACTGGTGGTGGAGTAAGTGGAAGGTGATAAACGGGCCACCTTGAGTAATCTTCTGGGCTGCGGGTTAATGAAGCCTCGCATGGGTTGGGGCGGGGGAAGAGAAGGGAGAGGGTGAGAGGAGAAGAGGGAGAGGAAAGGGAGGAAAGAAGGGGAGAAGTGTGATTTGTGGTAGACAGATGGATAGACATATAGATTGTAAGATGGAGAGAGAGAGAGAGAGAGAGAGAGAGAGAGAGAGAGAGAGAGAGAGAGAGAGAGAGAGAGAAGGGGGGGAGGAAAAGCAACCTAGTGGACGAATTACCTTCCTCGCCCCACAACCACTCATTACTGGACTTGCCACACAGGGGAGGAGGGAGGAGGGGGAGGGATAAGAAAGAGTAAAGCGGGGGGGGGGGGAGAGGAAAGAGGTGCGGGAGAGAGGGAAAGGTGGGTATAATGGAGCATAGTGGAAATCAAACAGCAACTGGTCCTTTCAAGACAGGTTGTTATGGGGAGGGTTATACCCATCAAAACTTTTCTGTGAAGCAAAGACGAGGAAAGCAAACGGTTGAGGGAAGAAAGGTGGTGATGCTGATGGGGAGGAGGGACAGGTGTGATGCTAGTTGTGATGAGTAAAAGGGTGATGTTAAAGAAGAGATGACACTGGCTGCTGCTGCTGCTGCTGCTGCTGCTGCTGATGATGATGATGATGATGATGATGATGATGACGACGACGTTGAGTTTTTGGAGTTACGAAGCAGATAGATGAAGAATGAAGTCAGAGACAGGAAATGAGAGTGAGGCAAGACGACAGAGGTAAATGAAGTAATAAGATGAGCAGAGTGATAAAGCACATAATAAGACAGGACCTAGTGAAAGATAAATGACGAAATAATGTCTGGTGAAAGAATGAGAAGAATCGGCAAGACGACGAGAAATTATAGATGAGAAGAAAGATGAACTAAGAAAAAAGTAGAAATAAAGAAGAATTAGAGAACTGAAGAGAAATTAGAAAGCAGAGACATAGATGAAGATAACTGGGGATGAAACAACGATATGGCAGATTTAACAACAGCAATACCATGACGCCATTTTTTTTGTCAGCACCACACCATTTTTTTCTTTTTTAGTTCAGGAGAGCCTTTCTAAAAAAAAAAAAAATTGCTCACCGCCTCCACTGGCCGATTTGCTGCTAGATATCTCTCCCTAATTTAAATAATAATAGTAATAGTACTACTACTACTACTACTACTACTACTACTACTACTACTACTACTAATAATAATAATAATAATAATAATAATCGCCTAGTGGCAGTAATATCAAAACGAAATGCACATAGTCGGAGTGAAGTTGATGAGAAAAGGAGCGAAGGAAACTGGAGGAAGGTTTGAGACAAGAAAATAAGCCTAAAGTGAGAGAGAGAAGGAAAACTGAAGGTAATACAATAATGTGAGTAACAAGGAAGGAAAGAAGGAACAGGAGAGAGAGGGACGGAGAGGCAAAACTAAATAAAAATGAGAGAGAGAGAGAGAGAGAGAGAGAGAGAGAGAGATATTAAAAAACTGGAGTAATATACGAAAAATTTAGAACCTGGATGACTAGGAGGAATGTGGACGAAAGGAAAGATCGAGATGGGGGATGTGGGGGTGAAGGGGGTGATGGTGGGGGTGACGGAGGTGGTGGGGGTGGGGATGATTGTGGTGGTGGTGGGGGTGGGGGTGATGGAGGTGGTGGTGGGGGGTGGGGGTGATGAAAGTGGTGGGGGGTGGGGTGATGGAGGTGGTGGTGGTGGTGGGGTGGGAGTGATGGAGGTGCTGGGGGGTGGGGTTGATGGAGATGGTGGGGGTGGGGGTAATGGTGGGGGTGGGGGGTGGGGTGATGGAGGTGGTGGTGGTGGAGAGTCGGGGTGATGGAGGTGGTGGTGGGGGGTAGGGGTGATGGAGGTGGTGGTGGGGGGGATGGGGGTGGAGGTGGTGGTGGGGGGGATGGGGGTGATGGAGGTGGTGGTGGGGGGGGTGATGGATTTGGTGGTGGTAGGGTGAGGGGAATAATACTTTTGATCATATATCCTGCAGAGAAACACATTACAAATCATCTTCCTTTTTCCACCCGTGTCGTAAAAGGGAAAAATGCAGCAGGTGGGAGTGAGAGCAGTGTGGAGGGGGGCTGGGGTGATCGTGGAGGAGCAGACCGATGCCTCGGGAGAAGAAATATTAACCTCTTCGATATAACGACGTATTATAATTCTTCTCTTGCCATCTTTAATTTCACTCAGTTTAGGGAAGACTTCAAGCTGGAGTGGTTAAATATAGGCTTCAATAACCCAAACACAACCAAACGTCTTTTTTACGTTGATCTGGCAGCACCAAGAATGAATAATACAGACTGCATCGTAGTGAAGGGGTTAATGCATCCACTACTAGGGGTCTGTGTAGCTGTATAATCTAGTCTGGTGGCAAGGATAACATTAAAAGACAACACCGTGCAAAACAGGGCTAGACACACATACATACATCATCTCTGGATTAACTTAAAAAAACTTTCCATTTTCCAGTAATGAAAGGTCGTTCTTTGGGAAAGTGAGGTGAAATGTGCAGAATCAATCGTTAAGGATGAGGTGTTACGAAATCACCAGTCGCTTGTAATGCTTTTAAATTTCTGTACTTCCAAAACTTATAATATCAGAGGAAGTCTTCCTATTAAAACCTGATGACGTAGGAAGAGCTATAAGGTTTGTGCTTCTGTGCACCTGTGTCAGTACATCAGGGGTCCAGATACTGTGACAACTTACTATTCTAACACCTTCTACCTCAGTAAACGAATTATTATTTTTTTACTTTTCACCAATATTCTCCAGCATTCTTATATTTTGCCGTTTTTTTTTTTTTTGCCCGGTCCTGAGGAGCACGAAAATGATTTTCTAATTTTTTCCCTATGGTGAAATGCAGCAATATTTGTAGGTCATGGAAAAATATGTAGCAGTTCTTTCATACCCTTTAACCTGTGAATTCAAATGGTCTTAGTCATACACAATGCACGGGATAACTCGGAATAGCTTATTCATGTATGTCTACGGTTGGATCAGTGTACTTGTAAACTTGGTGCTTGCGAAGGTGTGTGGCTGGTAGGACGGCGGGGATAACTGGAAATGGTCTTGCCTATGCCCAGAGTCGGACACACGAACAATCTATCTATACGGTAAGCTAAGGAAATGTTTATCATTACAGTCATACGGCAATACTTACTTACCTTGTAACATCAGACTTACATAATCACGATGTTAAACAGAGCACCGTAATATACTGTGTCAATATTGTCTACCCCTGACTGAGGAAGAGTGACCGGTGCTTACAGTGTTATATCCTCTTTCCCGGGCTGGTGTAAGGTGGGGGTGAGGCAGAGGGAGATGGAGGAGGGCAGTAGGAGGTATGGATCAGGAGAAGGTAGGGATGTTCAGAGGGTCAGGGGGAGGGGGCAGTGTCAGGCAAGGGAACGGGAAGGAGGAGGAGGAGGAGGATCGTCACGCACGCACCACCCTCTCCCTTTCCTTCTATTTATCCTCCACTTTCTCTCTCACACACACTCTCTCCGTCATGGTCCACCAAATTACCACAATGGAGGAAGGAAGACCGATTAACTAAAAAAAAAATCTAAAAAGTTGTGGCCTGCTATAATTACGCTGTCATGGCGTCGCAGTATTATGTACACACAAAAACGCTTTCTCACATCATTTGGTTTACTACAGCACGAAGCTCTCTCTTTTTCTTGTATGCAACCCATTAGAGATATTGCTCTGAAAAATCTTTAGTAGGAAATATAGCTTAGTACACATCATTCAACAAATCGCTACAAATAATGCTAAAAATCAATAAAAATCTCTAGAATATGGAAAAATATTGATAGTGGCAGTTAAAATTTGGCCCAAGACAAAGGTAAAAACTTACAGATCAGGTGTTAGAAGCATTAAATTGGCATTCTTGTCCTCGGCTGGAAATATCTCAGAGCTCTATCTTGCCAACGACTGTACTAGGGATGATTAAACACACACACACACACACACACACACACACACACACACACACACACACACACACACACACACACACACACACACACACACACACACACACACACACGACCTACTTTGGCTTCGACATTCCGTGACTTCCTTGTAAACACGATTTTAAATGTTTCCTCCATTCCACTTTGATCAATACCCCAGACAGTCCAAACACCACCTTTTGGAATTCATGACAACTTCCTGCCTGTCTTATTTTCCTTCCCTCGTCATTTACGTAAGAACTTTGGAAAATATTTGCTCCCCGCCCAAAAATCAAAGGGCTTTTCAGTGGCTGTGTCTTTTCGTGCGAGAGGATAAATCAAATACTTCTGCGAAAACTTGGAGCGCAAATGAAGTCGGGTTTGCAGACCTGTTCTTTCGTCACTTACCAGGTCATGACTCGGGGAGATGGGGTGAAATGAGGTCACGGAGCACGGAGGAAGGTGAGGCGAGAGGTGAGAGGTGAGGGGAAAGGTGAGAGGGAAGGGGGTAGAGGGGAAAGGTGAGAGGGAAGGGGATAGAGGGGAAAGGTGAGAGGGAAAGGAGGAGAGGAAAAAGAGGAGGGGAAGAGGAAAGTGATGGGAAGAGAAAGGCGAGAAGTGAGGGGAAGGGAAAGGAGAGATGTGAGGGGTGAGATGAGGGGAGAGAAGAGGGAGTGGGTGAAGGGAAGGTGAGGGGAAGTAGAGAAGGGACAGGTGAGAAGATCTGTGGTCAGGGGAAATGAAAGGGAAGAGGGAATGGTAGAGAGGCGAGAAGGGAGTGGAAAGAGGAGAGAGGGGAGGGGTGAGGTGAGGTCAAAGGTGAGAGATGAGGTGACGAAGAGGGAGGAGTGAGGTCAGAGGGGAGAGGTAAAGTGAGGAAAGAGGTGAGAGGAGAAACTGAGGGTGAGGGTGAGAATGGGAGAGGACATTATGGAGAAGATGGTGAGAAATGCTCGTGATAAGATAAAAGAGAAAGTACCAGGGAGGAGTGAGAAAGAAGATGGTGGAAGGGAAGGAAGGTAGTAACAAAGTGCAACGAAGAAAGGCGAGGGAGGGGAGGGAAGGGAAAGGGAAGCAGGAGAGGCATGAACAAGGGAAGGGGAAGGAAGGCAGGGAAGAAAGCTTAGGTAAGTACCAATCTACTACACAAAGATTATTAAGGCACATAGTCATATTCTGCCACTCTTCCCCGTGCCTAAGACACGCAACCGTGGAATTTACAGTCCATATCCCTACTTCATTTCTGGGTAAGGACAGGCTGAGGACGATGGACAGATGTAGAAAGGCAAGTAGGCTGGCATGGAGAGAGGTAAAGGGAGAGGGAGGGGGACAGACGGGAAAAGCATGAACAAGGAAAGATTAAAAGAGGAGGGAGGGAGGGAAGGTATTTAGGTAAAGAAAGGGGGATAATGTTAAGGGAGGGATACAGATAGGTAGGGAGGTAAAGAGAGAGGTGAGTGTGGGGGAGGAGGAGGCAGAAGAGGAATGAACATGGAGAGGATGACCTATTTTACCCCCTCCTCCTTTCTCCTCGCAGGCACACGTGAGAACCCACTGGATCCACACGACGCTCTTGCCTCACCTGCTATGCCCTTCCCCTTTCCCTCCACTCTACACGTCCTTTATGTCTTACTCTGCACAGCTTTTCTATCAACAGCATCTGCTTTACCTTGTCCGTCCCTACCCTGTTCTATCCACTTTGCCTGCATTGTCCTACCCTCCTTCCCTGCCTGTCCTACCCTCCTTCCCTATATTGTCCTACCTTCCTTCCCTGCCTTCTCCTACCTTCCATCCCTGCACTGCCCTTCCCTGCTCTTTTCTACCCTGTTCTTTCCTGCTGCTTGTGTGTTCTTTATGTTCTCTGTCCAACCTGTCTAGTAACTTGTCCTTCCATGCCAGCCTTCATGTCCTGCCCAGTGTGTGTTGCTGCACTTATTATTGGTCCTAATCCTGAAACTGCTCGCTCTCGTATTTCTCTTTCACTCGTTTTTATTTTTGTGCTAGTTTCATTTATTAATATTTCTTTATATTCATTTGCTCCTACCTGTTTCTCACATTATTCTTACTTTCAGTCCCATTGCCGTTCATGACATTCTTTGTGTGTGTGTGTGTGTGTGTGTGTGTGTGTGTGTGTGTGTGTGTGTGTGTGTGTGTGTGTGTGTGTGTGTGTGTGTGTGTGTGTGTGTGTGTGTGTGTGTGTGTGTGTGTGTGTGTGTGTGTGTGTGTGTGTGTGTGTGTGTGTGTGTGTGTGTGTGTGTGTGTGTGTGTGTGTGTGTGTGTGTGTGTGTGTGTGTGTGTGTGTGTGTGTGTGTGTGTGTGTGTGTGTGTGTGTGTGTGTGTGTGTGTGTGTGTGTGTGTGTGTGTGTGTGTGTGTGTGTGTGTGTGTGTGTGTGTGTGTGTGTGTGTGTGTGTGTGTGTGTGTGTGTGTGTGTGTGTGTGTGTGTGTGTGTGTGTGTGTGTGTGTGTGTGTGTGTGTGTGTGTGTGTGTGTGTGTGTGTGTGTGTGTGTGTGTGTGTGTGTGTGTGTGTGTGTGTGTGTGTGTGTGTGTGTGTGTGTGTGTGTGTGTGTGTGTGTGTGTGTGTGTGTGTGTGTGTGTGCGTGCGTGCGCGTGCGTGCGCGTGCGTGTGTGTGTGTGTGTGTGTGTGTGTGTGTGTGTGTGTGTGTGTGTGTGTGTGTGTGTGTGTGTGTGTGTGTGTGTGTGTGTGTGTGTCCATTGTCTTGATTTGCAGCTGCTTCACCTTAACCCCACATTCCCTTCAACTCATTATTTCTTGTTCCTTATTCCTACCCTTCCTCTCTTCCTTGTTCTCTCCCTCTCCCTTCCTCTCTCCACGTCTCCTGCTCACTTCCTGTCTCATCACTCATTCTATTCCTATCATTCCTTTCCCCTTCCTTCTCCCTACGTCTCATGTTTATCTAATTTTCCTTGCGCTTATTATACTCTTTCCTTTCTTCTTCCTTCTTTCATTCCTCTGTTTTTCTACAAACTTTCCTTCTTCTGTTCCTTGTTCCCTTTGATGTCTGTTTATCTTTGCTTTTGACCTAATTCCTCTTCCCCAATCCTACTCTTCACTTTCCTCTTTTCCTCGTTTCCTCCTTTCCTTTGTTTCTTTGCCTGGCATTCATTCCTTAGTTCTCTGTATTCGTAACTTATCTGTATTTCACTTCCACCGCCTCTCTCAACTATTCTCCCTTTCCAAAGTTGCCATTTAAGCGATTTGACAGCTAAATGTTGCGATATCTTTGCAACTTGACCATAATTTTTTGTAACTTTCTGGAAAATCTGGTGCTTAACAACATCGCACCTAATGTAGAGCCCCTTAGTTCCATCAGGCAACATATTTAGAGATATTTTTTACAGAATTGCAGCGATATCCTGGCAATTTTAACCCATTTCTTTGCGATTTTCTGAAGGTTTTATTGCTTACAGACAACGCTGGATTTTTTTTTAGAGCAAACTGGGTGGCTTCTTTTTTGCAACGATATCCTGGAATTTTGCTACATTTCTTTGCGATTTCCTGGAGACTGTAGTGTTTAGTGACAGTTCTGCGCATTTTCACAGCAAGTTTAGGGACATTTTATTTACCGGTATTTCTCCTCTCTATCCCTTTCCCTCCCTCCAATCTCCCGTATCACGAACCTTACACAACAGCCACCCTAATCAGTCACGACACCGGCGAATCTCATTTGTAGACTGTCACTGGGGGAACACTGGTACAATCTGGGACAAAAATTCACCTAACATCATCTCCTCTGCTTCTTACTTGTGTGTGTGTGTGTGTGTGTGTGTGTGTGTGTGTGTGTGTGTGTGTGTGTGTGTGTGTGTGTGGCTAATATTCCAAAGGTCAGAGAGGCTTAGCATGTGTTTCAGATTTTTTTTTTTTCTGTGATGTGTTAGGGAGGAGTGACAAATGTGCCCTCAGTGTGAAGCAGATGCAGTGGAATAGTATGCAAACTTTTGTCCCCCACTGTTATAATCCGCCTGATATCATGCACTTTCTTAAGCTTAATTTCAATATAAGTGTGCTTGTTTATGATTTAATCTTTACTTGCATACAGTTGCCAAACACTGCCGAACCAAACTAGGAATAATGACTTCAAAAGTTCGACAAAACAAAATGGTTCACTGACAATATATAACTGCTATAGAGGATATGTTTATCGTAAAAAACGGTTAGAGTCCTTTACGAATTCGGAGCCGATGTTAGTGTCTGTCCTCTGAGTCTTCCTGTATTTTTGTCTACGGAATGTCATTTTCTTTATCACCTGTGTCCCACGATGCCAGGTGTACGAAAGCAGCACGTGCTTGCTTTCTTGTTCTTGGGGAAAGCTTACAATTAAACATTCACCACAACATCCAAGTGTAATCTCCAAGAAAAACACCCATGAAAATGTTAGTGGTACTTGTCTCTTGCGCTTGGCGGTGTGGGGCGTGTTGATTATTTATCTTGTAACATCCATTTTTATAAGTGATATCACCTTTGTCTTACCCTACCATCCACCACCATCTCCGCCTATCTCTACTACTACAGTACCCCGTCCTCATTTCATCCTCGAGAAGAAATCTTTAACTTAAAACTTACCAGTCGACGTTCAGCTCATTCAACCCACTCGTTTGTCAGTCGCTTCCTCCCCTCTCCCCACAAAAAAAAAAAAAAAAAAGTCATATCTTGGACATCACTACCTGGGAATGGCTAATTTTTGTACCTGACTTCCCAAGATGAGCCTGAATCAGTGTCAACTGACCTGAATGAATCAGTTGCAGCTGACGTGACCTGGAGGTGACATGCGCAACTTATTGCCTTAATTTAATCTACTTGGTCGTGATATGGGATGGATATTTCTGCATTTAGCTGAATGGACTAAAATTGACAAGACAGGCCGGGAATGGATGTGAAGCCACTGAATGACCCTGCAGTGGCCACAAGAGATCTGACCTGACCTATAAGCCCAGACCGATCTTGGACCTTCACGGACCTTCATGGACCCGAACTGACCAAACTGGATCGGAGTTGCCTTGAAACTATCTTAGCTGATATAAGTGGCCTCGGTCTAACGTATGTGGACTTGAAATTCTGCTTACTGTTTCATGAGTCTCCCCGTTCTCGCTGCATCAACTTACCTGCAAAGGAAAAATACATTGTTAGCAATAATGAACAACAAGTAGGTATAAAGAAAAATAATTCAAAAATATGTGCAGATGGTTAGAGCCAGGATTTCCAGGGCCTTAATGGAGAGAGAGTATGTGGCCAGTTTCACTAAGCATGCTGTAGACAGCTCTTTGTGACTCTTCTTTCCTTGTTTTCTGGATTCTCCCTCACGCTATCCCTAGGTGGGAAAAAGACGTCAGGATAACAAGGATTATGTCAAAGAGCACTGAGTTGATGCAGTAATACAGAAAGTTCATCCTTTTGCTACAGCACTGAGTGAAACTATATATAATCTCAGGAACAAGAACCAACAACGAACAAAGTGATAATCATTCATAATATTCCTTATTAAAAACAGGATGTAACTGAGGTCTGGATCCTGTAATGTCTGAAGCTTTGTGGAAGTAGCCCATTATCCGGGAATCGTGTCTGGCCAGCCCTCATGCAGGCGTGCCACAACATAAGGGATACAGGGACAGGTCTCGGATTTTTTCTACATTACGCATCCTTTCGGTTATCTCCTTCAGCCGAATGATTTTTTTTTTTTTTTAATTCCGACTAGTTCGGGCCGATTTCTTTTCAGGTCAATAGGGACCTCTTTGATTGAATGGATAATAACAAGCTCCACAAACCTTTCTATTATGAAGGTTCTCTCCTAAACTGAACAAAAATATCGTTTCAGAAAGGTTAAACAAAAGTGTCAGTAAAAGAATAAACCATCTGAGGACGAAAGAAATCTTTTAATTACTTTATCTTTATTATCACCAGACGATGATATTAATATTAAGGAAGTAGCTTCACAATTTCACACCGATCCTGTAACTTACATTACCGTTACTTTCAATGGCTTAATTTAATTTTAAAAGAGACTTTTCAAGCTTGGACGGGGAGGCAGTGGCTCAATCGGTAGAGAGGTGGCCTGCAGTCCTACCGGACCCAGGTTCAAATCCCCGCTGGGGAAAAGAACAGTTTAAGGATTTGAATTTCATAAAATCAGACTTTACTGATCTACCAGAAGACCCGCCGACATGTCGTAAAAATACCCCCGCTAATACCAGTACACCAGTTCTGTATGAGACAGCCCTAGCATGTATTCAATATGGACGGTGGGTGTTAGCGCCGAATTGGTGACATGTGGAGGTGTATGGTATGAAGGACGACTACTGGGCCTTGGGAGCAGGCTGTGAAGCCTATGCACAGAGTCGGACACATAAAAAAAAAAAAAAACATGGCGTAAATGAACCCCCTTCCTTACCAGACGCCTTTTTAAAGTTAGAAAGACGTCCTCGTGTTTGGAGAGATTAATATAACCCAGATTTTTTTTTTTTTCATGATTCACAGCGACTGATCTCTTAATAACGACGGTCAGGAAACTCTTCTGAAAATACAAAATGCTCTTACTGAATAAATAAATAAAACACCGGTAAATAAATAAAAACGAACGAATAATTTAAAGAGAAAAAGGAATCTAGCGTATCCGGAAATATGCCACCTGGTGCAACTCAATGGGAAAATCGTAAGTAAATGTGGCTACTTTTTAATTTAATGTCCTGGAGTTTGGGATTATTGCCAGGGTCGATGTTATGGGGCGCCATTACGACAAAGAAAATGGCAGTGCGAGGGTGGGGCTGAGGGTGAGCACCTACGTGTGTGTGGGGGGGTGGGAGTGGGGGGGTGGAAGTGTGGATGACTGGGTGAGTGTGGGTGCATGTGGGTACGGATGTTGCATGATGGCACTGTGTTTGAGGGGAGAGGTAGTGGGCAGCAGGTGTGGGAGTGCGTACAGGTATGGGTGGGAACAGGATTACATCAGCAGTTGTGGATGTGTTGGTTGTGGCAGCAGGAATAAGCAAAGGGTGAGAATGAGTGTCGGTGCGGGCCAGGTAGTGTGAGGAGGGGAAGCACGGTTTTGAAAAGTTGTGAATGTGAGTATGGGAGATGTGGGTACGACCAGCTGTGGTTGTGGAGGCAGAAGCAGTGTGGTGGCAGGTGTGGTGTGGGGGAGGTGTGGTGTGGGGGAGGTGTGGTGTGAGGGCAGGTGTGGTGTGGGGACAGGTGTGGTGTGGGGACAGGTGTGTGGGGCAGGTGTGGTGTGGGAACAGGTGTGGTGTGGGGGCAGGTGTGTGGGGAATGTGTGGTGTGGGGACGGGTATGGTGTGGGAACAAGTGTAGTGTGGGGACAGGTGTAGTGTGGAGGCAGGTGTAGTGTGGGGACGGGTGTAGTGTGGGGACGGGTGTGGTGTGGGGACAGGTGTGGTGTGGGGACAGGTGTGGTGTGGGAACAGGTGTGGTGTAGAGGCAGGTGAGGTGTGGGAACAGGTGTGGTGTGGGAACAGGTGTGGTGTAGAGGGAGGTGTGATGTGGGAACAGGTGTTGTGTGGGGTAGATGTAGCTTGGGGCAGGTGTGGGTCTGAAAAATTGTAGGTGTAATGGGACTGTGTGGGAAGCGAATGGACGTTGTGGTTTGTGACATAATTATGGCAACATAGGATCATATGGAGACAGGATTTGTGTGTGTGTGTGTGTGTGTGTGTGTGTGTGTGTGTGTGTGTGTGTGTGTGTGTGTGTGTGTGTGTGTGTGTGTGTGTTCGTGCGGGCATGCACGCCTTAGTGTGGGAGAAAGCATGGTATGAACTCATATGTACTGTATGTATGTATGTTTAGGGGATGGACAGAGTAAACACGCGAGGCAATGGTGAGGCAGGGAGGGAGGGATAGAGTGAAAGTGAGGCGGCAGTCATGAAACAGTACCTAGCTGGTCAATGATACCGTCATGAGGCCAACACAGTGCCAACACAGTAGTGGCCTGGAGTGCCCTTTGTTTGCCACACTCCCTACCACTTCTTCCTTACCATTTTTTTTTCCTGCATACAGCACACTAATAGGTTTTTGTTAATTATTAATAAAATTCAATGTCTATGCATAGCCCTGCACTAGCATGAGGTCTTATTGTAGCTTATTTTTCCTGCCTCCAGACGGTATTATTGAGTATAGAAAAGACTGCTCGTTATGAATGGGTTTATAAAGGCTATAACCAACCCTTCCAGTACAAACTCTCCTAAGCTAAAAATGGTCGCCTGGAGATAGTAAAAATATTATGAAAGATCTACACGGCCTGCAGGGATTAGATAAACACAACACTGATTTGTTACATGAAAAACGCAGCTGTAATTAAGAGGTGCTTAAAAGCCTCCTAAGACCACGGCAATGCTGTTAAATATACCCATTTCACTCTAACGTGGCCAAAAACATTCATCTTTCAACCTTGAATGCTGAGTTTTGACAACGGATTAACAACTGTGATTCTAGTCAAGAATATGTGCTATGGAATGAATGTAGAGACAAAGCATTGTCTTTTTCTGCCACAGAGCAACGTGAAATAAGCTACCGAAGAACAAAATTCCGTGTCAGCTTAAGGTAAAAGAACTATAACACAGTATATTATGGAAACATTATACTATGGAGATTTCGTTTATTAAGGTACAACAGTGTCGGCCCGACATGGAACCTCTTCAGGTCTGGCACTGTTCTGTCTTGTTTATGAACAGGATACCTATTTATGGGAATAATCCTTCTATATAAACAATTTACGGCACTGTGAAATTAGGATACAAGTTACAGACACAAGAGAGACAGCGGTGGGTGGGTGTGGGTGTAATGGAGACAGAGCAGACGAACAGTGTGAGAGACAATGAGTTGGAGGTGGACTGCAGTGTGTGGATGTGGCGATGTGATGTGGTAATGAAGAGGCAGTGTGGTGGGTGTGGTGTGCTTTATACAGTGGCCAGTCTGGCAGCAGCGCGGTGAGAACGGACGGACTGACGGACAGACAGACAGACAGACAGACATAGAGACAGACACACACACACACACACACACACACACACACACACACACACACACGTATTGTAGTGTACTGTGTGTGTGAGTGTGTGTGCAAAATAAACACAAACACCACTACTATAACTCCAACCAAACACCGTACTGTTTGGTTACAATATAAACTATCACCTTACCGCTACCAAGTTCGTCCATCGTAATTTGGTGAAAAATCTTCGTAATCCTGAAGTCGTTTGAAAGAGGTCAGTGGCAGGACACGTTCTTTTCTTACACTATTTCCTAACTAGCAGTTTGTTTTAGCATTCGTCTCTTGTTACAGTTGAGCATCTAAGGTGGAGAAATGGCAATTTTAGACCTAACTTAAATTATAGACTCCAGGTTTGAACTACAAAGGCCGAAATTTATATAAAAGACCAGCCAAATACTGCTAAGGACAAGGTGCACCTACTATTCCACTGCGTCTACTTTGCACTTGGAGCATGTCCTTCACTCTCTTCCCTGGCATATCATATTAATGGGAATAAGCCATAGGCAGAACAACACACCAACCTCTCTCAGTTGAGGAATATCAGCCAGCAGAGAAACGCAAGAAGAGGTGAAATATTAGGCAGACTTACACTTCTGAGTGTACAGTCGTATAGTGGAATATATATACACATAGAAAAATTTATACAAACAGGCATGTATATTTTGAGAACGAGGCAGGGCAGGGCGGCAGCACGTCATGAGTGCACGTCTGGCCTGGAATTAGCGAGTGTTCATAATTCGGCAGTGTAATCATCTAAATGGACCCACTCCGGCCCTCCCATGCTGCTGCCCCGCCCCTCTCTCCTCCTTTCCCTACCTGCCTACCTACCTTTCTCTTTTTTTCTCAACCCAATAAACTCTCTCTCTGTCCCTGTCTGTCTGTCTGTCTGTCTGTCTGTCTGTCTGTCTGTCTCTCTCTCTCTCTCTCTCTCTTTCCAGTGTCCAATAAACTTCTCCCTCTTTTTCTTCCATTCACTTCCTCGCCCATCCTCTTCCCTTCTCGTATCATATTGTCTGTTCCTATCTTGTCTTTCTCCTCTCTTGCTCCCAACTCTATTAAATTTCCCTCTTTTTTACCTTTCACTTCCTACCCCCTCCTCCTCTTTCCTTATGGCTTCATACTGTTTCCATTCCTACCTTGTTCTTACCTTCTTGTTTTCTCTTTCTCTCTCAATATCCTCTTTCCTCACCCCATCTCATCCTCTCTCTCTCTCTCTCTCTCTCTCTCTCTCTCTCTCTCTCTCTCTCCCCCTTCCTCCCACAATACATTTCTCTCTCTTTTCCAGGTTTTCATCTCCTCGCCCTTTCCCTCTTTATTTACTGCTTCATACTGTCTCTTTCTAACTAGTCTCCCCCCATCTCTCCCAATAAATTTTTGTATTTTTCTCTCTTTTATAGTCTCCCTTCTTCTTCCTTTATTGCTTTATATTGTTTCCTTTCCTTAAATGTTCTTCCTCCTTTCATATTCTCTTTTCTCCCCACCAGTAAATTTCTATCTCTTTTTCTCGCTGTTTCCTCCCTCATCTCTTTCTTTTTTGCTTCATACTGTTCCTGTTCCCGTCATGCTCTTCCTCTCTCTCTTGCTCTTCTTCTTGCAAACCCAATAAATTTCTCTCTCTTTTTCCTACATTCATTTCGTCCCTCTTCACTTCTTTTCTCACATATGTAATCTCTTTTCCAGGCTTGTCCGTCCTCTCTCCACCTCTTTTGGCTCTGTAAGCGGGGTAAGACCTTCTACTTGATTATAATTCTGTTCTCCTAGGATGGCTGTGAACCGACTCTCCGTACCCCGACATGTGATCAGAATGGACACTCACTCCAAGGTCTGTCGGTTGTATTACTAAAACTGGGAGCGTCATGGTGTAGACAGCCCTCTGATTTTTTAGGATAATTTCTGAAGCATGTGAGGATGGCATATTGACTATTCTGGATTGCTGCTGCACTACACTCAGTAACGTGGGGTGCACTCTGACGATATTTAAATTCCCGTTCACACGAGGATACACTGTCTGGCAGACTTTGTACGTCAGCAGACAAAGTCTGCGGACAAGGTTGTAATGTTGTCCACACAGTGCTATCTGGCCAGTCATGGTCGCTGGAGCAGAGTGCGGGTTTGGCTGACGAGTGACGACGTACTCGTGTGTGGTAGCGGTACGATAACTACAGCATGGTGCGTCGCAAGAAAGATAGGAAGGTATGTAGCATACTGATATCCCTGTGCGTGAAAAAGATGAGAACAAAACCACATAGAACACCATAGTGCAAAGAGTGGTTAATGAAAAGGAAAGGGTTGGGAAGTCATGTGACCATACTACGTGTACTGCAGGAGGGGAATAAGAAAGACTTCACCAATTACCTGAGAATGGACCCCAATACTTACCATACTCTCCTTGCCAAAACAAACCCATACATCATCAAGCAAGACACCAATATGAGAGCTAGCATACCTCCAGAAGGTCGTCTTGAGGCTACCCTGATATTTCTCTCCATTGGATGCAGCATCAAACTGACCCTGTGTTACGAAAAAGAGATGTGCATGCATACACGGAAATCAACCCAATCATGGATTAATATTACAATGATATGATTTAACACTGCCCCTCTCCCGGTGACGACTCGAGGTGCCTGGAACCACTGTCTGACTCTCTTCTTCTTCACTTCTGCAACATTCGCGGCCTTTCATCTAACTTTCGCTCTGTTGAGCACCACCTCTCCTCCTCTAAACCTCACCTTCTTTTTCTGACGGAGACTCAGCTGTCTGAGGCAACCGACAGCAAACCCTTTTCGGTATCCTCCTACTTTCTCTATACTCATTTCAAAGCCAAAGGTGGCTGTTGTGTATACATACGCAACGACTTATCTTGCTCTCGTGTTCCTGAACTTGATTCTTCTGAATTCTCCACACTCTGGCTTCGGCTTTCCTGTCATTCTCTGACTAAATATATCTGTGCTGTTTACTTATCCCCTAATTCTACTGACTATCAAAATTCTTCGACTATCTTACTTCTACGATGGAACACATTCTGTCCATTTCTCCTTTCTCTGAAATCTCCATTCTTGGAGATTTCAATGTTCACCACCACCTTTGGCTCTCCTCTCCTTTCACGGATCCACCTGGTGAACAAGCCTACATCTTTTCTATCCTTAATGACCTAGAGCAGCTTGTACAGCACCCTACCCGTATCCCTGACCGCCTTGGAGAGAGCTCCAACATACTTGACCTCTTCCTCACAACTAATCCTTCTGCTTACTCTGTTAATCTTTTCTCTCCGTTGGGCTCCTCCGATCACAACCTTATACCTTAACCTGTCCTATCACTCCGGTACGGCTGTGGACCCTCCAGGGAAACGTCGTCTGTGGCATTTTGGAGCCGCGAACTGGGAGGCCCTCAGGCAGTACTTCTTTGATTTTCCCTGGAATGATTATTGCTTCCATGACCGTGAGCCATCTGAGTGTGCCTTGCGCATTACGGAGGTTATTCTCTCGGGCATGGAAGCATACATTCCTTTCTCATATCCTTTGACTAACGCAAGAAAGCCTTGGTTTAATCACGCTTGTTCTAATGCTGTCCGCAACAAGGAGAAGGCCTACAAAAGGTACCGGAGCCAACCCACCCCTGAATCACATCATCTTTACCTTTCTGCCCGGAATCGTGCTAAGTCTGTTCTTTGCTCTACTAAAAATAATTTCATCCATACTAAATGCTCTCAACTCTCCAACTCGAATTCTTCCCGCTCCTTCTGGCACCTTGCCAAAAATCTTTCTAACAACTTTACCTCATCATCCTTCCCTCCTCTTTTCTACTCTGATAGTTCTGTAGCTATTTCTTCTACTGATAAAGCAGATCTCTTCACACAGACTTTCTCCTCCAATTCCACCTTAGACGATTCTGGTGCTGTTCCTCCATCACTTCTCCCCTCTGACTTCCTCATGGCTGACATTAAAATTTCTTCAGTTGATGTATTTTCTGCCATCACGGGCCTCAGTACTAACAAGGCATATGGGCCTGATGGGGTCCCTCCTGTTGTTCTCAAGAACTGTGCTTCTGTGCTTACACCCTGCCTAGGCAAACTCTTTCGCCTTTGTCTGTCAACTTGTACCTTTCCTTCTTGCTGGAAGTTTGCTCTCATTCAGCCAGTCCCAAAGAAGGGTGACCACTCCCAACCCTCCAACTATCGTCCAATTGCTTTAACGTCCTGTATTTCAAAAGTTTTCGAGTCAATTCTTAATAGAAAAATTTTAAGGTATCTTTCCTATCACAACCTTCTTTCCGATCGTCAGTATGGGTTCCGTCAGGGACGCTCCACTGGCGATCTTCTCACCTACCTTTCAGACTCCTGGTCATCCTCCTTTCGGGACTTTGGCGAAAGCTTTGCCATTGCACTTGACATCTCAAAGGCTTTCGATCGAGTCTGGCATAAATCTTTAATTTCCAAACTGCCCTCCTACAGTTTCTATCCTTCTATCTGTGCCTTCATCGCTAGCTTCCTTTTTGGTCGTTCTATAGCCGCTGTTGTAGACGGCCATCGTTCTTCTCCTAGATCTATCAACAGTGGTGTTCCTCAGGGCTCTGTCCTATCACCAACTCTCTTCCTTTTATTCATCAATGATCTTCTAAGCTGTACATCTAACCCTATCCACTCATACGCTGATGACTCCACCCTTCACCTTTCCATTCGGTTCCCGCAACGCCCATCTCAACAGTTACTTCAAGAAACAAGGGATGAGGCTATGGCACACCTAATGTCTGACTTGGCTCGTATCTCTGACTGGGGTAAAAATAATATGGTTGTCTTTAATGCATCTAAGACTCAGTTCTTACACCTATCAACCCGACAAAATCTTCCACAGGTATACCCATTAATGTTTAATAATATTCAGCTTAATCCTGCATCATCCTTGAACATGCTTGGGGTTTCATTTACTCAGGACTTATCTTGGAAAGATCATATTACATCTCTTGTAAAATCTGCTTCCAAGAGATTGGGTGTGCTAAGCCGACTCCGCTCTTTCTTTACCCCTGCACAATTGTTGACTCTATACAGGGGTTTTATCCGCCCCTGTGTGGAGTACAACTCTCATGTGTGGGGAGGCTCCCCACATACAGCTCTTCTCAATAGGGTGGAGTCAAAGGCTTTTCGTCTCATTAACTCTCCTCCTCTTACTGACTCCCTTCAACCTCTGTCTCTTCGTCGCACTGTTGCATCTTTATCTCTTTTCTATCGCTACTTTAATGGTCACTGCTCCTCTGAACTGTCTGCTTGCATTCCTCCACCTCTACGACGGGCGCGTAGCACCCGTCTGGCAGCAAACTCTCATTCCTTTTCTGTCCAACTCTCTAATGCAAGAGTTAACCGTTACTCCCAGTCTTTCATTTATGCAACATGTCAGCTCTGGAACTGTCTCCCTCTATCTGTATTTCCTGCTGCCTATGATATCCAGTCTTTCAAACGCAGTGTGTCCAGGCATCTCAAAATTATCGGATCTTGAATTTGGCTCTCTATTGTATTTTGTTTTTCTCTTGGAGGGAACTGTTAATGCGGGCTCATGGCCTTTGGTTCCTTCTTCCTCGCATTAAAAAAAAAAAAAAAAAAATATGAACATACATCACCCTGCCCCACCCCTACTCACCGCATCCCTCCCTCTCTCTCTCTGTCTCTCTCTCTCTCTCAAATTGTTTTATAATGTATTGCTTACGTATGTAGGTTTAGCAGTATCTATTAAAATTGCAGTCTTTTTTCATATAGATACTATATTTCCCTTTAATATAATATTTTCTAATTCATTAGCACCTGGCAGCACTCTTGTTTACAATCGTGTGTCTGGCAGCAGCGTCACTCCCCTGGCCACAGACAGTGTCTCGTGTTTTCGCTCAAACTGAATCACGAACATTTTTCTGATCTGTCTACAGACAAATGCGATGAGTCTGTCATCGAACAAAATTCTCGCTTGCGTCTGCAGACACTGTATGCTCGTGTGGACGGGGTTAACAATTACAGGAGTTCCATACACGACCGTCAAAAATTAAGGGATTCACGCATTCAGTTTATACAACACGGACTTGCGTTCTTTTTTCTTGTCCATCTTACCTGCACTGCCCCTAAACCTCTTCACTATATCCTCTCCTTTCTCCATTCCCTCGTATGTCATCACTTACTTTCTTCACTTCTTTCTACCCTCTTACTTTATCTCAATACTTTCCCTTCCACGTTGCACCTCCTTCACTTCCCCTATCTGCTGACAATTTCTACATAAGCCTTCACTGTTTCTCTTGTCTTTCTGTTCCCTCTTTCCTCTTGTTCTTCAACAACTTCTCCATTTTCTTATACCTTCTTCCTTTATTACTCCCCACTTCCACACTGTCCCTCACTCCTTTACTTCTTCCTCATCTTTCTCTTTCCCCTCGGCCTTAATTGCTTCCCTTCTTCACTTCCCTCTCCCGCTCTACCCTTCCTCCTCATTACTTCCCTACCACAAGGCACTTTCCCCTTCCTTTACCCCATAACAACTCCTCTCTGAAACTATCATTACTTTCCCTCCTGAGTGCTTCAGATTAATGTCTTTTTCACTGTTTCGCCTCCCCATTGTCCCTACTGCTTCCCCCTCTTTTCTTCTACTGTCCCCTTTCTCCAACTGCTATTTCCCCCCTCTTATGGCCGTCTCCTCCCTCCTACTGCTGTCTCCTTTCACCAACTGCTGTCTCCTCTTTCCTACTACTGTTTCCTCTCTCCTGCTGCTTTTACCTATCTCCTATACTGCTGTCACTTTCTCTTACTGCTCTCCCCCTCTTTTCTGCTGTGTTGTCCCCTCTCTCCTGTTCCTATCCTCTCTCCCCTGTTGTCCCCTTTCCCCTAGATGGCCCTCCTTCCTTTTTTCCCTTCCTGTCCTGCTGTTGTCCTTCCCCATCATCTCCCCACTCTCCTGTTCCCTTCCCATAATCTTTGCTCTCTCTTTTTCCACCTCACACCAACTGCTATCTCTCCATTCTTCTCCCCTTCTCCTTCCCCTCCCTCTCTCGTCTTCCCTTCTCTCCTCCTCCTCCCCTCTCCTCTTCCCGGATAATGTCAGGGTCCATGCGAGTGGCTGGAGTCAGGTCTTGTACAGGAGGGTCTGGTCACATGATTACCCTATTACAAATCTCTCGGGACGGCTCCTGCACATTCAGTTGATCCAGCCCATGTCTGACTTTTCGGTCTGTCTGCCTGTCTCGGTGCATTATTACAGGTATGCAAGTATATATATATATATATATATGTATATATATATCTATATATATATATATATATCTATATATATCTATATATATATATATCTATATATATCTCTCTCTCTCTCTCTCTCTCTCTCTCTCTCTCTCTCTATATATATATATATATATATATATATATATATATATATATATATATATATATATAGTATTTCTCTCTCTCTATCTGTGTCTGTCTACCCGTGTTTCGAGGCATATGTGCATATCCTTCTCGATGTGTGTATACAGGGTATGTATGTACAGTATGTTTATATGTATGTATGTTTGTATGTATGTACTCGTATGTATGTATCTAATGCATACTTCATTTTTCTATATTCTCTTCCACTTTTCTTCCCTTTCTTTCAACCAGTTTCTCCCTCCGTTCCAGCCTGACTCAGTCTCATCGTAAAGGTTTTATTATTTCACTTTCCACTTATTTTTTACGTACAGCCTTAATTTCCTGAATCTGGTTATAATAAGGTTAGTCACCATTTTAATGCAACTTTGCAATGTATTTTTTTTTTTTTTTTTGTGATTTCCCTTCATGTCATTTTAATAACATTATGATCATTAGATTTTTATTTCATCTTCATAAATGCCAGAAATTACCAGATCATTGGCTGTTTATTTTTTCAATGTGTTTTTTCAAATGTTGCTGGAAACACATTCATATATTCTTTTAACAAACGTTTCCACACACACACACACACACACACACACACACACACACACACACACACACACACACAAAATAATCTTTCAGCTGTCGCACTGGAAATTTTCTGTCTTTTCATTTTCAAATTAATCTACAATGTGTACACCATACCGCCTAAAGGTGAAATAAAACTGACTTACTGACTGACTAAAGTATCTCATTTGGCCCTTTATTCCCTGTCATTCTTTCCTTCTGCCTCTTTCATTTTTCTCTCTCCCCTTTTCTCTACTGCACTCTCTTCCTTCTTTCTACCTCACTCACCCTGCCTCCCTGCTACACCCTAGAGAACACACCCTAATCTCTCCCACACTGAATTCTGCCAGTCTTAGTCCTACCTAATAGCGTCCTGGGTTAGGTTAGGTTAGGTTCGAAAGACAGCTTCATTCTGACAACCACACTCAGCCAGCCACACTGACAATCATACTCAGACAACCACACTCAGCCAGCCACACTGACAATCATACTCAGACAACCACACTCTGACAGCCACACTGACAGTCATACTCAGACAACCACACTCAGCCAGCCACACTGACAATCATACTCAGACAACCACACTCTGACAGACACTCTCGAGACAGCTACTTTCAGACAGCCACACTATGGATAAAAAAACACTTGAAGGTTTTATACATAAATCCCAGTATTCATGATCAGCGTACTCAGTTATCACTGCACTCAGACCCAACCGCACTCAGACATGTACTATCGCTCAAAAAAGTATCCTTACCCACGTGAACGCAGGACTCCACAATGAGTAGAGCGAGTATCGGTTTTCCAAATTTTGTCGTCCGCTGTGTCAGAATGACTCGCGTCACTATGGTATGGATACTTTTTTGGTCGATAGTACGTTCAGCCATGCTCAGGTAACGTTTCCCTCACAGCTTTACGCAAATGCTTCAACATTCAGACCATCATGCTACCACATTCAGACGCAGTCACATTTATACGTAATCCCACTCACACATGCCAACACTAAGGCACCAACGCGATTCACCACTCACTTGCACTTACCCCAGAACACAGCACACTCTGATGCAAGAAACGCGCTTTGTGTGTGTGTGTGTGTGTGTGTGTGTGTGTGTGTGTGTGTGTGTGTGTGTGTGTGTGTGTGTGTGTGTGTGTGTGTGTGTGTGTGTGTGTCCGACTCTGTGCAAAGGCTTCAGGGCCAGTTTCTCGGGGGCAGTGACCTATCCCAAGGCCCAGTAGCCCTCCTACACCTCCACATATCACCACTTCGGCGCTAACACTCACCTTCCATACTGAATATATGCTAAGGCTGTTTCATACAGGAATGGTTATGGGTATTAGTGGGGGTACTTTTACATGTCGGCGGGTCTTCTGGTAGATCAGGAAAGTCTGTTTTCATGAAATTCAAATGCTTGAACCTGGGTCCATTAGGACTGCAGGCCGCCTCTACCGAGTCAGCCACCACCTCCCCCAGCTGAGTAGTTCCGGTAAATAGTGCTAATACACTGTCTCCAAACTGCCAGTACCTAATAAGATTTGGCTAAACTAATCAGTCTTTCACACCACCACAACACCCACTCCCCAAACAATAACATTCACCACCACCACAACCACAACCACCACGCCCAACGCATCACCACACCACCACTACACTCACCCACCACACAACCACACTCACGACCGCCATCACACAAAACCCACGGTACCACATACTCATCCATCATATCATTATAATCACCCATCACACTACCGCAGTCACCCATCACATCACCACACTCACCCACCACAGTACCACACTCAGCCACAGCACCACACTACCAAACTAGGTCACTATACTGCCATGCTTACCCACCTCTTCACCACCCGGCCCTCCTCAGTTACCAGCTTAGATTCGGGTTTGGTGGAATCACCGATAACACGTGTCCCGCTTGTACAACAGGCCAGCACAACGTAACACACATCACAGAGCACTGTACAGCAAAGGCCACGCTAGGACGCAGACACAACAAATACGCTGTGAGGAGCGTACGTATATGGGACGACCTCATAGGGGCTGCTACTTACTTGCGATTGACGGGTCTGTTGGGCTAGGGTTGAAAGGGGTTGAGCAACAGTAACAACTCCCCCACCCCCACCATACCACCACACTCACCCATCATATCACTGCATTCACCCATCACACCACCACACTTACCACATCAACCATTTACACACCACAACCACTACACAACCACACTCATTCATCACCATACAACCACACCCATCAAGCACACCACCTCACTCACCAAACCACCCCATTCACCCACCACACCACCCCATTCACCCACCACACCATCACATTCACCCACCACACCACTACATTTACCCACCGCACCACCACCGCGCCACCGGCCTCACACCTTGCCTGACAGACACCTGAAAAACTCGCCAAACTGATCTCATAAAATTTGAAGACAATAGCTGCACTGAATGCAAATGAGGGACAGTTTTACAGTGACAGATAAAAAAACAATGATGGCTGGCTGTTAATATAATAAAAATGTAACTACTGTAGTTTTATAGATATCAAAATATGAAAATTCATCACCAGTGTTAAGATGGTTTTGCATATTATGAAACTGGTAGTTCGTCGATTCCTTTGTTTCCTTTAAGTCGTCAGAAATAAGAGAAAAAAAGATAAGAAAAAAGAAGACGGAGAGAGTCAAGAAAAGAACAGAAGAGAAGAGACGCGAATAGCGATGCCAAAAACAGATTCAAAGGTCGCTGTGGTTGACCTCAAAAAGTTATTAGAAAGTCGCCAAGCCAAAAAGTTTGTAAACAATCGCAAAGAGACAAGCTAACATTGTTAAACTTGGCAAAGATTCCTTTAAAATGTCCCTAAATGGGAATAAATATATCTAAATTTAGCTATAAGACGCTCAGATAGTGGCAACCTTTGTTCAAGAAGAGAAGACAAGGAGAAAAGAAATGGGAGGAGAAAGAAAATGAGAAGCTGAGGGAGAAAGGAGAAGAGAAAGTGAGGGAGGATAAGTAGAAGGGGAAAAAAAAGAACGAGAAGGAGGAGAACGAGACTGAAACAGACAGAGGCAGACAGACAGGCGTTGGCGAGAAGAGAAGAGCAAGGGGAAGAAAGTGACACGCGATGGACGTGGGAGGCAACCAAAAGCTAATCTTTAACCAGGGACACTAGAGTAACAATAAAAAATATTCATCAAAAATAAAACGAGGGCTTTGATAACTTATTCCCAGACGCCATAAAAGCGAGTGACGTATATATAAAAAAAAAAAATGTTGCCAGATTGAAAAACTGTGCAGTCAAGGGAAATTGGTAGGAGATGAATTCACTTTAAACTTAATTAACTGACACTTCAAACTCTCAAGGCTGATATTAAAACTGCGACACGTAAAATAAAAAAAGTCAGCATTAATCGAAAAAAAAAGGCCTTTCATATTTTAGAGAGTGTGATGCCTGTAACGCAAGAGTTCAGGTACAGTAGTTTGTAAAATGCTTCCTCTGAATTTTATCTGAGTGTTCAGTAGTGTTAACTCCTTCATTACAATGATCTATTTCTATTCTTGCTACCACTAGACGAGTTTATTAAATTTAGGAAGACAATGTTGGCTGCATTTAACCCCTCAAATTCGAAAAGTCTATCGTAAAGTGAATAGAATACCCAGGAAATACCAGGAAAAACGCATATACAGTATGGCGTCCTAGGGCTAAAGAGTTAAGTGTGTGTGTGTGTGTGTGTGTGTGTGTGTGTGTGTGTGTGTGTGTGTGTGTGTGTGTGTGTGTGTGTGTGTGTGTGTGTGTGTGTGTGTGTGTGTGTGTGTGTGTGTGTGTGTGTGTGTGTGTGTGTGTGTGTGTGTGTGTTGCCTGCTTACCTATATACCTAACTGTTTATTTATCTATCTACCTACCTACCCACCTACTTACCTATTTAACGACGTTACACTCGAACTACTCAAAACTGTCATGTCTTGAGATTAGCTGAGTGAGCTGATAAAGAGATAGTGCAATTTTCAACCTGCCTACCTACAGTACATACAAACCGTCTACACCCCACCCGCTTATCATGTCATGTTCATGCCAATATGCAGTACCTACCAAAACATACATTAACATCTCCCCAACTAGCACGCATTTAGTTGCTTACCACATTTTCTTCAGCTTATATTCACATACCCTCCCATCCACCTACTGTCAATACACCCACCTTCCTGTTCCACTTGCCATACACCTATTTACTTACATATATCAGTCATCTATCCATATTTTCATCTAAACAGATCCACTTATCTGTTCAGCCACCCAGATATCCCGCCTGCTATCCACCCATTTACCTCACCTACATCTACAAGTATTAACCACCTATTCATCCGTCCACCTACTGTACATTCACCTATCCATCCATCCACCCATCCCACCTGCTGTCCATCCATGCATCTCGCCTGTATCTGTGAATCACTAATCAGTCAATCTATTCACTCTCCTAACCCTTCTATTCAACTCACGTTCGGCAACAATCAATTCTGCTTCAGCGTGTGTCGGAATACTTACTAACCATGAAAACTGTCTCTTCCTCATCCCCTTCCATCTACTCCATCACCTCCCTAGCTTCCCGCTTACCTTCGATTTTCCGTCTCACCCATCTAGCCACTCACCCATCCACCCGATCCACTTCCACACCGACCAGTCCGGCAGGAGTGTGTGAGTCACTGTAACTAACTGTCCCCAATCATATATTATTTCCTTCCACTTACCCTTTCATCTCTAACAACCACCTGCCCTCCCACTTACTCCCTCACCTACCCTCCCACCCACCCACCCACCTAACCCACTCCCACTCAGTCCAATCCTGTGAGTGTGTCGGGCGGGATAACTGGATAATGAGCAGGCCAGACGCCACGATTAACCTTGTTATTGTCGAACCCGCCCCACCTCAATGCCTCATTACCGCTTAGATGACGGACGGCCAGAACGATACTTCTAACCATTAATTTGATTCCTTAGGTTTTTATTAATGAGGCTTTTTATTTTATTAATATCTTTTTCTTAATTTTGTTTGTTATCCTGTTTTCTCTTATTATGATCCTATGATAGACTTTCCTGTTATTGCTTTATGTGACAGGTTTTTGTGACATCCTGTGCTTTGTACTTATTTCTTGAGAGACTGTGGTACCTCTTTCTGATACGGTTTTTCTCGTTAGTAATACCTTTCTAGTTTCAGATTTTTTTTTTTTTTTGTTATACCGGTAGTTTCTTCTGTACTGTGCGAGGCTTTGTGTTTTAGTGTTTTGTGACAGGGCTTGTGTTGCCAGGTCTGTGTTTTAGTTTTTCTTTTGCTTAATTTTTTTGGGGAAAAGTTTGTGTTTCTAGTTTCTCCGAGAGGCTTTTTTTTTTTTTTTTTTTTTTTTTTTTAGCTGCCTCTGTGATAGGCTTTGAGCTTTAGGATTTTTGTGGTTTTTTGGGGGGAGGGGGTAGTTTTTTGACCCTTCTAAAATTCAGGTTTTTGTGGGTGTTTGTGTCTTCTTGTGTTTTTAGGTTTTCATGTGTCTGTTGCTTTGCGACTGGTAGAGTATTTACAGTTCGTCTACTTAGGCTTTTATGAGAACCTTGTCTACTTGCCTCTGTTAGTTTTTTTTTTTGGTAACATGCTCGTTTTATTTTAGCATGCCCCTTTGGCTTTTACCTCCTTCAGCTTAATGCCCCAATTTAATTTCCATTATGCTACCAAGAGTCGATATTTCCTTAAGGTAATCTTCCAGTAGTGAAGAGGCCAATAAAGTTTAAATCCAACATTACCAGTTCTGTGAGTCTCGCGTAAGGTGAATAAAACTGTCAAGGAAAAGTATGACTGAAATGAAACTTAACAAAGCCTAGCACAATAGATGCCGATAACTTTGGCCTTGCCCTGTGACCCTGACTACTGACTGATGATTCTCAAAATCAAACCCCCTCGTTTTTTAATTTTTGTCCAAATCAGATCAAACTTGATGAAACTCCACTTGTCATGTGGCAGTGCCTTTTTCTCTCGTTATAAAAATCGATAGGTCAACCTCTTTGCAGGCCATTAACTCTTCCGTTAAGTACTGTCTAAATCAGACCGATACTGCTTTAGTTGTTTTATTCACACACTGACAAACATGGGTCGAACTTTGACTTTGCCCTGTAACCTTGATCTTTCATCGACTGTTCTCAAAATCGAGCCCCGTCGTTCACACTCTATCTTCAACCATTCTACCAAGTTGTTCTAAATCAGATAAACTCTGTCTGAGTTGACCTCGCCATGTAACATTCAGTTTTGATTTATTGTTCTGACCCTCAACCCTGGCACGCAGTCCACTATACCTCCTTTATTTAGATATAAACATACAAGGTTACATAATTACATACACAGTTAATGAATGTCAGATATTAAGAAGTTTCTCAGCATTTAAAAAAATAAGACGTCTGGTTGAAAGGTCGTGTGTGCCTTTGTGTCCATTATTCTTTACCTCCCTGTTTACATATCCTTCTCTCCCGTAACTGGTATCATCTGATGATTTCTCTCGTCATTATTAGCTTTTCGTTTTTGTTCTTCACTGTTTTTTGCATTTATGCCTATTCTCATCTTCCACACTTTCAAACATTTTTTTTTTTTCGTATTATTTCGGCCATATACTTCGATTTGAATTTCTTACATTCCTTGTTTGTCCTACACATTTACATTTGGTCTGTTTCATTACTCATATTTTCACTTTCCAGTACCTATTTACTGTATTTCGCTTTTAATTTCGGTCCTTATTTATTCATATCCTTTATGTCCTATAATTTACACTGTCTGTCCACAACTTCAAATTTCTCCATCTTCTTTCCTTCATATTTTATTCCTGCCAGTCATTTAACTTCCCGTTTCACCAATTAACCCTTCGCTCCAGTCGTCCCACACTAATAACTTTTTCATCCAGTCTCTCAGCAGTCCAACAGTCACGCTTATATCACCACTCTACACATCCTACATCTTTCCTTGTCCATTTACCTTACCTACTACCATTCTTATTTTCATTAAAAGTAGCCAGTAAGCCCAGGGAATATATGACAGTTAAAAAAAAAAAAAAAAATCTCTGCTACTCAAAGAGATGATTGTCCCACTCTCTTCGCAAGAGCAGGTAAACTCCAGGAATCGTGTTGACATGTTTCAGAAAATATGTTTGTATAGTCTGAACATTTTTGACCTCATTAAATCCTTTTAAATGTTCAAATCTTAAAAAAAAAAAAAAAAAAAAAAAAGAAGGTGTCTGGAGTTTAACAATCATAGTACTCACTCACCCACTAACTGATCGTCCGCTCGGCCTGCCAACCACTTACCTGCAATATAACCTACTATCTCATCTAGTAAATCTAACTAGTTCACCCCCTTTACCTACTCATCTGTATATCCCATCCATAAAAACAATAATAATCCATCCATCCATCCATCACCTAATCCTACGTTGCCCCATGAGGAGCGTAGGAGCCCGGGGCTAGGAAAGTTGGTCCTGACATTTAAGATGAGAGTGACCAGCCTCACTCATCCCTGAGTGGCATTACATGAGCAATATACCCCAACCACCCCTTGGATATAAACCTTCACCGGCTCAATCCGATTGGAGCACCTTATTACCCACTAAACCACCAGGAGCCAAAATTTGGTTATATGGTTACCACCCAGCGTAGTAAATGATTTCCTGGTGTACAGGAAACAATAATAATATTTCACCTAATCTTTGTATCAAATAACCATCCATTCACCAAATCTTACCCATTCTATCGAACCTCGCACACATCTATGCACCAAAACTTACCCTCACCTCTGCAACCACCCATCCATACACCCACCCAACACACATCCCACCCACCCATCCATCAATCCACGGAACACACAAACCCTCTCCACCCTTCCCTCCCGCCCAACACCCTGCCAGCCACAACAAGCAGCACTAATTAACCCGGCCAATGTACGCGTCCGCATAAGTATAGTTTCTTGGTTCATGTGCTCCAGGTCGTTAAAGCAAGGGTCCTCCAGTGGCGATTTTGTGTGTGTGTGTGTGTGTGTGTGTGTGTGTGTGTGTGTGATTGTGTGTGGGGGGGGGAGATCGGGGGCATACATTTCCTCGCCAGACTGATACGCTCTGGGGCAAAAGTTCGTTTTCACACTTAGTTACTTTCTCCCAAGGTGAGAGAGAGAGAGAGAGAGAGAGAGAGAGAGAGAGAGAGAGAGAGAGAGGGAGAGAGAGAGAGAGAGAGAGAGAGAGAAATCGTCAATGTGCAGGAACATAACTTGACTCCCACGGTTTAGGAATATTACCCAGCAGAAGAAAGTGAAAGGCAGAAAAGGTACAATACTAGGCAAAGTCTTGTTCCTGATTGTAGGCGTGGATGGAATTGTTCGCCTGTACGGTTTAGCCAAGTCACTGAAAGAGGCGCAGGAGTCTGATCTGGTAGCCAGTGAATGATAATAATTGATAATCATATAATATAAAACCATCATTATCACACACACACACACACACACACACACACACACACACACACACACACACACACACACACACACACACACACACACACACACACTCACGCAATCAACAACTTCAGTTTCTAGTACCGGTATCAAACGCAAGACCGTAATTGCAGGAAAAAAAACAAAAACTAGAGCCTGGTAGTTGTCAGTAAGTGGTATTAAAGATTAAGATCAAACAGTATGGCGGTGTAAAATTCATGGTGTGTGGGATAAAAGCACTCTGGTGGAGTACTGCGAGTGACGTGGTTAATGCTGACCACGAGAATTCACTACTGTATACATCTGAACTCAGTGAAGCCCATGACACTCAACAAGCGAAAGCACCGCGATACACACACACACACACACACACACACACACGCACACAGGTAAATTGTGAAATGACTCTGCCTACAAAGTAAAACTTCAAAAGTGACTCAAGATAATTTTCTAGAAATGTCGTGATCAGTACATGAAACATTGAGTAAATACAGTTGACTTCTCACATATACTGTACTTTACGACTACTCTCATAAGACTACTTTTTGAGATGATGAAATTATAGCAAACATGAAATTTCTTTGGCCAATATCCCGGGAGGAACCTGAAGGAGATTGTTTACTGATCATCTGTGGCCAAATCAGAATGAGCCGCCATGACGACAACAAACAACAGACACAGACTCTCGGGTCGTGTTGTAGATCGATAGGAAACTTTGCAGCACATCTTCCCTAGCATATTTTGTTCTTATATTACACCCACAGCTTTCTTTTATTCTGACTAAATCGTTTTAATATCCGCGCAGTGTTCATCAGTAATATAAAAGAGGATACTGTGGCAATGTGCAGAATAAATCACTGAGGAAGAGGTACCACGAAACCTCCAAAGCCACTTACAATACGACTCCTCCTGACCAGCTGACTTTCCACAAGCAATTCACACAATAGATCTGTCAGCGCGTTCACGCCTCGCCGGGAAGACCCAGTCGGATGTATTCTTGGAGTAAGATTTCTAATGCCCCTTCCTTAGGAACCTAGTTTATCACACTTTAATATTCTATGAAATGTTATTCATGCGCAGTGCTGCGAATATCAACGTGGTTTGCATACATACTGAGTTGTTGTTGTTGTTGTTATGGCTCCTGGCCCATCTGAACGTAAACCTCGTGGACAGCAGGCTGAAGTTACCCCCGCCCCCCTTTTTTTCTTCAGTTCACGATCCTCCTTTTCCACAGCAGGATAAGGAGGATCGTGAATTGAAGAAAATGGAAAATGTGAGTGCGTTTCAGTACCTGGGTAGTGCGATGAGTGAGGATGGAAGTTTTGAGGGTGAAGTGCTTGAAAGAGGACAAGATGGTAGAAAGGTTGCTGGTTCTTTGAAAGTAGCGATAAGAGCTGAGAAGTGAGCACGGAAGTGAAAAAGTTACTGCAATACAGCATTGTGATACCAACTTTACCGTATGGGAGCTTGGACCTTGTTGGAAGGACACAAGTCAAGAGTGAGAGCAGTGGAAATGAGTTATTTGAGAAGAGCATGTAGAGTTACAAGGAGAGACTGACTGACGAATGAGGAAGTGAAGGAGCGTTGTGGTGTGGATGTGGATGTTATAGGAAGCGTTAAGAGAAACACACTGAGGTGGTTTGGCCATGTGGAGAGGATGGGGAGCGAGAGACTGACGAGTAGAGTGTACTGTATATGAGTGAGGTGGAGGGGGGGAGAGGGAAGGGGAGGCCAAGGATGAGACGGAGGAATGGAATGGAGAGGTATATGAGAGAGGGGTGTGTGAGCTGGGAGCAGGGCAGTGAAATGGCGGGGGACACGGCGACATGGAGGCGTTTTGTTTGTGGTCACCTTTTGCGGGATTAAGACGTCTGGCAATAGATAGATAGATATACGATTCGATTCTCCTTTTGGGGATAGAGTAGAGGCTGGGGATGTAGGTAACCGGGCAGGACAGCGGATTTGCCTAGTTATGTGGGTGCCACCAGGCAAAAGTGTCCGTCTCCAGCACTACATACAAACATTAAACAAGACAGTACTGACGTGCTGCTATTGTTGTAACCCAAGGCTCATCTGGACCTGAACCTTCTGTGTTGCAGGTAACTGGCTACCTCAATAGGTCGCTACCAGAGATCTTTCGTTGAAGTTATATTCAAGGATTGTCTATGCTGTGACAGCGTAGTGCACAAGTTCAGTACTGATTTGTGTACTTAATGTGTGTGAGGGGCTGTATTACAGTGACGGCATGATGGACTGTGAGTGGTATTTTGTGCTGTCTAACAACGTGATATATGTAAAAAAAAACAGGTAAGAAAGATGTACGTCCTTAGCTAATGAGAATACTGGTCTGTAAACACACTGCTGCCACGGTGGGCAATGAGGCGGAAACTGTGACCTGGCATTTACAAGACAAATACTCTATGAAATAACACTCCCAGGATTCTATGAGTTATTTCCAGCTAAATAAAGTCGTTTGGAGTTAGCTGGAATTGAAAACCAGAGTTGTCCTGACAGTGAGAGGGTTAATGGAGATAGCATCAACACTTTGAGGCTCCTATACTTACTCTCAGCTGAATAAAACCGTCTGGCGTTAACTGGAATAAAATACGAGACATGACACGACCATGAGAGGGTTAACGATTCGCTGTTAATTTAAAATTCAAGATCCGTCGGTAACTCTGCGAATCATCCTTCCGCTTTCGGCTTAGTACACAACATAATAAAAAAAAAAAAAAAAATAGTCTCAGACGCATCACGAAGGAGCGAAGACAACGGAGGCATATGTTGCATGCTTAATCCCTTCTGCCCGACTACGTTATCTTTATTTTGCTGCTAACAGACTATCTAATTCAGCCTGGAGGAGAAAAAACGAAAAGGCTAATCCCGCCCAGTTAAAAATTTTCAATCTGAACAATATCAGGAGGCAGGAAATAATTTTAAAAGGCTGTACTCCCACTGCATGGAATCAGAGGTATTATAAAAAATGACAAGGGATGAATTGGAACTTGACAAATTAATACTGCCATAAGAGCCTCAAAAGAATTTATTTCCTTGCATAGAAACAGCGGCGTCTGGAATGAATAAGCTCTAGTTCAACAAATGAGTGTGTGGTAAGGGTCAAGGTAATGCTACACGATTAGTGGTGGCTGAGCAACGATACAGACTTGGTGGTGGTGGTGAGACGGCCATGTTGCGCTGATGTGTACATTATCAACGCTAGCGTTTTGTTGGTTAAAAAAAAAAAAAAAAAAAAAAAAAGGCACCACCATACTACTGTCGGTCAAGGCTGTGAATAATAATAAGATAAAGTAAGACTGAAAAAGTTTTGAATTTCATGCGAAAGCCTTGGACTCAATACTTCACCAAAACTAAGGAAGTGTATAGTACTGAGTCATTATATGGTTCAAATTACATGAATTGTTCGTTGGAAGGATTCAGATATAACAGTGAACACTCAGTTACTTGATAGTTATGTGCCCATTCCGATGGCGGCAGTCTAGAAGTAATGTAACAGGAGAGGGTAGAGGGGCGAGGAGCTGGGGGTAGGGAGGGGGGAAGAAAGGCCAAGGTGTGGGGAGTGGGAAGGAGGGAGGGAATGAGCCATCTCTCCTGAACAGATTAGAACATTCACAGTGATACATAAAAGTTATCTCACATAAGAAATAATAAGAGTTTGCTTTGAAAGTATATGATTAACTCGACAATCGACACTATGTATATATCAGCCAAAAGGCCAATAACCTTTATTTTTAGCTGCATACAACGTCCAACCTCTGTTCCAAGTTTCACTGTTTGTACAAGCATTCCCACGTCACGTCACTCATAAACTTGAGAAACAATACCCAAATTCAGATTTTCGGTCACTGGTTAATTGAGAGAGAGCAAGATCGTGTGGTCAGTGGTGATGATTCAGATTGGATTATTTTATTACTCTGTTATTCAAGACAGTGAGTCGACGGTTTGACTGAAGGAGAGTGAAAGGAAGTGTGTCACGTTTCATTGGGTATTCTCCTGTTACCTCATCAAACTTGTCTATTTTCCTCTCATGATTTATGAATTCTCTTCACCCCATTATACATCCAGGAAAAAGGTTTGTCAGCTGTTTCACTGGGTGTAATTTCACACTTAAGACACGTCCGTCACTTTCCTCTCTGACGTGTAGTATTATATTTATATTTTTCTCCATCCATCTATCTCTCTATCTATCTACCTATCTCTATCTTTCTCTATCAGTCAGTCTATCTATCTATCTATCTATATCTATATTTATATCTACATCTATCTATCTATCTGTCTATCTATCTATATATCTATATCTATCTATCTATCTATCTATATACACACCATGTCGATATTAAAACTCGATATATGACGTTATAGGCGTCCACACTTGGAAGTATGATAAGTGTTCAAACGACCAAGCTTACTAATGTTATTTTACCTGAAAGAAGAAATGTGCCATCCCACTTGCCTGGTATTAATACACCATTTGCAGTGATCCATCTTATTTCAGAATGTCTACATTGCCAGTATAGAGGCTTTGAACCTTCATGCTAAAGGCTGGCGAGCACATATACTTTTGTGCTCAGTTTGGCTCTCTTTGGTTACTTTTAAAAGTATAATGGTAAATTTTGAGAAAAATCACTTTGGTAAGAACTATTACTTTTTCAAACGTTTTCCAAGGATGTGCACAAATCCGGTGAAACTTAAACGTATCATAGATTATTCTGCTTTGATGTCCAGTCTCACGTTACAGGCCTTTATTCAGGAATATGATGGTAAATTTTGTGAAAACACTTATGTACCGCCTCTTACTTTTTCATAAGCGTTTCAACGATGCGCATCGGTTCGTCGAAGATAAGTTTTAATCAATGTGGGGATTTTTTTTTAAATATCTCTTTATTTTTGTAACACGGTGGCGAATTTTGAGAAACTTCACTTAAGTGTCGCGTACAACGTTTTCACAGGCTTTTCAACGATGTACTTAAATCCGTTGTAGCTCAAACTGTCTCCAGTATTATACAATTTTGGTGCTGTGCGTGGTATAGGCGTCCACAGGCTCCCTCGAACAATAACATTAAAGAGAATTTTAAAATGTAATACACAAAATAAATCGCCGTGGAAGAGGTATAGTATTCAGAAATTTCCAATGGCACTTAAAACACGACCCTCGGACATGTCGGTAATAAGTGACAAATGTTACCAAGACAAGTTTGGCCGGAGGAAGAACGCGGAAGTCTTGGCCGTAATGAGCCTTGGCAGGGAGGCAAACACGACAAGCGGTGGCCACGGGAAAATCAACACTGAACGTAATGTCAATGTTGCTGCTGTCTTAGAAGTAACTTGCAAAAGTTTTTAAAAAGGCGTAATTGCTTTTACACAAGCGAACACCGAGACTCGCTAATGTTGTTTGACCGAAACATTAAGAAGGACATGAGAGTTCCTTAGTGTTTACCAATCACCACCAGGTCATGGTTTTACATTTATTCTAGCTCTCTCTAGATGATTTTATTCAGCGTGAGAGACTTTCCGGACCAGGGAGGATTGATAACTTTTAGATTATTTTCAGCAGTTCCATCAATGCTATGGCGTTCTCCTAAGTTACTGCAAATAATGCGGTGGCAGCAAGAACAATGCAAATATTACGTCAGTCATCGAGCTGAGGAGGCCAAGACAAGCGCTCTCAAGGCAGGTCTGGTCCCTGAAGACCAAATCAAGACATGTGATCTTCCAATTGGCAAAGGAAGAAGTAAATGTGAAACAACTGCAGATCAACGGAAAGGTCAGCATTTTCATCTCCAAAAATATCTTGCAGGAACACAGCCACGAAATCAGAGCTAGGAATTATGGTTTGGCAGATTAATAATACATGGATACCAAAAGTTCCGTACGGATTATTAGCCATTCTCCCCTGGAATCGATGTTATTACCAGAGAGAGAGAAAAAAAAAACTGCAGGTTACAGCAGTCAAGTGTAAGAAAAATGTGATAATTATATACTATATGCATTAATTTCACACACACACACACACACACACACACACACACACACACACACACACACACACACACACACACTTTAATTTTACACACATGCGCGCGCGTACGCACATGCAACTGCAGATGTACAAAATCTTTGCAAACTGCTCAGTGCGACATTTCATACTTCGACGTGAAGCAGGTGAGGGACAGGCGATGAAAGGTGAATGCGGTGGGCAGGGAGGGGGGGGGGACGGGGACACAAGGGTACCCTCACCGCACACCAGCCCCGCCCCACCCCGCCCTACCCGTAATAATACCGAAGGCTGCTGCAGAGAACGAAAGACATCAGGATGGTCATATGAGGGTGATGTTGAGACACACGAGTTACGGACAACTCATTACTCCTCTGGAGAAACTTACTAGCAAAACCGATCAGGAATAAAATTCTGTCTTTACGTTTCTCCACATCACCCTCCTGTACTGTAGGCTGGTCAGTGAAGGGTGTGGGTGACCTGCCTTTTACCGCACTGATGGTGGTTGTGTTCCGTGCTTTGGAATTCAGTGGTAACGGTTGGTCGATACGTCATGTGGCTTGACTAGGGTTTAATAGTAATTGAAGTCATGCGGGTTCGTTTGACGAGCGACCCACGAGACCTCTGGACAAAAGGCAGAATTCTAGGTAGCATAGGAGTCTTCGCAACACCTTTTCCTTAGCGAATTATTTTATTTTTATACCGATAGTCTGTATCAATGAAATACGAGTGGTGCTGAGAGGTACTGCTAGGAAACCCATAAAATCACCTCGAATACAACCCAGCATCTCTTTATCCTTGCCTCGTTCCAACCTGCTAGTGAAACAGACACTAGCATTTGTAAATCGGCGGGTACATGGCTTACTCTGGAGTGCCTCCAAAGTCATTTATCCTCTCTCTCTCACTTGATCATACGTCCTTGAGTCTGGGTTGGAAACGCAGTCGTGGTGGACATTGTGACTTGGTGATGGTCGTGATCCCTTTCATGTGACCAGAGTTTAGATCATGTTGTATCATACCTCTAACAAACAGACAGACCTGATGCACAGACATATAGGTAAAACCGTATTTTAAAATTCAGTTCCTTACACGCCCTCCTTTACAATTTGTATTTAGCCGGCATGAGAAAGGGATGACTTTGGTTGTCCATCTTACTCCATGAAAAGTCCCTCTCTCTCTGTCTCTCTCTCTCTCTCTCTCTCTCGCCGCGCGCTCGAGCTTGTGTGTGTGTGTGTGTGTGTGTGTGTGTGTGTGTGTGTGTGTGTGTGTGTGTGTGTGTGTGTGTGTGTGTGTGTGTGTGTGTGTGTGTGTGTGTGTGTGTGTGTGTGTGTGTGTGTGTGTGTTGAGGGTGGGGTATTGGGTGGGGTAGGGGTGGGGAATATGAAAAGCTAAGGTGAGAAGGGGGAATGTTGAAGGGGACAGGGATGGAGGGAGGAGAATGGAGGAAGAAGCTAAGAAAAAAAAAGAAAAGGGGGGGGAAGGAAACGGGAAATAAAAATTTATACACAGAAGCGTGAGAAGAGGTGGGGGAGGGGGACAAGGAAGGAGAGTGAGGGGGAAGAGGAAAGCACATGGATGGAAAGTAGGAGAGGGGAGGAAAGGAGGAAGATTGACAGGGAGGGATGACTGAGGAGGCAGGAGGGGTTATAAAAGGAAAAGGTGGAGGCGAAGGAGGGAGGAGGAACAAGGGAAGGGGAGATAATGGGCAGGTAGGTGGGGAAGGGGGAAGGATGGTTGAGAGTAAGGGCGGGGGGGGGACGAAGGAAATATGGAAGGAGGAAAATACTCATGTAAGGAATGGAAGGGAAGGAAGTGCCGGAGGAATGGAAGAATAGAAGAAGAGAGAAAGTGAAGAACTGAGATTAAGAGACATAGAAGAATATTAAGGGAAAAAGGAAAGAAAGACGGACGGGAAGAGGAGAGTGGTTAAGGCGCAGAAGTGAAGATGGAGAAGGGGATGAATAAGGGAGAGGAGGGGAAAAGAATGGAATCAAGAGAAAGAATGGAAGGAAGGGAGACACGAGCGAAGGAGGAGTAGGGAAGGAGGTAGCAAGGGGATGGGAATAATACGAAAAGAAGGAAAGGGAAGAGGAGAAATAAAAAGAGGAAGGAAAGCAGGCGGGACTATGAATGATGGAGGAGATAATAATGAGGAAGAAAACAAAGTAGCAAGGGCAAGACGGAGAATTTAAGGGACAAGAGAGGATAGAGAACGACCATATGTACTCAGAGGAGAGCTGAGGTTAGCGAGGAGCAAGAGAACAGGAATGGAGAGGAGAGAAGAAAGAAGAGAAGGGATGTAAAAGAGGAGGCGAAGGAAGGGCGGGAAGGGTGACAGGGGAGAGAGGGAAGGAATTTAAAAGAAAAAAAAAAAAAGGAGTAATGAGAAGCGAAATATACAGGGGGGAATAAAAATAAACAGAACTTAAAAAAGGAACAGAGAGAGAAAAATATCCACAGAAATGGAAGGCGAGGGGAAGGGAGGAAATGAAAAAGCAAGGACAGGAAGAGGACGGACAGTAAAGATAGAAAGAAGGCGAAGAATACGAGGAAAGTTGAAGAGATATTATGGCAAGGAAATGGAAATAGAGTTATTACATTCAGGGAAAGAGAGAGGAAAGGCAGGAACAATAGGTGGGAAGGAAGGTGTTCGGAGAAACGGAGAAAAAAAGACATAAGGGACAAGAGAGACGGAACATGATAGAAAGAGAAGCCAGTCATTAAAATAAAATTAGGATGAGTTAGAGAAACGAACTGAAACCGTACGACTATTTGAAACTCGACAAATGCATCGTGAAAAGAAAAACAATAGGAAAAGGAGGAGAGATCAGGAGAGAAAAGGAGCAAAAGTGAAGGAAATGAGGAGGGAGAATGGGAGGAAGAGAAATAAAGACAGTAATATAAAAAACTGCTAAAAATACAAGTAACTTAACAGAACTGTATTGGCCAATGCGCAATATCTTAGAAATTAACATGTTAATGCGGAAAATAACAGGCTTGTGCGCAACCAGCACATAGCGGTACACAAAGCCTCCCGCGACAACCCACACTAAAAGAACTCACATTCCCAATATGACTGAATACATGAATGACCAAGAATTAAAAGATGTAAAGATGAAACACCTCTGTTGGTTATCTAAATGTGAATGACAATAACAAAAAATAATGAACATAACAAGGATCAGCAGCAACAACATCGGGAGCACTGAATAACATTAGTAACAACAACAATAACAACAACAACAACAACAATAATAATAATAATAATAATAATAATAATAATAAAAACCAACAGGAAGAGACTGTCTAAAACACCAATGTATAACTAGTAGTAGCCAGGGTGAAGGTGTGGTGGTGTGGTCTGGTTTGGTGTGCCGCAGTGACGTCACCCTGTGAGAGAGAGAGAGAGAGAGAGAGAGAGAGAGAGAGGGGGGGGGGGACTATCTCAAACAAATCAGAAGAAGTGGCTGACCTGGAATGAGCGAGGCGTGGTACTAGATGGAGGTGGTCATGTGTTAAAGGTCGAATGTGTGGCTGCTGCCCTGCCCTGCCTTGCCCTGGCCTCACCTCCCCTCATCGCAATTTCGATACAAAATATGATACTACATTCCAATAGGAAATTTGGTTCTACTTTATTTACTTGTGTACAGTGTGAACAAATATCCTACCTTTATTATCACTGTTCTACAAGTCTGAGATTCGCTGTTACAACTACATCTGCAAATTTTCGTAGTGATACCACTGTGCGCTCCGGAGTGGCATACCAGCTGCAAATAACTCACAGCCTTTTCATCAGCTCCTATCCAGTATCATACATTCTTTTCACAATTTTTGATAAATATTTCCACATAGTAGTTGTTCAATGGGCATAAAGCTAGCGGCCAACGTTTCCTGTCAAATGCAACAATGATATCTTCTTCAAACAGAGCTATGATGAGGTCAACTACAATACAGTTGAGGCGTTAAATGTCGCTTGAACAAGTTCCTGGCTTCAGGCCCCAGTTAGACTCGTTCTCAGCTGAATAATAGAAAAATGATCTTGTGATTATTTTCCTCCTACGTAGATAATGGAGGAAGTAACAAAGCACTGGGTAACACAATTAGTTTCCTTTAGAGATTCAGACAGTGTACAGTATTGTAGTACAATACATACGCTTTGTTTTATTTATGCAAGTGAAATTTCTATTCCTTAGTGGTAGTTCTTACAACCACAAGCAGCCACTACCACAACCACAACAGTAACAACAACTAACCAGTACCACAAGGCCCTACCACAACCACAACCAGAAGCAATTAGCACAGCAGATTTCACAACCACGGCCGCCCCATCTCAGCGGCCTCCACCAAAGACAAGATCACATTCAGGGCAAAGTATAATTAGATGTGACATTTAGCCTCTGCGTCCCCACGATCCATCATTGCCTCTAATAGATAATACAGTAGGTCATACACTTCCCTGAATTGCCGATATCATGGCTAGTATCGATAAAACTCTCATCGTCAGGACCACTCTTGTATTGTATTCCAGCCACGGCCAGGAGATTTTATTCAGCCAAGACTGAATCACTGCAGCCTGAGAGACATAATTTGCAGGTAGTTTTTCTGCTGCTCTTAATTAGCACTATCACGTATTATTATTATTAGCTCTCTCATGGTCGGGAGAACTCAAGTACTGTATTCCAGCCGACGCCTGACGATTTTATTCAACTGTGTGCGTTCATATGAGCCTGGACGTTTTCATACTGGTAATATTAACCGTCTGACGATAGGGACAAGTCTACTGTAGTATTCTATTCTGAAAGTATTAATATTGGCAACGGTAACTCTCATGGTCAGGGCAAGTCTAGTACTGTATTGTATTCCGGCTGACGACAGATGATTTTATTGCGTTAAGTGCGAGTCACAGGAACCTGCAGATGATAACATATTCATTACAATGGCGTTGGTGGTGGATGGGGACGCCCATCATCCATTCGTCTGATTTAGTGCTGCCTACTTCTTGCTTCATGGCTATTATTCCTTTTCTGTGTCTATTCTTCCCTCTTCCTGTTTCTCCCATCCTTACTGTCTCCATTCAGTACTTTCCACTTCACGTGGTTCTAAACTGGGTGACGAGCCAAATGGTTTCCTGTAACTCAGGAAACCATTTACTACGCTGGGTGGTAGCCATACACCCAGATAACTGGGTGACGTGGACCCTACTTTGGTGCCCCTGTCAAGTGAGTCAAGACGCAAATGTTGCGTCCACTCAGGAACCAAACCTTCACACTAATCTCCGCGTCTCTCTGTGGCGAGCCGCTGTCATCCGCATGGGACGGCCCTACAGTGGCGGTTGTTTGCCTGCAGTTGATGTGTCTGCTCGATCAGACAGACTGGGGTAGCACACCACTAACAACAACAGCAATGACGTATAGTTTATTATTTTGCTGCCTCCACACGATTTCTTTAGGCACGGACAGGACCTGTTATGCTGCAGAGGTACTACTACTACTACTACTACTACTATTACTACTACTGCAGAGGTACTACTACTACTACTACTACTACAGCTACTACTGCAGAGGTACTACTACTACTACTATTGCAGAGGTACCTGTACTACAACTGCTACTACAACTATTACTACTACAACTATTACTGCTACTACTATTACTACAACAACAACAACAACAACAACTACTACTACTACTACAACTTTTTTCTTACCAACAGAAGTGCTGCCATTACTACCATTTTTTCTTCCACCACCACCACTACTACTGCTGCTACTACTCTTCTTACCACTACCACCACAACCACACGTGTAACCATACAGCTGTCACTAAATCTTGTCGCCATAACTCACCAGCTTTCACCACACCACCACCACCACCACTACCAGTATTACCACAGCCTCCAGGTACAGCCACTGCATGCTCTACCTGTTTCATACTTTCACCACCAACGCTGTCTTCATTAGCATCAACAGCATCACTATCATCGTCATCACAATCACTGTGCTTATTATCACCACTGTCACTATCGCCATCATCTTAATTATTACCACATTCACCAATGTCATCATCATGTACACGATCGTCACTATCACAAACGCCATCCTCACCGTTGCCACCATCGTGATTATAATTATTATCATCATGACCTCCACTGGCATACTTACTATTATTATCATTAGCACTACCACCATTGCTATCATTGTCACAGTCACCATTAACGTTCCATCAATCAGTCAGCTAATCAATCAGATCACCCTTACCTGGCATGCTTACACACATAATAGCTGCACAGTTGCCAATACAGCTTATTTCTTAATGATAAAACCATAACGCTGTTGAAAAAAGTTATTCACTGGCTGCTCCATTCTCTTTATCTTCATTTCAGACAAACTACATCACATGTGTTTCCTTTTGTATCACTTGTGTTGTCCTCTGTATGTGCATTAATGTTAACTTCATAATGACTAAGGCATCAGCAAACATTCCCTTTTGATATGGTCCTAATCATTTTATTAATGCACTATACAATATATATATATATATATATATATATATATATATATATATATATATATAGAGAGAGAGAGAGAGAGAGAGAGAGAGAGAGAGAGAGAGAGAGAGAGAGAGAGAAATCCTCCCTTTCTAACGTTATCACAATCATTAAGAGAGAGAGAGAGAGAGAGAGAGAGAGAGAGAGAGAGAGAGAGAGAGAGAGAGAGAGAGAGAGAGAGAGAGAGAGAGAAATCCTCCCTTTCTAACGTTATCACAATCATTAGCTATCAATATCACCATTAAAATGACTGCCACTATCATTTCTTTATGTCATCATCACCATTATCACCACAATCAATACTTCGTTCACTACCATCAGTAATCTCAGCATCATCACTACCACCGTCAGCACCACAATCACAGCCAGCAATAGTACCATCACAACCACGACCACATCTACTAAGACCACTGTTATAACTACAGTAACCAATAAATACCACTATCAACTACCACCACCACAACCACCACCAGCACCTTCACACATACAAGAACTACAGGTATATATGGACTTCAGCCACCAAAACGTGACGAAGTTTTTAGTTGTAAAATATCGAGAACTTTTGATGTCACTATCAAGGGCTTATAAAGATGATCATGTTCCCAGAAAAGTTCGTTCACGTAGGGTAGCATAAAGTACTGGTCAGTTTTTGCTGAAGCACCGTGTGGCTTATATTACAGCTTGGCAGCACTTCATCTCATTAGGTAAATGTTAAAATGTTATCATGGAATCATGTAACACATTCCTTAATTGTTTCCACTCTGATTATATTAATAACTTTACACGACTACTTACAACACATACATGCTGTTTGATCTGGTAGAAATAAACAAGAATATCATGGGCTCAGAACCATGATTAGGAGCTGGACTAAGTTAATATTTAATGACATAACCTGATCTTGTTTCACTTATTTGAAACTCATATTAAGCCCTTGTAACATGTGTATATATAATATGTGAGACAACGTAATAGGATATCTATACTTTTCCTTGTTTTTTCAGCTATTTCAATGATATGAATTGAAAAAAAAAAAAAAATAAAGCACAACTGACTCCCTGACCGACTACTCGTAACACCACAACCACAGTTACCACCACTAATATCCCAACTACCATACAACCATAGCTATCGTTAGTATCATCACACTCATAACTACCACCATAACCACAATTACCACCACAACCACACCCACAATTGACACTACCACAGCCACAACTACTACCATCACCAAAACTATAACTAATACCACCACAACCACAACAAGCACTGCCACCAACACAACTAACACAAGAATCACCAGTGCTACCACCAACAAGACCAATACTTCCGCCACCAGTACCACCACAACCATAACTACCATCACAGCCACAACTACAGCCTGTGCCAGCATATGTTGGCACACACGTCTTGACTAACACCACTCACTACCCACCACCACCTGACCACACTCATGTCAGGTGGCGGGGGAGAGGCCCAGTGCAGGAGGTGATGAAGGAAATGATGGAGGCGAGTGGTAGTGAATGGGAAGGAACACAGGGATGGGAGAGAAACGGAGAAAGAAGCAGTAATAATAATAATAATAATAATAATAATAATAATAATAATAATAATAACAACAACAACCATCATCATCATCATCATCACCATCATCATCATCTAATCCTGCGTTGCCCCATGAGGAGAGTAGTAGCCGGGGGCTAGGCAAGTTGATCCTGACATTTAAGATGAGAATGACCAGCATTACTCATCCCTGAGTGGCATTACGTGAGCAATAAACCCCAACAACCCCTTGGATATAAACCTACACAGGCTCAATCCGATTGGAGCGTCTTAATTACCCGCTAAACCACCAGGCGCCATAATTTGGTTATATGGTTACCACCCAGCGAAGTAAATGGTTTCCTGGTGTACAGGAAACCATTTGGCTTGTCACTCAATGTAGAGTCACCCATAGGCAGAAGGAAGAGGAAAGAATGAAGGAACAAAAAGACAGAAGAGAGAGAGAGTATAGAGACACCTGTAGGCATAAGGAAGAGGAAAGAATGAAGGAAAGAAAGGCAGAAGAGGGCGGAGGGAAAGAAGGAAGGAAGAAAGGAAAGGTCAGTCACCCAAGAGGAGCACTACATCGATAATAATAATAATAATAATAACAACTAGGAAGCACTTACAGAGCGTTTCCCTCTGTTAACGCCAATACTGTTAATGATTTATACAACCACCTCCGTGCAACGTCCTTGTCGGGGGTAATTAATTCTACGGTCTTAGTCTGCCTTCGTTACACATCTCAGAGATGACAACCCTCTGCCGACGCAAATAAATATTTTGATTTTTTCCTGCATCAGGATGAGGATCCACCTCAAACTGTAAAGAACTCTTTCTTGATCTAATGTCCTCCTAGCCACCAGATTTCATTGCTATCCGACAAAACTTCATTAGATACTGTACACAAACAAACACAAAAACATTGGGTAAATACATAACTCCCTCTAACTTTGTTGGCGGAAGTAATAATGGTACAGTTCAAGGAAACTAACACCGTTTTCATCCCTTCGCTACAGCAGGTCTCTCCAAAGGTGAATTATATTATGTGGCGTTTGAAAAGTAAGTTACAGTGGATGAATCAGCATGTATCAGCATATCTAGTTAATAGTTTGTCTTGAACAGGTATCAGCAATGACGTGCAAACAAAAAAGTAAACAAATGCTGTCTCGCGAGCAGCATTTAAAATGAGCCAAAGAGCCTCATGTAACTGGCTAGCCTGACTTTGGCCACCCCTGATAATGTACTGCTGAGTGACGATGGTAGAATATCATGCCATTCTGTTTATTGTATAAAGAAACTTGCTTATATGTTGTTTTATTGTGGCTGGAGCAGAATAGGTAAATTAGGTGGATGGGAAGGATCACCTGTTGTGTGCCTGGTATGTCCAGTGCTACAAAAAGCATCGTTACTAAAGTGATCAATAATTAGTGAGTGATGTCTGCTTTATTTTTTCTTTTCGCAAGGCATATATTTCTGTATGTGCTGTGTATTTTAAGCTCCATCTTGATGCTGTTTTAGTACAAACACCAGATACAACTACATATTGTTAGTTACTATATATTATTTTCAAAATCCCATCCGCTGTTTCAAAATGTGAAGAGTGAATAAAGACAGGAAAATGTATGTAAGCAGTGTTTATGTGGTCCTTCACAAATGGTAATAATGTTCCCTGGTGTCTTGTGTCACTGTTCCGAAAGAAGTGTTTTGGGGTAGTATGTTTTGTTACTCTTATTTGTGTTTAAAACCTTGAATTGGAGAACGCCTTCTGCAGTATGTTGTTTCCACCAACAGACGATTTTATTAAGCTTAGGAGAGCTTCATTGAAGTGAAGGGGTTAAGAAAGACTGTACTTGACTCCTCTAGTTTGGAAAAAGATGTCTAATCTCAATAAAACCGTCTAGATACAAGAATAAAATATATACAAGAAAAACGCCTTCGGGCTGAAGGGGTTAATGTGAAAGAAGCCAGTCTGTGTTGGCATAAGTGACAGAGATCGAGCTGTTTGAAAAGTGTTCACAGTGATCAGTCCAAAGTGGTGCTCTCGGCAACAAAAACCATGTCAACTGTTCTCCTTTTCTCACAGTGGACCTTTAACATTATTCTGGTGCGTCTGAAGTAAACAACACTGATACCGCTGTTCTGTGACCAAATACAGTCATCAGTGTCGGGTGTTGTGGAGTCATGAGGCTGGTCGTTCAAATTCGTGGAGAGGCGACTGGATTTTTCTTGCTGAATGGGACGAAAGGTTGCATACTACTCCACTACTTTTATTTCACTCTTACGGCATGTCCGTCACTCCCCTTTCCAATGCATCATACTACAGGCAAGACAATTCATCCACGGACAGAGAAACATACAAAGCCCTCTTCAGTTTAAAAATATTAGCCAGAAGAGCAGAGTGAAGAGCAGAAGAGGTGAAATATTAGTCGAACTGTCATCCCCAACTGTGCCTGTAATGACATCACTGCACTAGTCACGCGTGTGGCCTTTGCAGCAATGTTTCTGAGCTGAGAAGTTTAGGTATGAAGTGAAGAAGCCTGCCACACACACGAGGAGGTAGAGGATGTGGATGAATGACTGTAAAAGAAAGAGAAGAGCAAGGGCCGAATGAATGGAAGTAGAAGAAGGAGAAGTAGGAGGAGGAGATGGATGAATACATGTAGAAGAGAGAGAGGGGCAAGAGGCAGGTGAATGAATGCAGACCCTGATCATTTCACTCCAATGACGTAATTTTTATTCGGCTCGTGCTGCCTTCAGACGATTTCAGGGATTTTTTTTTTTTTTTAGTGATCATTTGTGGTGACGGGGTTTCAAACGGCGCCCATATACCCCTTCATAACCTCATTTATCTCCCAAAGCTGAGTAAAATCGTCTACAGATAGCAAAAATAAAATATAAAAGTACGTCATAGCACTGATGGGGTGAGAGAGAGAGAGAGAGAGAGAGAGAGAGAGAGAGAGAGAGAGAGAGAGAGAGGGAGAGAGAGAGAAAGAGAGAGAGAGAGAGAGAGACTGAAACACTGAAAGAGAGGGTTGGATAATATACGACAGGAAGACACAATAGAGACTGGAAAAAAAAAGGAAAGAAGACACAGTAACATAGAAAGAAATAGGATAGATATTACTGCAGTGATGAAGAGAGATGGATGAAAAGAATAGACGGCGGAGACGGAGACAGAGATAACAGAGATAGATGAAAGAAGCTGCAGATAAGGCAGCCTTGTGGGAAGGTGAGAGAAGAGAGATGAAAGTGTATAAGTGAGATAAGAGAGAGGGGAAGAAGCAGAGATTAAAGACAAGAGCCTGTGAGGGGCATGAGGAAGAATTTATCAAGGGTATTAAGAGTCTCAGGCTCCTATGACTCCTTCCCAGCTGAACGAAATCGTCTGAGTTTAGCTGGAATATAATACTAGAATCGTCCGGAGAATGATGGGGTTAATGGTGACGGTATTAATACTCCCTGGCTCAAAATCGTTCAGGGATAGCTGCAACAAAAGTAAATTAATCCAATAGAAAGGTTTAAAGCGTTTTGCGATAAGGATGAGGTTTTATGGCTGTATCTGATGCTGTGGCATGTCCTGATCTGGTGAGGTAATGTTTACATTCCACTCCTGCGTAACGAACTGCATGACATGGAACAGGACAACTGAGTAACTACACAATTGCACTTTCCAGATGAACATGGGCGTGCTGAAGCACGTCCTCATTTGATCATTTCCAGCATGTCAGTGGGAACGGGTGAGACACAGACAGATAACATTACTGGGAGAAGCCTCTTGCCATCGCTACTACAGTCGCGGCACACGACTCTGAGGTTGTGATTATCGTACCCTGACAACCTACCATTCAAAACTGCGTCCCATTTCGAGTATAACAAGAGACTCAAGTGATTCGTGTATAATATGTTCGTGTATAATAATATTCGTGTATGATATATTTGTGCATAATAATATGATTCGTGTATTATGAAACGAAATCGGACGGACTTTTGAATGACAGGTTGCCAGGATACGATAATGACAAACTCAGAGTCGTGCGCTGCGACTATAGTCCACCCATAATGTAGTAGGTTAGCACCTGGTGGTTCGTTGACATATCAGCGTTTGATACTGTGTACTGTATACGTGTTCTGTGAAGGTACCTGAAATAGGTGGTACTGACTTCAACTTTGGGACATATTTTACCTTTGGACTCGCCATTTAACTCGACCAAAGGTGATACTGGACATCAGACATACTGCCGTCAATCTCCTACCCAAAACAGGCTGCTGCAAATCGTGTTGCCTCAGATATCACCTCCATACTGGCTTCTTCCACATCTACCATCCTAATTAACTTCCCACTTTGGAGTACATTCAGAGAGGTGATCTTGCCAATTCCATAGAGGTATGAGAGAGTGTCACAGATACCGTAGTAAGTATATTCATGCCCGGAAGGAAATCTCTGATGTTCTTGTGTTTGTGGGCTGTAGCTTTGATGTCGATAACACTTTTACCTGTGACAAAACACTCCATTATCACAGCACAAGTTAGCTTCAGGCTGGTGTCGAAGTACATAAGAAACAACAGGAAATCTGTCATCACACAATACATCAATGTTTAAAGTGCCATGGGTTGCAAATGCTGGCACCTGATTTACGATGATCACATCAACCTCTTCATGTGTCATTCGCAAATCTTCCTTTGGGACTAATTCTCGACCATTGATAGAGATGAGGAGACTGGATGGTCTGTGGTGATGATTAGCTCAGTAGGTTGTCCTGCAAGTGTTCTACAGGTAAAGGCTAAGCAAACTGATGAGCTGGCTCTTGTATGTAACATTAATAAATGCCTTCCGGGAAGGAAGGCAGGTATGTAAAGTCAGCTGGTGCTTTCGACTAGCATATAAACAGGTCACACTAACCTCTGCACACTGTTCAATGAGGGACTTGTCCCTCAGCAGGGTTCTAAGGACTATCTGCAGTGTTGTTGCTCTGCTGGTGATAACGCTGGTAATGATACTCTCCACCAGGAATGCAGAGGTTGTCTTGTCAAGGTTGGGTGACAGCGCAGCAAGCAGCTGAGAAGCGATGGACAACATGCTTCAATAGCATCATCAACTGACAGATGGGTTTCATAAATGTCTCTCTTGGGTGCTCTCTGTGTGCCCTCATTGACGATAGTTTTAGCGATGCAAGTCTTAGCAGCAGCAGCAGAAACAAGTTTGAAAAGCTGAGGGGCTTTTCGGCGAAACATCAGAAGGACAACAACAGCATATCTAAACAACACGAGGAAGTCTGAACATCAGAAGGTTAGCTACACCGTATCTATACAACACAAAGAACTCTGAACATCAGAAGGTTAGCTACACCATATCTATACAACACAAGGAACTCTGAACATCAGAAGGTTAGTTACACCATATCTATAAAACACAAGGAACTCTGAACATCAGAAGGTTAGCAACACCATATCTATAAAACACAAGGAACTCTGAACATCAGAAGGTTAGCAACACCATATCTATAAAACACAAGGAACTCTGAACATCAGAAGGTTAGCTACTCCATTGGATACTGTATTATGACAGCGATTCCATTCCAAAAATGAAAATTTGACATAAAACGTTCTCACATACGATATATGTAAAAAAAAAAAAAATCATCTGTGCACGTTTTGACACAAATAACATAAATGGACACAAAGAACGATTATCTAATCGCCACTAATAAAGAAGTTATGAATGGTTTTTCATCTTCAGGTGATCATTTTGATTTTGGGATGTGGTGTCAGAGAGGTACCCGGCCAATTCCAGATCAGGACATGCCACAGCGCCAGAAACTTCAATACAACTTCATCCATATTGCAAAACTCGATTTTGCCCCCAAAGCCCCTTCGGCAATTGGATTATAGAGATGGCGCGACCACGAGAGGGTTAACCGATTTCCAGGATGAAAAAGTTTCTAAAACTGAAAACTGTTTTCATAAATCGTATAGATTCTCGTGTTTTCCACTGTATTGTTTCCTTGTGAATGGTTGTGAAGCGTGCGGTAGATGTGGGAGTTAAGACAAATGTAAAACAAGCAATCCTTATACACAGCTTTATGTTGCATCAACAGAAATAACAGGCGTACACATGGAGGATGGGAGAGTGGTTGATGAGTGATTAATAAAGAAGTGTACACATCAGATGTGGACGGAGTGAGAGGAAAGGGAATGGCTAGAAGAAGATGGATGGAAACCCTGACAGGGATTTTAAATGATAAAAGTCTGAGTATCCATGAGGGTGAGAGGCGCGTGTGGAATGTAGAAGACTGGAATATAATGGTTTGTGGGGGACTGACCCACCATCAATATCTTGTAATGGACAAGAAGAGGAATGACTTGGATAATCGTAAATAAGTAGGACCTGGCTGTGGATGGTTTGAAACTGTTTTGTGTAGATCATTACATACAACAGCTGAAAGACTGAGTGTGGGTGAATGTACTTGTTTTCTCCTGTTTTCTGGTGTTATCCTGTTGGAGCGGGTAACACAAAGAAAAAAGGCGATATTTTTAATTCTACTAGACTCTGACACTTCACTAAAATATGCCACGGGAAAACATCACCGCTTTACCTCATCGGAACAGTTTACTTGGGCGTTTTCAATATTTTTACATTATTGGTCAGTTCTTTTCTACTACTTATTCCAGTTCCCTAGCTGGACTACGTAGTCTTGTTCATCTGGCAGAGAGTCATAATGCTAATACTGGTACCACGAATCCTCTCACCGTCGGGACAACTCCAGTAGCCTATTTTATTCACCTGTGACTGCTATAGGAGTCTGAAAGTGATATAAAGAAACCAAGTAACTCAGAAAGAGAGTGGGTCTTAAACAGGACAGAAGTGGTCTACTGTACCAACTGGCGCGGGTTTGAATCCTCGCTAGGGCAGGTAACAGTTTAAAGCATTTAAGTTTCTTGAAGGTAGACTTTACTAATACACCAAAGACCCGCGGACATTATCGTAAAAATACCCAAGCTAATACTGAGAAACCAGTCGTGTACGAAACAGCTGAAGCATGCTTTCAGTATAGAAGGGGGTGGGGTGTTAGTTTCGTAGTGGTGACGGGCAAAGGTTCGTGGAATGTAGGACTACTGGGCCCCGAGGAACGGGCTCTTAAGCCAATGGCCAGAGTCGTATAATAGAGAGAGAGAGAGAGAGAGAGAGAGAGAGAGAGAGAGAGAGAGAGAGAGAGAGAGAGAGAGAGAGAGAGAGAGAGAGAGAGAGAGAGAGAGAGAGAGAGAGAGAGAGAGAGAGAGAGAGAGAGAATTTTCCACACAAATTTTTTTTTTTTTGTGAAAATCTTCCTTTTCTTATCATATAAAGAAAAGGAATAATAATACTACGAAAACAACCAATAATTCATAAACATCTTCAGGCACTTGATAAAAAAAAAACAATTTTCTTTAATACATTTCACCTCGACGCTGCACATTACGAGAATATAAAGCAGCTGGGAAGTGACGAACAACTACAGAAGTGGAGAGGATGGGATGACATGCTCGTGGCTGATGGATATGGGGCAGTAAAATATATTCTGTAAAAATGAGTGTTGAAGGATTTACCGATTGGGACCAGTGAATCACTACTTCAAAATAACATATGTCATGGAGATAAAGAAATGGATCTGAGGGATAAGGAAATGAGTGTGATGAGCAGGGGTTGTTGGAGGGGTGTGTGGGTTGGAGAGACGCCAAGAGAGGATGTACTGTGAAAACGGGTGTCCTAAGAATAATGGCGTAAGTGTAGTGTAGGTTTATTTCAAGTTTTCTCCAGCACCATCAAGAACAACACCAATATTGCGTTGGTCTCATATTCTTAGCGTCTTGTGATGCAGGTGGAAAAAATAATAATAATAATACCGCAGCTGACCACATCACTTCATGAAAATTCTTCCTTACTAGCACTGCCATGACATACAATACAGAAAACAATAATGGATATACGAGAAATCAAATGTGGCAAATAAAACAGAAAAAACAAAACAAAATACACAACACACACACACACACACACACACACACACACACACACAACTTTACCGAGCCACCCACCAAGAGGACGTGAAGGAGACACGGGCGGCCTCGTCAGCAAGTCTCTTAACTGCATCTTTAAACAATACTTGCCACCACCACCACCACCACCACTACCCAACCCCACCACCACCACCACCACCACCGCCACCCACCACTCATCCCCCAACCCCCAACCCCAGCCATCGACCAGAGGAAAGTAGAGGAGAGGAGTGAGTGGAGAGAGAAAGGAGGAGAGGAGAGAGAGGTGAGGAGAGGATAGAAGTGGGAGGGTTAGGAGGATGTTAGGGGAGAGAGAGAGAGAGAGAGAGAGAGAGAGAGAGAGAGAGAGAGAGAGAGAGAGAGAGAGAGAGGGAAGGATGAGAAGGGAAGGAGGGACAGAGGGAGCAAGAGGGACACGAGAGGACGTAAGGAGAGTGAGGGTGAGGAGTGAAATGGAGAGGGAGGGAGAGACAAGAAGAGAGAAGGAGAGGGAAAAGCAGGAGGGAAAGTATGGGAGAAAGGAAGTGGGAGGGATAGGAGGAGGGGGAAGGAAAGAAGAAAGGAGAGAGAGAGTTATGGATGAAAAGAGAAAGTGAGACGACGGGTGAGAATGAAAGAAGATGGAGAGAAGGAAAGAAAAGACGAAAGGAAAGAAAATGGATAAAGAAAAACTGGATACGGAAAGGAGAGTGGAGGAAGAAGGTGAGAAGGATGGAGAGAAAGGGAAAGGGATCGAGAGGAAAGAAGGAGAGAAAGGTGTTGGGATGAGGAGGGGAGAGGGGGAAGGAGGGGGGGACAGGGGGAGAAAGTGATTAATGAGAGGGGGGAAAGAAGAAGGAAGAGGGGCGCAGCAGTAGATTGGTAGATGGGAGAATGGAAGAAAATGCGAGAGGGAGGGAAGGACAGATGGAGGAATGGGAGAAAATGGAGTGAGAAAGAGGGGAATATGGAGAAGAGGGGAGATTTGGAGAGAAAAAAATGGAGGGAGGAAACACACACACACACACACACACACACACACACACACACACACACACACACAGAGTTGGAGAGGGAAGACGACGAAGAGAGGCAGATGAAGAAAAGGGAGGAGTTGGAAAAAAGATGGATAGGGAAGGGGAGAGAAAGATAAAGCGGGACAGGAGAAAAGACAGCGAGGCAGAACAAGATGGAGGAAGACAGAAGGAAATGAAAGAGGCGAAGAAGACGGAGAGAGACAGAAGGAGAGGAGGTGAAAGATGATAATGGAGAGAGACATAAGAAAAAGAGTGGGTGGGGGGGGGGATGTTATCGTGTTTGGGAGGCTCCTCAATCCTGCTGCGTCAGTCACCCTTGGAACCTCATCCTCGTCGCCTTCCACAATTTTGCGTTTCGGTTTCCAGGCGTCTCAATCAACTTTCTAGGCGTCTTCCACAGATTTTCAGACGCCTCGTAAAAATAATCTCTTGTTTTCAGAAGACCTCCAGATATCCCCTTGTTTCCAGAGGTCCTCTAAATGTCTTAATACTTTCAGACGAGCCATAAAAGGTTCTCAAGTGTTCCCAGACGACCCTAAATTATCTTCTTGTTTCCAGGCGTCCCCTAAAAGATTTTGATGTTTCCAGAAGTTCCCTAAAAGATTACTACTAATACAGGACGTTCTCTAAAGATTGTCCGTGTTTCCAGGCGACTCATAAAGTACTTCTAGGGTTAGTTGACTTGTCCTATAAGTTTTCCAATTTTTTTAGGCGTCTTCTAAAAGATTATTCTCATTGTTTTAAGAGGTTCCCTAAAATATTCCCAATTTGTCCACACGTCCCTTAATAAAACTTTCAAACACCCCATACAGTTTCCCGGTGCCTCTTTAACCCCTTCAAATACAATGACGTCTTACTTACTGTAGTCTTACTGTTTTCACACTTATTATTCAGCTGGAGAGAGACCTTTACGAACTGGAGGCCTTCATTACTCCATGAAGCAAAAGGTGTTTCTAAAACCGAGCACAGTCGTTTGGAAGTAGCAAGGACAAAATAAACATATGAAGACCTCGGGCTGAAGGGCCTCAAGGTGTCAGGTACTCTTTAAGCTTAACCTCCTCACTACGGATAAACTTTTCGCTGTATTCTTGCCACTTCCACACAACTGTACTCAGAGTTACTTCTCGAACTGGAGGAGTTAGATATTCTCTCCATGAACCCCTTCAGTACAAGACGTATTCCTTAAAGAAAATCGTCTGGAAGTAAAATAAAAATGCGTTAGTGGATACATGGGGGGTTTAAAGGCATCCCCCTCACTTTCTCTGTTCCTTTTCCCCCGATTCCATATATTTTTGCAAGCGTCCAGGGTCAGTTTTCTGTCTTTGGTTATCGGTTTCAGTTGCCGGCTATCGGTTCCAGTCTCAGGGAGAGTTTACTGGGCTTTTATTCAACTTCTCTATTTCCTCCCAGCTTCTATCTTTTTCAGCCTTCTTTTGTTTCTTTCCTATTTTCTCCGTTATTTACTTTCCAGTGTCAGTGATAATGTAACTTTTCATTTTACTTTTCTGTTTTCTCTTTGCGTCTGTTCTCTTTATTAACTTTTTGCCGGTTTCACTGTGTTGCTTTTCATTTTAACTTTCCCTTTCTTCTCTCTTCTTTAACATTTTTTCCCTCCTCCACCTTCTTCCTTACTATGTTAAAGGTTAGTATATTTGGTTCTTATTCATCTCTTAGTTTGTCTCTTTCCTTCTGTCTGTATTTTTATTCTCTTTCGTCTCGCCTCCTTTTTAACTATTTTCTTCATTTTGCTACTTTCTTTCCAGTTTCCATACTAGTCTATTGGGTTTCTTCTTATGGTTTTTTCATTCTTCTGCTTCCTGTGTGTGTTCTGTGATTTCCCACCTTTATAGTGTATTTTTTGTTTGTATTTACTAGTCACATACTGCCTCGTTCTCTGTCGTTTTTCCACTTTATCGTCTAACTCTTAATTCTTTTTCTTTCTTTTTACCACTTTACGTCCACACACACACACACACACACACACACACACACACACACACACACACACACACACACACACACACACACACACACAGAAACTGACATTTTAGCAAGTATATAATATTTACATAAACAAACACCAGCAAATACATACACATGCCCAAAAGCACGTACACACACAGGCACACTGCGAGACATAAACCAAGATGAATGTATTTCTGACACGCACATACAACTACCTTTCTTTTTAATGTGCGCGAATACACACACGCACAGCAGTTATCTCTTATCTTTCTATCTCAGTCTATTTGTTTAAGTATTTAACCTCTCTCTCTCTCTCTCTCTCTCTCTCTCTCTCTCATCATGTCATTAGTTTACTCTTCGTTTTTATCCCCCCCTCTCTCTCTCTCTCTCTCTCTCTCTCTCTCTCTCTCTCTGTGTCTGTCTGTCTGTCTGTCTCATCATGTCATTAGTTTACTCTTCGTTTTTATCCCCCCCCCCCTCTCTCTCTCTCTCTCTCTCTCTCTCTCTCTCTCTCTCTCTCTCTCAAGCACACTCCAGCTCCAAGGGCGTGGTGCTGGAGGAAGAAATAAAGTACTCGAGGCTTTTCATGTGGCCCACTTGACCGTAACTCCTACACACACACACACTCCACTTGGCCCACATTATGCACTCTTACCCTCTCTTACACACCATTTACTCTTCCTTCACCTCCCCCCTTCCTCTTACCCTCTCTTACACACCATTTACTCTTCCTTCACCTCCCCCCTTCCTCTTACCCTCTCTTACACACCATTTACTCTTCCTTCACCTCCCCCTTCCTCTTACCCTCTCTTACACACCATTTACTCTTCCTTCACCTCCCCCCTTCCTCTTACCCTCTCTTACACACCATTTACTCTTCCTTCACCTCCCCCCTTCCTCTTACCCTCTCTTACACACCATTTACTCTTCCTTCACCTCCCCCCTTCCTCTTACCCTCTCTTACACACCATTTACTCTTCCTTCACCTCCCCCCTTCCTCTTACCCTCTCTTACACACCATTTACTCTTCCTTCACCTCCCCCCTTCCTCTTACCCTCTCTTACACACCATTTACTCTTCCTTCACCTCCCCCTTCCTCTTACCCTCTCTTACACTCCATTTACTCTTCCTTCACCTCACCCATTCCTCTTACCCTCTCTTACACACCATTTACTCTTCCTTCTCCTCCCCCTTCCTCTTACCCTCTCTTACACACCATTTACTCTTCCTTCACCTACCCCCTTCCTCTTACCCTCTCCTACACACCATTTACTCTTCCTTCACCTCCCCACTTCCTCTTACCCTCTCTTACACACCATTTACTCTTCCTTCACCTCCCCCCTTCCTCTTACCCTCTCTTACACACCATTTACTCTTCCTTCACCTCCCCCCTTCCTCTTACCCTCTCTTACACACCATTTACTCTTCCTTCACCTCCCCCCTTCCTCTTACCCTCTCTTACACACCATTTACTCTTCCTTCACCTCCCCCCTTCCTCTTACCCTCTCTTACACACCATTTACTCTTCCTTCACCTCCCCCCTTCCTCTTACCCTCTCTTACACACCATTTACTCTTCCTTCACCTCCCCCCTTCCTCTTACCCTCTCTTACGCTTCATTTACACTTCCTCTTTCCCTCCCCCTCCCTCTTACCGTCTCTTACACATGTACGCTCCTCCACCATCCTTTCCTCTTCCTCTTCATTTTTTGTTTTATTTTTCGCCTCTACTTGTTACCCTTTCTCACACTTCATTAACTCTTCTTGTCTTCGTCCGCCCTTCTTCTTATTCCCTCTTTTCGCTACAGTTTTACTTCTCCCTCTCTTCCTTTTACACTTTTTCTCTCTCCTCTTCCTCTTGCCCTCTCTTACACTTGACTATCCTCTTTATTTTTCTACTTTTCCATTTTTCTTTCTTTCCTTTTCCTCTCTCCCTGCCATTGTTTCTTTGTTTTCCTCCTCTTTAGCTTCATTCGATTCGTTTATTCTTCGATTCCTCTTCCTTCTTCTTCTTCTTCCTAGCTTTCGCTTCTTCTCACTCCTCTTTCATCCCGTCATTTTTGTATTCTCTTCTTTATTCTTGTATTCTCTATTTGCTTATTCTTTTCCTCTTTTCTTTCTCAACACTTCCTCTTCCTCTCCTATTCTTTTATTCTTATTCCTTTATTCTTTTTCGCTGTTTTTCAATTCTCTTCTCCATTGTTTCCAGCTTTCTCATTTTTTTTTTCTTAGTCTTTCTTTCATGGACCATATGCTGCCTTCCTTTTCCTCTCCTCCGCATTTTCCCTCTCTTCAGTCTTTAATTTTTGCTGTGTTTCTCTGTTTCCTTTCTTATTATCTCTTTTTTTTTCTCTTTCTGTCTCTTCCTTTCTTTCTCTCACCTCACTCACTCTCCTCTCTCGCTTCGCTTTTCGCTCCTTTCTCCTGCTCTTCCTTTCGTCGTAATTTCTCCTTTTCTCTTTCGTGCTCGCCTTGTTTCTCCTTTGTATTACTGCTTCATTTGTTTCTTCTTCGTCCTTGTCTTCTTACTTTTTATCCTTCTCCGTGCTTCCTTTAGTTTCTGCTTCCTTTCCCTTCCCTTCTTGGTTTCGTTTCTGTCTTCTCCTTCCCCCCGCATTTTTCACTTTGTTGTTTTGCCTCCTTCTTGTTATCCACAATTACTGCTCATATATTTCATTTCTTACCTCCCCCCTCCTCTCTCTCTCTCTCTCTCTCTCTCTCTCTCTCTCTCTCTCTCTCTCTCTCTCTCTCAATTCCTCGTTTCTCTCTTATTTTCCTTCCTCTTCACTCTTCCTTCCTCCGTCTCTTTGTCTTGCTTCCTCTTGTTCTTCCTTCTTCAGTTCTCCCTCCCCTTCTCCATCTTTATCTACGTCTCCTCTTCCTCCTCCTCCTCCTCTTCCTCCTCCTTCTCATCATCATCATCATCATCATCATCATCACCACTGTCACCATCATCATCATATCTTCATCACCAACATCTTTTCTTATCCACATCAGTCTTATCTTTATTCTTCTTCTTTTTCCTCCTTCCCGCCTTCATCTTTTTCTTCCTCTTCTTTCTCCTCCTCCCGTCTTCTTCTTCTTCTTCCTCTCCTCCTTCCTGTCTTCTTCTTCCTCTCCTCCTCCTCGTCCTCTAGCTCTTCCTTTACCTCCTCCTCCTCTTTCTCTGTCTCTACTTCCTCCTCTTCGATATCTGCTTCTGCCGCTCTTCCTGCCCCTGCCCCTGCCCTTGCCCAGAATACCATATCACTCTCAGTCAGTGTTATTCATCATTCACGCGGTCCAGCTCATTCAACATTAACCCCAGAACTAACCGCTCACACTTGGCACTCATTTCTCATTCACTTAACTCATTTATCATTCACTTGACACACTTCTTATTCACCCATTATTCACCTCACACAGCTGATATTCACCACCTGCTCTCCACAGTCATCTCTAATTCACTTCCTATTTGATTTGTTTTTCTCTGCCTCATTACCTCGCTCGTCTCCTACCTCTAATTCATCAGTTTCATCTTCAGTTCACTTTTTGTTATTCACCTCATTCACTCCACCTAGCATTCATTGACCCAAACTTTTTTCACTTCCCATTCATATCATTCATTTCTAAATCTTATTACAGTATTATTTATTGTTTATTTACTTGTTTTGTACTTCTTTAATCATTCTTCTTCCATTATTATCACTCAAATATTATTCTTTGATTTTTTCACCACCATTTCGTATTTTCCATTATTTTTAATTCCTTCTGACGATTTTATTCAGCTCTGGGGAGACTTTTCGAACTAGAGGGGTTAGATGCAGCTTTCACTGTTCCCCTAAACACACGAGATGTTACCTAAGTTGAACAGAATCGTCTCGAGGTAGCAAGACTAAATTGAATAACCACGCCTTCCTGCTGAAAGGGTTAAGTCCTCTCTCTCTCTCTCTCTCTCTCTCTCTCTCTCTCTCTCTCTCTCTCTCTCTCTCTCTCTCTCTCTCTCTCTCTCTCTCTCTCTCTCTCTCTCTCTTTCTCATATCATACAATTATCTCTGTTTAATCTCATTCATCTCTTATCATTCTCTCTACGCGTCTAGTTAATCTCATGCATCTCAACACATACCGGTACGTATCTGTAATTAACCTCTGACTCATTATTAACTCCAATAAATCTTCTGTTTACCTCATTCATTTACTATTACTCGCTCATTCATCTCCTGTTAATCTATTTCATCTGTTATCTTGTAATCATCTAGTTAATAATCCCTTAGTGTTATTCATCTCCTACTGATCTCACGCCTCTCTCAATAGTCTACTACTAATCTCGCCAGTCACTCCATCTCTCGTCCGCTCATCTCGTTATGGTCGAGGAGAAGGGGTGTTTTTTTTTTTTTTTTTTTTAGCTGAACCTTGCTTTAGGGTATATACAAGGTTTTTTGGTTGTTTATTGCTCCCCCACATGACCTGAACAAGAATCCGACGGATGCCACTCTGGCACCCTTGGACAAAATATTTTATAGGAGAAAATAAGTACCCCCTCCTTTATAAGCGATTTGGTCAGCCTTTGTAATATTCAGACAGTGCTCCCAGTTTCGGGGAACGGCAAATATGCTGAATGGAAAGGCCTGGCCAAAGGCAGTGATAGGATTCCGTATGGTAGCCACTGCCCTTCTTGAAGAGTATCTTGAAGCAGAGGTCACACCTGAAAGCATGCAATCAAAGCTTGAGGAGGCCAGACAGAAACCATTGGGGAAACTGTGGATTGACTGTCTTCTTATGCCAGTTTGGCTTGCCTTGCTCTTCATCCGTGCAGAGAAAGAGGCAAATTGGCTTCTACACTTGTACTGTATTAAGCAAATGATACCATACTTCTTTGCTGCAGCACATTGGAATTACGCCAAGTATTCCACATGGTACCTGTCCGAGATGAAAGCTCTTCTTCCGAAGGAAGCCCAGGATATGTTCCTAAGAGGGGAGCATGTCTGCTGCCATGAAGAAGGGCCATGGAATGCTGTGTTTTCAGACCAATTCTGGGAACAGACATACATCCGGTATGGAAAAGCAAGAGGTGGACTTGTTGGTATCACCCTCTCGCCAGAACAGGTGGCACGATGGATCCTTTCATATGGTGTCTGCAACACGGTTTCTCTGTCTATGGATACAATGTTCAAGGATGAAGATAGCATCAGTGTGGAAGGGAAGGAGTCAAAGAAAAGGCATAAGGAGGAAGGATCACAAAGGGTTGAGCTCGATGCAATGGACAGCCGGAAAATACGGACTGAACTACAGAAATGCTTCCAACCTCTGAAATCCTCAAATGAAAAGCTTGTGAACATTGTCAATGGGTGCACTGCAGACAGCAAGGTCAATGTCCAGAATGCTGTTGCAATTGGGCAAAATATGGCTGCCAGGTTTCTAGGCAAATTACCTGGAGGTTTCTATGAACCAGTGAAAAAAGAGGTGGTCACTATGGAGACAGTGAAGAAAGGAGTCAGAGTCGGAGACAAGACAGTGTATGACACAGAAAGGTTGTATGCAAGAATGCTCGTGACAAGTGCGCACAGAGGCCTTGACTTAAAGGATGTCCTCAGTTATGAACTGGCACCCATCCCATTCAGTCTATTCGATGAATATGGTGATATGAGGAAAGGCAACAAATCCTCTCTTGTCAGCCATCTTGCAGTATTGAATCATTCAACCATTCAGCCCGAGGTTGAAATCATTGATGGTAATGCAATGCTGTACCACGTCCCTGGCCAAAGAATGCAACAATGGAACAGCTGGCAGCTAACTTCAGCAAATCAGTATCTCGAAGTCATGAGGTGTACGTTATCTTTGACCGGTACCAGGAGGGATCCATTAAGTCCCATGAACGTGAGAGACGTACATCTGGAGCTCTGCCCCCTGACATCAAAATGACAATGACCACTCCTTTGCCGGCTAGGAATGTGCTCATGAAGAATGTCAACAAGAAAAAGCAACTCATTGGCTTTCTTTGTTCAGCACATGATGATGATGTGAATGTGAAGATGATTGGTCAGGAGGATGAAGAATTTGGACATGAAGAAGCCGATATCAACATCATCAGCTACACTCTTCTTTTGGCAAGAGAGGAAAGCAGGGAACACATTCAGGTACTGAGTGAGGACACAGATGTGTTTGTGCTGTTGGTGTACTTTTCTTGGAAACACCACCTCTCCCAGGAGGTCACAACGAGGAAATTTGATGGAACAGTTATCGATATAACCGCTAGAGCTAGAAAGCTTGGAAATAAAAGCTTGCAGCTTTTGCCCTTGCATGTGATTACAGGGTGTGACACAGTCTCATATCCCTTTGGGAAAGGCAAAGTATCTGCCATTAATGTCATGATGAAGCATGACAACCTTGATCTTACTCCTGTGGGTCAACCAAACACTTCTGAAGAAGTCTTGATGGAGACTGGTCGTCGTCTGTTTTGCCTCTTGTATGGTGCCAAGATCTGCACAACCATGGCTGAAGTTAGCCATATGCTCTTCACCACAAAGAAAGAAAAATGCTCCAATCTCCGCTCTCTTTCGCCAACAGACGAGGCACTCACTCACCACATGAAGCGTGCTCACCTTCAGGCAATGTTGTGGAAAGCTGCTGATGAGCAGCAACCCCCAGATGTGAATGCAGAAGACTATGGGTGGCATAACAGAGATGGGGTCCCCTATCCAGTAGCAATGTATAGGCCTGCAGCACCTTCAGACCTGATGAAAGTTATCGCATGTGGATGCACAAGCAGCACACCATGTAGTCGTAAGCAGTGCAGCTGTAAGAGTGCAAAGATGTCTTGCACCACATTCTGCAGCTGCCAAACAGAGGACAAGTGCAACAATGAACATACAGTTAAGCAGATGTTCGATGATCCTCTTGAATCAGACAGTGAGGATGATCTGGATGAATAGATCTCTGTTTTTAGCTATGGATGTAAATGTTTAAAGCTTACATATTGTGGTGAAGTGTAGAGAGCTTTATTTTAAATATTTTGGTGAAGGGTAGTCTAGAGAACTTACTGATGAATGTTAGTCACCGCTAGCATCATACATTTTGTTGCTGTTATATGCTATTTTTATACCTTTTGGTAGCTTTTTGCCCATACTATGTCCATGTATTGTCATGATGAATGTGTATGATGTTAAATAAAACTCATAGACGTTATTATAATAGCAGTGAGAGCTTGTACATAGTATTTAAAGCAGGTATCCTCTTGATCTTCTGCACAGTATCAAAATGATAAATATGGTCCGGCCGCCATTTTGAATTTCTGTTAATAAAAACAAATGCCCAAGGGTGCCAGAGTGGCATCCGTCAGATTCTTCATTAGGACACCTAGGAGGACTAGAAACAGCAAAAAAAACCTTGTATATACCCTACTGCAAGGTTCACCTCACTGTCTCCTGGACTATTAGTCTCTTATTCCCTACTTGTTTTCTCCTTCTTCTCTAATTACTTGTCAGTCTCTCATTATCTCCTTAATCTCCCGTTTATTACCCATTCCTTTCCCGTTCATCTTCCGTTCCTTTCCCGTTCATCCCCCATTCCTTTTCCTTTCATCCTATATTCTTTCTCTGTTCATCCCCCGTTCCTTTCCAGTTCATCCCCAAATCCCTTCCTGTTCATCACTTGCTCCTTTCTCGTTCATCTTCCGTTCCTTTCTCTTTCATTTTCCATTGCTTTCCTGTTCATCACCTGCTCCTTTCCCGTTCATCACCTGCTCCTTTCTCTCTCATCACCCGATCCTTTTCAACTTATCCTCCGTTCCTTTCCCGTTCATCCCCCGATCCTTTTTAGCTCATCCTTCGTTCCATTTCCGTTCAGACCTCGTTCAGCTCTCGTAAGTCTCACTCCCGCCTCGGTCTCTTCTCGCTTCCTCGAAATCTTAGCCGGTGCATAAATAATAACCCCGGCACAACACTCACTCACGACAGGCTGCTCCATTTACAACACAACCCAATTATCTTGTGTTGCAGGCACGGCTTAGTCAGCTTTACGAGTGTTTATCCTGCATTTTTTTCTAATTGTAATCCTTTTCATGCTTTATATTTTTTAAAAGACTGCGTGGCTCAAAAAAGGAGACGGAGCCATCCCTGCAGCACACAGCATTGGAAAGCGCAATATACAGACCGCCCTGTCCTGCGAGGGAGGCGGTGATACATTGGTTAGCACACCTAGCTCGTAAATGGAATGGCCTGAGATGGTTCCTCATGCCGGTATTACTGGTGGACTCAGTATGTTTCCCTTGTCCCTGTCCACCCAGCAGTATTAATAGGGACCTGGAAGTAAATGAAATAGTGTGGGTCGTACTGTGACTGTCTGCCTTACTGACGCGTGTGCAGTGGATGGGCAAAAATATAAACCTAAAAAGTTGATGTAAGTGAAAATAACCCTACACGAGATCAGTACAAAGTTATCGCTAATCAACTGATAATTGTAATTAAGTAATATTAGTAACATAACCAGCTAACAAAGGCAAGTTCAGGAGGTCAATATACAGAACAGTTAATTAAGAAATGGAAGTGAAAATACGTAAATATAATCGAGTAGAGAAACGCAATTAAGTCAAGTCATACACAGCTAAGAAATGTAATTAAGTGAAGTTAAATAAGTATTATCAAATAAGCAGTGTTATTAAATGCCTACACAAAATCAATTAAGAAATCCAAATTAAATGAAGTTAAATATATATCAATTTAGAAATGCAGTGAAGCTATTTACAGTCAGTTAAGAAATGTAATTAAGTACCATTTGTGAAGTTAAAATATATATTATTAATTAATTGCAATTAAGAAGTCCATTAATATCTTCAGTAATGAAATATAGTTGTCAAATTAAATTTACACCATTAATTAAGAAATGTGCTAAAGTTTTCATATATGCTTTCGGAATCTCATGCCGGTCAGACTATTGGATTTCGTTTGCTTCCTTCCTTTTCCCTGCTCACCAGATCCACAAATGAGGACCAGAGCGTAGCCAAGCACGGCGGGTCACACTCTGGGGAAGACTAAGACAGCAGCAAATGAATAAGTGCTTTACTGACCCTCGCATAGTCAATAGGCATAAATCTATGCCTTCATCAAACGATTAACACAAGTAAGGCAGCTGGATGTAAATCAAATATAGATATATAAATGAAGATCTCTCTCTCTCTCTCTCTCTCTCTCTCTCTCTCTCTCTCTCTCGATACAGTGTATCTATCTATCTATCTATCTATCTACCTATAAAACAGAAAAAATATTAAGTAAAATGAGTATAACATTATTAAGGAATGAAAGTCCGTCTAGGTAAATAACAGTTAAGAAATACAAGTCTGTGGAAATATTAAAAAATAAATGAGAAATTCTTAAACAACCAAAATTACTTAGGAAGTGAAATTACGTGAAATCAAATATATAAGTAAAACTGCAAAGCTCTTATATATATATATATATATATATATATATATATATATATATATATATATAATCACTTAAGTGACGTTAAGTAAAAACGTTTTCAATCCTCATGCCTGCATATTTCAAGTATTTTATCTAGGTAACACTAGACGATTGTATTCAACAGAGAATGAGTTATGCGATCCTGCCTGTGTTAGTGCTGCCATCATTAAACCTCTCATGGACGGGGTAACTCGTGTAGTATTCCAGCTGAGCGTGAGCCACAGGAACAATTAAACTTCATATATCCATTTGGGCGTGGATAAATGCCCGTTAAACGCCCGCTTCCAACGCAGTGAACAGATGAGTCATGTCTACCACGCTTCCACTATACTCCTCTCACCTTAACTTGGCCTAAAATTGCCTCTCCATCTTGTATGCTGAGACATAACAAAAGATTAACACTACGAGAAAAACTAAGAAAGAATGTAGAGTCGTAGCATTTTCTTTTTCTGCCACTGACCTACGCGAAATGAGCGGCAAACTGACAAAAACCAGGGCCAAGTAAAGGTGAAAGAACTGTAGTACTCGCTGTATTCACATTTAGTTGTTATAATCCCTTCAGCACGAGGACGTAAGTTATACTTCCTGCTTGCTGTTAAAGGTCGATTTTATTCAACTTACTAGCGAAGAGGTCAATAAATACTCTAACCGTTCCTATATTAAAAGTCTGCCCTAAATGAACATAATCGTGTAGTGAGAGCAAGAATAAAATAATGCCATGTGATTTAAGGGGTTAATGACTTCTCGGAGGACTGTATCTGTAGAAAGGACACAAGAATATATAACAAAATTAGTTAACAAGAAAGAAGAGCGTATCTAGCCAGTTGTTTATCATCATTTGGGGCCTCCACCTTAGTGGTAGTAGTTAACACTCATGATTCGGACAAAACTTACTGTTTTACTCCAGCCATCACCAAACGATTTGACCCAGGAAAGAGAGAGTCATGGGAGCACCAGTGTTAGTAATGACGCCAATAACACTCTCAAGGTCTGTACAACTCTTTCATTCTACTCCAGTACATACCGCATTATCTTATTCAGCTCAGACTGCCAACGGAGCCTGAGTGTTAACCAGTATTTACACTTGGTGTCTACGGAGTATAGTATCGTAAGAAAACCTATCGATCTAGCCACCCATCTGCGTATTGCCTGATTCCGTAACTTGTTATTGGGTGGCCTCTACAAAAAGACCTCTAGGCGTTTTGTCCCTACTCAGTGACGAACTCCCCCCCCCTCATACACATTGCTCTGTGCCCGTCACCACCGTCCGTAACTGTAGTCGCGGCGCGCGACTCTGAGATTGTTATTATCTTGCCCCGGCAACCTACCATTCAAAAGTGTCTGATTTCGTGAATAATTATCGAAATATGACACGCATGTGATTCGTGTATAATATATTCGTGTATAATAATATTCGTGTGTAATATATTCGTGCATAATAATACAATTCGTGTATGATATACGAAATCGGACGCCCTTTTGAATGGTAGGTTGCCATGGTATGATAATGACAACCTCAGAGTCGTGCGCCGCGACTATAATCTTCACAACAAAATGATACCAGTGCTTGCTATAAGGTCGGTTTCTGCAGTTCCTGACGAACACAAAAACGGAATTAAAGAGACTGTTTGCGTGTGATGAGCGATTTTGTGGACACCCTGTAGATTAAACTGAATTTCAAAGTAAGTACCATAGTGGTACAGTTAACAGACACTATAGCACGTTAATTTTAAACTGACGACGATCCCTAACACCTTTCAGCTCAGCTGATGGTCAAGTATCGTCAGATTGGAAAGCTGAGTTTACTACTCTCCAAGGACACCCATTCTTACCTCATACTCAAGGCTTATTGAATTTCAGGTAAGCACGGTTTAACATTCAACTTGTGGGAGTGGACCAGTCCTGCCAGGTGAAAAGAAACCGATTACAGTGCCAAGGAGACTTATTCTGACCTCATAAACAAGGCTAATTCATCTTCAGTGACTTAGTACTTAAGTTGTGATACTGGATCAAGTCCATCAGTTGAAAACCGTCGGAGTATATATAATAATAACAGCCTCGGGTGTCCTTAAAACTGACTTCACCTGTCCTAGCCTGCCCTCACTGCCACCTCAGGCCTCCTCACCTGCCACCAACCTGTCAGCCTGCCCACTTCACTTGTCGCCTCACTCACCTGCGGAAGAAGAGAAAAAAAGCGTGAGTTGAAAATATGTATAAAAAAAGACACCTTGTAACATACTCATACCTTTTTCAATTTCTCAACATTTTTTCTACTGTACTTTCTTTTTTATAGTCTTCCTTTGGCATTAACACTGACTTATGTTCTTGTTTGGTGCAGTGTTCCCCCTCCAAGTGAATTTCTCCCTGATCTGCTTTCGTCCCACCAGTACTGATAATCTTCCATTTATTTCACTTCCCCTCTTTTTTTTTTTTTTTTTTTTTTTTCCATACTCTTATACGTATTCATCTGGACAACAGCGACAAACAAAAATAAACATGACATCCTGAAGGGGTTAAATAGTAAGTCTTTGTCACGATGAATTACATAGCCGTGATTCTTAACAAATGTCAGTTCCCAATACCTTTCACGTTGCCTCACATGACCTCTGTGGAGTCATCTGGGAAACAACTTAAGAATGATCTCTTCCAGAAAACTTATGATTATGATGATACTGTGACAGAGACTTATGGTGGTTAGCAGGTGCCACTGTACTGACGAACTGGTAATACTACAGTCAAAATCATCGTACATGACAGATGGAAGGAATAAAGAATGAAGGAAAGAAAGACAGAAGAAGGAGTGTTGTCCCCTGTAGGCAGAAGCGAGAGGAAAGAATGGAGGAAAGGAAGACAGAAGAGGAAGGAAGGAAGAGAGGAAAGGGCAGACACTCACTGCAGCACTACATCGAGTGAATGGATGGTGAGCTATTATATTTAAATCATCTACAATAGCTCAGTATTGGAAAGAGAGGTAGCAGTATTGTCAGGTGAGAGTGAGCCAGCTGGTGTCATGAACTGATGTCATGTTGTTAATTCGTGGTTTTGAGAGATAGCTAATTCTTTAAAATAACTGGTGATTTTGAGAAACAAAGACCAACCCTTAATAATAACAATAATCAATAATAATTAATAATAATAATTATAAACTATTATTACTGTTATCATCATCATCATCATCATCATCACCACCACCACCAACCACCACCATCATCATCATCATCATCATTATTATTATTATTATTATTATTATTATTAGCCTCGAACAGCCACACTGACAGTTTTTGCCATATTTGATCTGTGTCTTCGTCTTTTTAGTAGAGACGAAAAATAAACTACTGTAACAAAACATATACATGGAAAGAGGTACGTAAACAAACTGGGACACTTGAAAGAAAAACAAAGAAATGCAGGATATATGTAAGTAAAAATGCTGGCAAAACTTGGATCTGTGATGTATATGTAAAAAAGAAAAAAAAAAAAATGACGCCATCCCACGATGAGATCTCACCACCCACGTAGCCGGAAAGTTTTTCCTCGGTACATAATTTTGCATCACCATTTCTGATTTGACGCACAGGACAAACACACACACACACACACACACACACACACACACACACACACACACACACAAAACCAGCCAGCCAACCTCACAACTGAAAACATTACCGTGGTAAGCGAGCGGAGTGGTAATGGTTTCAGTTGTGAGACTGGCTGGCTGGCTTTGTGTGTGAGTAAACAAGATACTCGTATCTCATGAACGGCTTATCAACATGAATCCTTCAGGGTATCAAGATATGGCCAATATCGTGGACGAATTCGAAAATGGGCACTCGGGGTCAAGGTTAAGGTCACTAAAGGTCAACTAGTTGACCGTTGGCAGCCATTTAGGTGACCTTGACCTTGACCCCGAGTACCCATTTTCGAAATCGTCCCCACACAAAGCCAGCCAACCAACTTCACAACTGAAAACATTACCACTTCGGTCACTTCGCAACGCGCGTGGTAAAAATAGGATAAATGTTGGTGATAATGTTGACGGAGTATGAGTACCGTATACAAGAAAAAAATTATATACGATTAGCGAATGTAAATGATATGAAAATAATTATGAGAGAAAATGTTAACATAAAGTGGATCTCTGAGCGAATATGTTGACTAAATAAAGACGTATGAGTTACTGAAAAGAAACCCGATGAAACAAAAAGATAATATGAGTGAATAAATGTGGATATCAGATTGTCTGTTGTGTTAGGCCTAAACTCTTTTTACTCTTCATCTCCAATGCTGAGTTGCAGCAATAGATTAACAGTAACATAACTATGATGCCAGTCACGAAGAAGTGCTATGGAAATGACGTAGAGTCACAGCACTGTCTTCTGCCACTGGGCTGCGGGAAATAAGCTACATAGGAACCAAAACCAAGACCAAGTGAAAGTAAAAGAATCATAACGAAATTCTGGCTACCTAAAACTGTATTATTGTGATATTATGAGGCTTTAAGGCACTTTACCTTGATGATCTGCTTTGCATGACACGCCTCAACACTGTCTGGCTTTTATACTTAACATACTGTACAGCAGATAATAAGGTGACATGCAAAAACTCTCTGGAGAGGGAGAGGTGCCGGGAGCCTCCTAAACCCACGCCAAGGCAGTCATTAGTTTTACAGTACCAATAATAATAGTAGTAGTAGTAGTAATAATAATAATAATAATAATAATAATAATAATAATAATAATATCAACCACAACCAGAACAAAATCAACAACAACCATAATAATAACAATAAATAATCAGTTATCAATCCCGGAATAACGTAATTGGAACTGTGAATTAACCTATCGCCTCCTTAGCGTGTCCTGTTTTTAAGCATCCACCTAGATAAAGAGATGTCTGTTGAAGTTTGTTTTTGTTTCTTCTGGACGATTTTGCTTAACTTGGGAGAGACCCCAACAGGGAAGTTAATGAAGGCTACAAGTAACCCCTCCAGCTCGAAATTCTCCAAAGCTACATTAAACCGTATGGAAGAAGCAAGAATGAAATAAAGAACCCATCATCTGGGGAGTGAGACAACAACGCCACAACACCATACACCTGTTTACCCTTTGACTCAGTAGTGTTTCACTGTGCTGAATAGATTCGTTAGACTTTAACCAGAATAATATACTATTGTTCAACCAAGTCTGTGGAAAGGCTGTACACACTGCCGTTTACCCATTTACTATACAGGGTTTCACTTTGCTGAAAGAATCATCTGGATATAGTGGGAACGAAACGTGAAAGTTTCAGTACTGCAGCAGAAGGGTTAACCTCATCAATCCTAATATGTAGTGTTTATTTTCATTCTTGCTACCACCAGACGATTTTAATCGACTTAGGCATACCTCTAAAAGCAAAGGGGTTTATGATTGCCATATTGAACTCCTTCAGCTCGAAAACTATACAGTTAAATAAAACTGTCTATCGGCAGTAATAATACAAATTCATCATCAGAATGAAGTGGTACAAAGGCCCTGGGAACGTTGCAACAGCTGCTGCACTGACTGATCTGACTCCCCAGTGTTAGTGTACTGGTTTTTACTTCAGGACACACCGGGAATATCAGAGGACCATTTAATTGACATGTCAGTTAATGATCCAAGTTAGCCTAGCCAGACAACACACTGTCCCGCGTGTACACCTGTGTGCAGTGGGGGTACAGATCACCTACACCAGCAGTCACAAGGATCTCGAACTTTCATGTCATTGTAGCCTACAGTCTGTTCTTTTTACCTTGGATTAAAACTGCCATCTATCTATCTTCAATACTGAACTATTTCAAGAGTTTAACACTAGAATAGGATGCTAATCACTGGAAGTGTTATGGAAAAGATGAATCTTTCAGTTATGTGAAATATGCTGCACAGTAACAAAAATCTCCACTAGGTTAAGGCGGAGAACTACAGTTGTGATAGCATTTTCATCTGTCACCAGAGCGGCTGGAGCTCACTTATCTCCTGGCTGTAAGTGAGATACCCACCCGCTGAACGCTGTCGTTTATACTTGAAGTATTAATTATGCTCATCCACAGCATCAGCAATGAGCGACACGGGATACATAACGTTTCAGCAAGAATTGTGTGTAAGTCATCCCTACCAAGTACCTTAATTTGGTGGAAATTTTAGTCCACTTGCAGCTATTCCCCGTACCTCTTTGGCAGAATAAGACAGTACTACAGCTGAAAAAAAAAAAAATCTATAGCACTTCTTCGGGACAGGCGCACTTTATTAAAGTTGTAAAGATGGCAATTTCATGCCAAGTAAACCGGACTTAACTATACCAGTTGTACATGTCAGTTCCACATCACTACATCAGCTGCCTCACCATTATCACTAAAACACATTTACAACTACCATCATATCTTATAATGGTACTAACTCCACCACTTCCTACCAAAATTTTAGGCAACTACAACTACCATTACCACTATAACCACACGTGCCACTACCACCTTATCCTCAATAATGTACGAGACATTCGCTGGGAATCCCAGACTTGCTTCTACTGCCATTTTGTGTCCTGGTGAGAGGTAGCAATTCCCCTGCCTCGGCGGAACGTCTCTGATATACAATTTAATCTACCCTCCACGGATCTAAAGTCTGACCAGAAAAAAAGTGCCCTTTTGGTTAGCTGCTTAAGGACTGGTGTGTGTGTGTGTGTGTGTGTGTGTGTGTGTGTGTGTGTGTGTGTGTGTGTGTGTGTGTGTGTGTGTGTGTGTGTGTGTGTGTGTGTGTGTGTGTGTGTGTGTGTGTGTGTGTGTGTGTGTGTGTGTGTGTGTGTGTGTGTGTGTGTGTGTGTGTGTGTGTGTGTGTGTGTGTGTGTGTGTGTGTGTGTGTGTGTGTGTGTGTGTGTGTGTGTGTGTGTGTGTGTGTGTGTGTGTGTGTGTGTGTGTGTGTGTGTGTGTGTGTGTGTGTGTGTGTGTGTGTGTGTGTGTGTGTGTGTGTGTGTGTGTGTGTGTGTGTGTGTGTGTGTGTGTGTGTGTGTGTGTGTGTGTGTGTGTGTGTGTGTGTGTGTGTGTGTGTGTGTGTGTGTGTGTGTGTGTGTGTGTGTGTGTGTGTGTGTGTGTGTGTGTGTGTGTGTGTGTGTGTGTGTGTGTGTGTGTGTGTGTGTGTGTGTGTGTGTGTGTGTGTGTGTGTGTGTGTGTGTGTGTGTGTGTGTGTGTGTGTGTGTGTGTGTGTGTGTGTGTGTGTGTGTGTGTGTGTGTGTGTGTGTGTGTGTGTGTGTGTGTGTGTGTGTGTGTGTGTGTGTGTGTGTGTGTGTGTGTGTGTGTGTGTGTGTGTGTGTGTGTGTGTGTGTGTGTGTGTGTGTGTTGGAGAAGACTGTGGGTCACTGAAACAACTTGAGCATCACGCACCGCCACACTTCACCTGCCCACCACACACACCAAAAGACACGTACACGTACAAGTACACGTACATATGTACACACACACACACACACACACACACACACACACACACACACACACACACACACACACACACACACACACCAAGGCACAAACAACATGTGCGTGCGACATTAACACACACCACAGAATCCCGGCGTTATAATATGTAAGATGGAGAATACCTTAACGAGAGAGGCTATCAACTTGGTCGTTATGTCTTTACTTAAAACTAAACATTAATTCATGTATTACTCATGCACTTCAGTATAATGACTCTCCTCCTCCCCACCAAAAAAGAGAAAGGTATTCGCACAGCTTTGTGTCAAACAGCGGCACACCTGCGATGAATTTTAAAGCACCGGCCTGATTTGTTGGTATCCTTGTTTATCTCGGATTTCGCCAGAATTTGGACGAGGCTTCGTTTACTCTAATATTACCTACATGTATCCACTGTTCAGACAGGATCTCCGAAAGGCGGAGGCATACTGATGAGAAGCTTTGTATTTTCAGTTGCGTCTATTCCACCGCAACCTTTACGCTACACATGACCTTCATACACCAATCCTTCTTGCAGTTTCATCATGTTGCTTAGATCTTTGTAGAATTATTATTATTTTTAACAAATAACTTTGTCATGGACCAACATGCCTCCTGCTATTTGTACTTCCTATGCTGTAACCCGTAGCGCGAAGTGTGATGATATTCTGATGTTTTGCTTGTGACGTCTCCATGGTAAAATACATAGCCATGTTAAATGATAACGGTATCTATTCTGAGATTTTCCTATCCGATGCGTGGAAAAGTACCAAAGAGCGTGGCTGCGTTGCTTCAAAGCATCACTGGTGTGTTGGTAACTCCCATTGTACAATATTCCATTAGGGCAACGCTCAGGCTGGGGTAAACATAAATTCTAATTTAGGGTATAATTTTATTTGACACTGTTGTAACACAGTTTTGATGTAACATGAATTTATGAGCTGATGGATGTTACAGTCACCAAGTCTGTAATACTGTGGTGAATACTGCAAATGCGAATGCCAGTCAAGCACATCAACTCTGTCGAACCAACGTGAGCCGCACTGTTCATTTCCATAACCATCTGCCCCCATGTGTTGAATAATTTTTTTGTCCACTGTACCTAAATATTTTTAATACCATCAGTGTCTTTACAGGTGGGAGCATCTTTACGAGTGGCCCAGTCTGTCTGTCGTTCACTAATGTTTTGCGAACGCGAGCGTCTTCAATTCCACAGACTCTAATGAAGCCCCATAATACACCTTATGGTCCCGTATCGATTTCTCTCTAGTATTATGGTGCTAGTTCTTAAGCAAAACACTATCGTCTAAAGGCAACAAGAATAAATGAAGACGTCCTGGTATGGAGTGGGTTACTTGGAGTTACATGTAACCCTCCAGTACGAGAGGTTTCTTCTAAGCTGCATAAAATCATCTGGATGCAGTAAGACTAACTTCAAAACAACTCAACATACTGACAGGGATAAAGGTCTTATCTGCCTAATCACAGTGTACAATTTGTTATGCTCAAACCATCTATTGCCAGACGCATTAATCCCGTAAGGGGTGGCCACAGACAAATAGCCTCCATGTCGCCCTGTTCCCCGCCATTTCACTGCCCCCCTTCCAGCTCACATATACCTCTCCACTCAACCCATTAAATCGTCCTCCTGTATTCAACTATATTACTGAAAAAGTGAGATGTGAACAAGCCCCTAGTTTTCGACACTCGTTTATGGAACACCTACAAGTGTTAGATGTCATTAACTTCTAACCCACGTAACATCAATACAAAAATGCAAAAAATCTTGGCTTCATCGCTTCCTGTAGATTTTGTCAAAAAAAAAAAAAAAAGAGTTATTCAAACCTTTGCACTGTTTTCATAATACGGCCGCCTGTTGCGACCCCTGTTAGTGACGGTAAGAATACTGGTGGTGGCGTTTGGCCTCCCTGAAGCTACTGAGGCTTTACGTATTTATTTGTATCTTCGTTATTCGCCACACTCACTGCTGTGTATGAACTCTCTACAAGAGACTGTCTTCCTTTTCCCTCCTACACCTTAACTGCTTTCAAACTGGTGCTGGAGAGGGGGCGCCCTCATGCGATGGCACTGACATAGCTGG